>NC_092806.1:157032556-157635113 GCF_040954645.1 Diabrotica undecimpunctata | reverse complement strand
GATTACTTCGGTCACAGTTTCCATACCCAGGTTCTGGTGGAGGTTGCTGTTACGGATATACCAAGGAGCATCAACAATGTTCCTCAGTACATTTTTTTTGAAATCTCTGGATAATATGTAGATTACTAACTTAGATAGCCCCGTAGATACAGCCCCAGAGTTGGCACCCATATACCCATACTGACCTCAGTACTTGCTTGTAAATGGATAATATTGAATTTTATACCAATCAGTCAATACAATTTCTTATATCTAATATCGAGCTCCCCTTTTTTCTTTTTGACATGGACTTTCCAGCGCAGCCTCGCGTCTAAGGTGATGCCCAAGTATTTTGATGATGTTGCATAAGGAACTTGGGTACCACTTATTCTAACTGGGGGAAATTTTCTATTTTTTTATTTGTAAAGTTAATGTGTGCAGATTTAGTCTCATTTAATTTTATTCGCCATTTTCTGGTCCAGGTATGCATTTTATTTACTGATATTTGCAACTTGTCAGTCGCTTCTTCACTAGTGTCTCCTAGCGCTAGTATGGTTGTATCATCCGCGAACGTGGCAATAGTGGTTTTTTCTAGCTCTGGAATGTCACACGTATACAATAGGTAAAGGACCAGACCTAATACACTCCCTTGCAGCACGCCAGTTTTAGGGTGAAGTCCGGGGTAGGAGTACTAAGCTTTTTTGCGTCTTGTTTGGGGTCCAAAATTGACATTTGCAGCAAAATTCAGGTTGTTCGTAAATATTTTAGGGGTCAAATCTATGACGACTAGACTAAATAGCGAGAACATTCAACAAATTATTTCTTTGTCCTTTAAAAATACACTAATATTGATAGTAATAATAAAAACGATTTATTTATGGAGGTATGTTGTTTATCCGGTACCAATTTTTAAGAATAAACCTTGCGCACTTATTTTTATTTCATTGAATATAAATTTTATCTTCACACAACTTCCAGACCTTCAAAAAACAGTAATCAACATTTTTTTATATCTCGTGACTTTCGGTTGCGATTATTTCTTTTGTCGTTCGAGGTGATGACACACTAATCGTTATGCATTTATTCATTTTATGGGCTTCCTCAGATACTTTTGTTTGTATTTAGCAGAAATGTGAAAGACTCATGTGAATCATTATGAATGTTAGTCAACTTATCGTTTGAGGTGTGTGAACAGCTTAAAAAACGGTGAATTTTGTAATCAATATTGATATTTTATCTGGAAAATATGTGGTATTAGCGGAAACAACAACTTGATAACGGTGATGGTATATACAGGTTACTACAAAATTTAAATGATTTTTTCATTACTGTACGCCCCAATAATTGGTTAGCCCTTCAATTCTAAAAAAAAACAAGATCTGTTATTAACGCATAAATCATTAATGATCATTATCATCATCCTGGCTTTAAAACCCTACGTAAGTCCTAGCCTCCTCAAGAATTTCTCTCCAGTTGTCCCTGTCCATCGCCTTTCTCCGCCAAGCAAGTATTCCCATATTTCTCATATCTTCATCGATGTTATCAAGGAACCTCTTCTTCTCTGACCAATGGGTCTATTAAGGAGCGTTTTTATAGCTGGGTCATTTTGTTCCATTCGCATTACATGCCCTATCCACCTCAAACGTCCTGTCTTAATATGTTTTACGATATCAGGTTCCTGGTATATTCTATAAAGTTCGAAGTTGTATCGTCTTCTCCACATTCCACTGTCAGTCACTGCTCCATAGATTCGCCTTAGTACTTTTCTTTCGAAACATCCTAACATGTTTTCATTAATTTTTGTTCCAGATCTGTGAACCATATGTTAGGACTGGGCGTGTTATTGTTGCAAATAGCATCTGTTGGCAGTGCAAATTCTGCGGTTTATCTCTGCGTTAATATTATTTTTAGTGTTAAGGAACGCTCTCAGGTATACAAATTCGTTTAGTGCTGCGATGACGTTGTTTTCTATAGCAAGTGGTCGTAGGGTTTGTGGTTGCGTGCTTATTTTCATATACTTCGTTTTGTTGGTGTTTATTACTAAACCAATTTTTGTAGCTGATTCCTTTAATGCTACATACGTCTCTCGTACGGCGTGTTCCGTTCTCTCAACAATATTGATATCATCAGCATAGACCAGGATTTGCTCTGATTTATTATATATTGAACCAGAGGTTGTGATTTGTGACATACGTATTACTTTTTCCAGAGCCAGATTGAACACTATACAGGAGAGAGGGTTTTCCCGAGTTCCCCCTGAATTCGTACTCTACATTCAACTTTTTCAAGACTTAGTTTTGTTAAATTTACCAATTGATTTGGATTCCTAGCTGTATTCCTTCGAATATTTCTCTTCTATTCACAGAGTCATAGGCTGCTTTGTAGTCGATAAATATGTAATGAGTATCAATGCCATATTCCAGTGTTTTTTCCAAAATGTGTTTCAGGGTTGCAATCTGATGAGTTGTCGATTTACCACCTCTGAAACCAGCGTGGTATTTTCCTACTATCTGTTTTGTATATGTTGCCATACAGTGACATAGTACTGTGGAAAATATTTTATACACTGCATTTAGAGTGAAGCTCGCTGCACGAGCAATGAAGGAGTCTGGGACATACCGAAGTGGAGGGAAACGAAATTGCCAACGGATTAGTCAAGAAATATATACCAACACAATTTTTAAATATATTAAAAAAAAACACAAAAAAGAACCTAATAATCTAAGAAGGAAATATTTCAATAGTAGTATTTAATTTTTTTGTACATTGTAATTATTTCGGTCATTTCTAATTGATTTTTTCTGTTGTTTCAGCTGGAATCATGGTTCAAAACGAGCACTACGAAAAGGCCAGCGGGGCAAAGGCCCACCTCCACGCTGGCAGCACGTCCCAATTCGGAGATAGATACAGGAGACGCTGACGACGAAGATTTAAAACTTATTGACGTCATGAGCGAGAAAGAAGTTAACGCTAAGATCGAGGAGTTATTGGTGAGTAAATAAAAATTTTTAATGTTAAAAGACGAAAACAAATTGGTTCTACGATTACAGTTCAAGAAATTCGTATTCTAACAAAGAAAATGCAATTTTTTCTCTACAAGAAACATTTTATTTTTCAAGGGTGTCCCTTGAATAACTAAAGATTCAAAAAGAGACGTTTGAACACCGATTTTTAGGTAAAATATTACTTGTTTTCGTTGTTAAAGTTAAAAAAAACTGTGTTGACCGATTGTTTTATTACTCCGTAAATTTGCTTACTTGAGGTAAATGTTTTTTGTATCATAAGATATACCTGTTAGTAAAACATTAATTAATTTTCATTTACCAGTGGCGTACAATATGGGTAAGCGACACCATTTTTTAGCAAGGTTTTTACTTACGGATGTTCTTCCTGGCGCATCTCCCTTCTTTATACGGGATTGGGACCGGCAATGATAGTTACCGAGCGACTCAATTCATCCAGAAACTACCAGAGGTGGAGTTGCTAATAATGCCAGCTTGACATTAAAAGAAAATTCCGTTCGTCGAAAATGATTTTCCTCTTGAAATAATTGGATTTTTCCAAGTCAGTTAATCATTGTTCCGACAGTTATTAACACGATTCGGTATGTGAATATTTCCAGTAATGTTAAATATCTCATAAAAATAACGGAAAATAAATTAAACTTTAACTTTATGGAAACATTATATTATAAAATATGTAAAATAGTTTATTGAGAATACATTTATCAAGCAGAAAAATAGAAGATGGACTATCCAATGGAGGAAGATCGTGCACCGATAACGTATTTTGTCTTAAACAAATAATAGAAAAAAGATCGGCTAAGAATCTAGAAACTCATATTACTTTTGTAGACCTGCAAAAAGCATATGACAACATCCCCTTAACAAAACTGTGGACAACGTTGAAAAGATCTAACATCAACCACACATTGATAAATGCTGTACAAGAACTATATAGAGACTCAAAGGCATAGATAAAAACAGGAAAATATCTAACTGAAGAATTCCTGCTTACAAAAGGCTTGCGACAGGGATGCTGTATCTCACCAACCTTATTCAAGATATATGTTGCAGCGGCATTGGAAAGATGGAAAAGAAAGGTGCATAGGATGGGTATAGAGCTTAGCAATGAATGTATATATACACTCCAGTTTGCTGATGACCAGGTAGTGCTAGCGACCGACAGGGAAGACATGCAGTACATGCTTAGAAAACCGATAGAAGAATATAACGACTGGGGAATGAGTGTCAATACAACAAAAACCAAATATCTTTGTATTGGAAACGAGTCAGATAACATAGACCTCGAAAACGGACAACATATTTCCTGCTGTTAGAGCTATGACTACTTGGGTGTTGCCTTTGACAATACAGGAACTGATACACGAGAAATAGAAAAACGAATCACTCAAGCAAAGAAAGTCTTAGGATGTCTCAATGGTATACTGTGGAGTAAAGAGATAACAAAAGGAAAAAAATTTAATATATATGAGACCATGATTAAAACTACTCTTCTTTATGGCGCTGAAACATGGAGAAGTAGTGAAAAGAACAAAAAGCGAATAGAAGCAGTAGAGATCGATGCAATGAGAAGATCTTTAGGTATTTCCAGACGAGACCGAATCAGAAATGATGTAATAAAACAACGTATGGGAATAGAAGGAAATATAACTCAAGATATAGAGAAGAAGCAATTAAGGTGGTATGGGCATGTTCAACGGATGCCAACAACAAGACTCCCCAAAAAAGTAGTAGAATGGCAACCGATAGGTCGACGGAAAAGAGGAAGACCCAGATTAGAATGGCAACACGGCGTAAACAAGTCCATGGGCGAAAGAAATTTAACAACAAACGACTGCGAAGATAGGAAGAGATGGTGTTTAGGTATCGGACAACGTCGAAAGACGTTCTAAACCGATGTATATATATAGAAATAGAAGATTCTACTCTACGTCCTATAGCGGAGAGAAAATTGGAAAAAAGTTGAAAAAGGATTTATAAAATGAATGAAATGATTGCAAAATTATATAATAATAATATTTTCAGACTACGTCTTAATTTTAAAATACAGTAATTAAACGAATTATTATGATAACAACTCTCTAAATGCGGTAAATGATTTAACGATCATTGCTGCGTTGCGTTGTTTCTTGACTAGCAATTAAATGGTAATTATGTAAAATGTATAAATATTTGTTCACGCTATCACTGTTAACACTGATTATATTGCAGGCTTGGAAAATGTTTACTAAGTATAAGATTTTCTGTAATATGTTTACAGTTTTTAGAGTCTAGAGTCTTACAAATATGTATAGGCTAATTCAGCGTTCTAAATGTTTTGACGAAAAAATGACATAATATGGATCAATTTTAGAACCATAGAAGGTTATCATAGATGCATAAAGCAACAGGTCCAGATGAAATTAATATAGAAACAATAAAACTACTAGACGAGGAGAATATCGAAATCTTGGTAAAGCTGTTCCATAGAATTTATGATACTGGTTACATTCCGCGAGAATGGCTGCAGTCATCCTTTGTGATGATCCCAAAAACAGCTAATGCCACAAAATGCAATGAACACCGCTTAATCAGTTTAATGAGTCACTTGCTGAAACTCTTCCTTAGGATATTACACTCAAAAATGTACAAGATACTAGAAGAACTTAGCGGGTCAACACAATTCGGTTTTAATGGAGGACTAGGAACAAGAGAGGCAATTTTATGTTTGAACACCTTAATACAAAACTGTTTAGATCAACGAAAATATGTCTACCTCACCTTCATCGACTACGAGAAGGCATTTGACAATGTTAAACATGATATCATGATGGAACTACTACGTAGGGCCAACATTGCCAAGAAGGAGATCAGAATTATTCAGAATCTATACTGGAACCAAATGGCAAATGTGAGGATTGATCAAGACCAATATACGGATGAATTTGAAATCCGGAAAGGTGTCCGCCAAGGCTGCATACTCTCTCCGATGCTTTTTAATTTATATGTTGAAAATATAAGCATTAGAAGACACGGAATTAGGCATTAAGGTGAACGGCATACCAATTAGCCACCTACGCTATGCGGACGACACAGTGATTATAACTGATAATTTGGAAGATCAGCAGTTATTACTTGATAGGCTGAATAGCATAGGTAAAAAATATGGCCTCAAAATCAACATTTTGAAAACGAATTATATGGTCATTAGCAGAAACCCTCCAGAAAACCCGATAATATGCATACGTGGCGATCGCATCAAACGCGTGAAAACTTTTAAATACCTTGGCACCACAATCAATGACCAATCGGATCCACAACAAGAGATAAAAACCCGAATACAAATGGCAAGACAAGCTTTTGTGAAATTCAGACCGCTCCTATGTAATCAAAACCTAAATTTCGAAATCTATCAACAAACTTGAAGCATTTGAAATGTGGTCATTGAGAAGAATGATGCGCATACCTTGGGTGGATAGAGTTCGAAACGATGACGTCCTTAAGAGAGCCGGCGTGGAAAGAGAACTCTTTGAATTAATTAAAAAACGCAAGATTGGTTACCTTGGGCACATTTGAGAGGAGCAAAATATGAAATACCACAGTTAATCCTACAAGTAAAGATCGAAGGTAGGAGAGGAGCCGGCCGCAAACAATTATCCTGGTTAAGGAATATTAAAGAATGGACAGGAATACACAATACAGGCGAGCTGTGTCACGCCGCCAAGAACAGAATTCTAGTAATGAGATAGTCGCCTACGCACTTTGGTGTATGGCATGTTAAGAAGAAGAAGGTTATCGTGCAGTATTTTTTCTTTTCCAACTTCCTCATGAGTTTGTCTTCTCCATTTTCTCCCCACTATCTACCACCAAATATTCTGCAAGTGAGCCCAAGTACATAATATTTCTCAACTTTTTCAAATTTTATGATTGATCCAACTTCCATCTTTAGTTTACAGCCCTGGCGTGAGATCTTCTTGTTCAGACCCGTTTGAGGAGTATACTGTATACTATACACACAACATTCAGCAGTTCTTTATCAAGAACAAATTTCACTGTCAACGATGGAATGCATTGATCGGTGAGATGGATCGCGCAAAGGTGTGAAAAAATAAAAACAAAAGAAGCGCTATGAAACGCAATGAAACGCAAATCTTGCGACCACATATTACGTGGAGTAGCAAACGCAGTTCCATGTGTATTTCTTAATAAAATAAAATAAACTAAACGGACATAAAATAAAATAATATAATATAAAATAATATAAAATAAATAAAATAAAATAGAATAATCGAATCGAATCTAATCTAATCGTATCGAATCGAACGGAATCGAATCGAATCGTATCGAATGGACTCGAATCGTATCAAATCGAATGGAATCAAATAGAATTAAATAGAATCGATTGGAATGAAATCGAATCAAATCGAATGGTATCGAATCGAATGGAATCGAATCGAATCGAACCGAATTGAAAGGAATCGAATCGAATCTAATCGAATTGAATCAAATCAAATTGCATCGGATCGAATCGAATCGAATACCATCTATTGCAGTCGAATGGAATGGAATCTCATTGAATGTAATCGAACGGAATAAAATTCAATCGAACGGAACAAAATTGAATTGAATCGAACTATAACGAATTGAATCGAGTTGAATGTAATTGATTTGAATTCAGTTAAATAAGATTAAAATTAATTTAAGTTAATTTATATTAAATTAAAAACCATCGCTTTGTGCGTGATGATAATAAAGCTATGCTTCCCCTCCTTCCCGGTGTACCACATCCCGTTTTTTATCACTAGTTCTTACAACTTCAACTATTTTATCTTTCATTTCACTATCAGCAATTATACCAACTCCATTCCTACTGATACATTTCCCTACATAGCACAATTTGTGCTCTCTTTCTTTTAAGCTTATCTACCAACTCCATACTCTTACATGTAAGATGTCCAAGATCAAACACCCTATCCTGATTTTTCTAATCTGTACTGGTGTTCCGCTGAAATAGTCTCCTTTTGGAAATCTGAAAGGTGATTGTTTATAAGCCAATATATGAAACCGTTTAGTGAAAATAGAACGATAAAAAATACAGGTATGTGATTCGAATTTTTCTTCATGACTGTAAAATGAATTTTATCTTAGATTTTTGACGACCAAGATTAGCACTTCGGGTATTGTGTAAATGAAAACGGGTCTAATTTATGCAGATTTATTTATTCAAATTGTTTTGAATGTAGCCGGGTCGGAGCCACATATGTTATGTAAATAATCTTTCTTATATATGAAAGAGTCTGTGATTTATAAGACATTTAACAACAACAAGGCTGCAATACATATTATTCTTATTTGCTACTTAGAGATAAACTTTGTGACATCCAATTTTTAATTTACAGAGTGACATGAACCTCAACGACGACAAAAAGAAACCCCTTAGAGATATGCCCATGGAACAGAAACGTGCAATGTTAAAAATGCAGAACAAAAAGAAAGGACAACACGACACGGGCAGTCGATTCAACGATCCCGAGGATTATTACAGATATCTGGATCAACACATTAACCCGGAGTATTTACAGTTGAACAAATGCCTGAATTGCGTCGAAAGCTTGAGGGTGGCCTTGACTAACAATCCAGTCAGTTGGGTGGAGAAGTTTGGGACTATAGGAGGTTTACAGAAACTTGAACAAGTATTAGATACGGGAATAAGAAAGTAAGTACAGATAATTATTGGTGTAGCTATTACTTACAGCTATTTGATGGTTGGTAATTAACTATATGAAGCAGCGAGTTCAGTTTCCTAAAGCTCCAAGAGTACTATTGCGTAGCTATTAGAGTTTTTTACGTTTTTCCTAAACTTTTTTGGTTCCATTTGATCTGGAATATTCTCCCACTAGGCAGAACTAAGTGCCTCTTCTCTGGGATATCGCCGAATCGATCTAGTTCGATAAACAGAGTTTCTGCTTTAACAATATCATTATCAATCTCGGTACTACCAATTTTTTTATGTCTTGACACCCACAAAAAATTTATTTTATTGTGTTCCGACAACTGCTTAAAGTACTGTTTTGCGCAATTAAACTGTTACAGGAACTGATTACACTGCTCCAAGAAATTAACTTACCACTTTAAAACTTACCATATAACAGGAAAATATTAACTGAAATGAAAAGTATTTTATTTCGTATTACTTTACTTTGTAAAACAAACATATTTAGTGATGTTGTCGCTAATCATCTTCAATATTCATAAACTTAACACAATTTTAAAACAATTCACAACAAAATCTTTAATTCTAAAAATAGAAATTTTTTTTTGCTTAATAAGACGTATTTCCACCCCTGCTACGATTGACAGCTTGGCATCGACGATTCGTACTTAAAATAAACGGTCTTAAAGTATTCTGATCCAGTTCATTCCAAATTTGGACAAGACGTTGTTCCAGTTCCTGCAGAGTGTTTGGTTGATTAGGAAAATTCCGTAGACGTCTACCAAGCAAGTCCCAAACATTCTCTATAAGATTGAGATCGGCACTATTCGCTGGCCATTCCATAACGTCGATTCCAACTTCCTCTAGATAATTTTGCACTGTATTTGCAACGTACGGTTGTGCATTATCGTGCATTAGAACAAAATGTTTGCCAATATAAGGAGCAAATGGCACAACGTGGTCTTGGAGAACGTCAATGATATATTTAAAGAAACGCCACCCCAGACCATAACCGACCCTACACCGAATAACGTCGTTCCTCGCATGTTACACTGTGCATACCGTCCGTTCTGACGTCGGTACACGCGAATACGCCTATCACAATTGTAAAGACAGAATCTGCTCTCATCTGTAAACAGAACTCTATTTCCAATCAGCCTCCAACCAATGGATATGATTTCGTGCAAATTCTAAACGCGCTCTGCGATGAGCTACGGTCAATGCTGGCCCTCTGGCAGGTATACGATTTACCAAATTACCTTCCTTGAGACGTTGGTGAACAGTTTCACAGCTGATTCGAACATTATGAACATCTTCAAGTTGGGATTAGTAGTTACAAATTCTGGTAGTTACAAATCGTTGTCTTAGGATGCGAAGTCGTAAAAAACGGTCTTGAACGGACGTTGTTACACGATGTCGACCTTGTCCTGGACGCCTAGAGTGACTACCGGTCTCTCTGTGCGCCGAACCGTTCCCCTAAATGTCTGTAACTCCAACCTTCTTCGTGCAAAACCACTATTTGAGCACACTCTTCATTAGTCAAATTTCTCGATTGACATTTCTGCATTTTGATTAAAACAATAGCAAAATGTTACCACCAAACAGCAATAGTTCACACAACGACTGAAAAATGACACTACCCTCTTATCGACATTAACAAATTTCCAGCACCTTTGTTTTGTGTTCCTTAGAAACCGGTTGAAACAAAAAAAAAAACAATACAAGTAAACCGATAAAAAAAATTCCAAATACATGGTATATTCCATACAAAAATGAATACAATTAAATTTAAAACACCAATGAATCGCTTTTTTTGTTTTTGTAAATGGTCCGTTAATTTCTTGCAGTAGTGTAGTTAAAATACTTTAATAACTGAAATATTTGTTTTAAGAAAGACAATTTTGGTTTATTAATTAATGTGGACTTTCTATGAATAAATTTACGTTTAAAACTATTATTTCAAGTATATATTGGCAAATGAATGTTAATCATTGAAAATAATGAATGTTATTAGTACTTGCATTGTCTTTTGTGCTCTATAATGCGTTTTTAAAGAGTCTCTCGGTTTGTCCTATGTAATTTTTTTTTTAAATAGCTTCGTCATTAAGTGCCATCTCCGCGACGAAGGTTGGCAATCATCATGTCTATTCTGACCTTCGAGGCAGCTGCTCTGAACATTTGCCTTGAGCTGCAACCAAACCACTCTCTCAGGTTCTTCAACCAGCAAACGCGTCTTCTTCCTACACTTCTCCTACCCTCTACTTTTCCTCGAATTATGAGTCTCAAGATGTTGTATCTTTCGCCTCTCATCACATTTCGCTGGCAGTGATATTGCAATTTCCTTTCTTTCCTAAAATAGCTACAAATTTCTTTTGATATTTTTCGTATATATGCATATATTGTTTCAGTATATAATGTTTTTAGTACTTGCATTGTCTTTTGTGCTCAATAATGCGTTTTTAAAGAGTCTCTCGGTTTGTCCTACGTAATTTTTTTTAAAATAGCTACAAGTTAATTAATAAATACCGCAATACGAATATTGCCTAGATCTTCTTTTGATATTTTTCGTATATGTGCATTTATATTGTTATTGTTGTTACCTAAAATACATAAATAGAAGACTCAACAACTTGATAATTGAAATTAAATAATTTTGTTAATATAAAAGGTGTTTTCTAGATCTGTATATGAATACATATATTTTTCACTTTCGTCGAAGCCTCCCTGAGGCAACATTAATTTTTTTGCTAACATGGAAGCTGATCTAGTTTGAGTACTTAGAAATGTCAAACATGCCGCTGATGAACACAACAATACACAACAAAACAATAAAAATATCGGTAAAACATACCGATTCGATCATTTATTAATTCTTTTTGTTGATTTTTAGTAAAGATGTTCGACTTCAAACGGAATGTTTACGATGTTTGGAAAAATTCATGAACAATACGACGGGGCTTAAAGCTTTTTTCAAATTTTCGAAAGCGCATTTGACTGTTGCCAGATGCTTGGACCACGAAAAGCCTACTGTGATGCTGCAAGCCTTAAAAGTGAGTATTAAAATTATCAATAATACATAATGTACCTATCTTTCTTTCCTATTTTTATAACAACTTGTGTACACAGCAAATGTATCGTGATTACTTAGATATTACCAAAAAATAGCAAATCAAGTTTCCGAAAAGTTATTTTTATAACTTTTTTGTACAAGCAACTTTTCACAGGAAAGTTAATTGCGAACAGTTCTACTTTTTCATGCTGAAGTTTTTCCATAATTTTCTATAACTGTTTCACATGAAGCATATTTAAATTGTAGTGATAAACAACCTTTTTTTATGAAAATCGTAAGGTTAGACTCAAAAACCAATATCTATCTAGTTTTCCAGTTATTTTGCGTTGTTTTGTTAATTAAATTCTCTTTTATTTGGTTAGTTCCTCATGTGTCTTTGCGTTTGTTTCTGCTAATGGTAAATACTAATGCTAATAATAAATAATTTTTCAGTTTTAGTTAAACCTAACCTAACATAACCTATTACATAATCTCAAATTATATATTATTTATCGAATATTTGCTTGTAGATCCTTGCTCCTCTGTGTATCTTGAACTTAGAAAAGAGTGGCGAAGAAGAAGGTGTAAAAAAGGTGCTTAGGGCTATTACCGAGGTGGGAGAGATAAATTCGAGGGAACGGTTTCTATCTGTGGTACTTGGAATCACTGCCAGCGATAACGCCGAATTACAGGTGAGTTTTATATCTGTAAATTACACACATTAAAAATGTCTAAGGATCACCTATTATTATTCCACTTTTTATAAAAACTTGAAAACATTTTTGTTAATCCATACCATTCGATTTGAAAACTTGTTCTCTACAAATCAAGGTATGCCATGTAAATTAACCTGTAATTGCACTATTTTATTAGCGCAACAGTGACAGCGCCTCAAATTCGATTAATTGCTTCAAATTGTAAAGAAATGGTGCTTTTTCTTCTAAGATAGTCTGTATTTACTTTATTTATGAGAAAAAAACTTTTTGTCCCTTAGACATTTTTGATCTGTTTATTTGTAAAATGATATTCGTTATTAAATAATGTTTTATTGTAAGTTTTAATTATTGTGGAGAGAAGTGTTTGCTCTTAAATATATGAGGTGGCTGAAACTCAAGACAAGATAGTCAATTTTACTGTAAAGGGTATTGGTCAATTTTAAACAAAATGTGAAACTGCTCTTCTTTCATTAACGATATCGAGACTTAACATGAGAAGAAAACAGAGAATGAGAATGCGTCGGTACAACCATACTTCAAACGCCTCCAAATTTTTCTATGTTTTCGTTAATATCCACTTCGCTGTGCCGTGCAACAAAACAGTAAATTCTAGACTATATTTCGATTATTTGGTCCCATTGTGGGTTAACAACTGTACCAAGGTATATGTATGAATCCACATGTTGATATTCAGAGATTTTACAGTATTCACTGCCTTCTCTCACCGAACCGTTTCCATCTCTCACTGTTGTCTCATTCTCCATCGTTTAGACATGTCTTACTTTTGGCGTTGTCCTCTTTTCCTCCTTTCTATGGGGCTCCATTCGGTTATTCTCTTTATCCATCTGCTATCGCTAGTTCTTCTTACATGTCCATACCACTTTAGTCTTTTTTGTTCTATATATGTTAGTATGTCTTTTTCTATTGATGTTCTTTGCTTTATTTCGTCATTACTTCTCCTATCCATTCTTGTTACTCTGCAGCATCTTCTCAGATATTCCATCTCTGTTGCTACTATCTTACTGCTGCTTTTCTTGTTTATAATCCAATTTTCAGCCCCATATATCATAATACTTCGCACTAATGTTTTATATATCTGTATTTTTGTCTTCCTATTTAGGTGTCTATCCCACCATATTGAGTCAGTTGTCGGATTGCTGTTCTTGTTTGTCCTAATCTTTGCTTAATTTCTTCCTCTGTTGTTGCATTTTTCGTGATTATAAACCCCAAGTATTTGAATTTATCCTTTCCTTTGATTATTACGTTATCGTCAATCTGTAGATCTTCTATGTCTTCTTCACTTGTAGATAGGTACTCCGTTTTCGCGAGGTTAATATCTAGGCCAGACTTAGTATATCATTTTTGTAGTTTCTTCTTCATGTAACTGAGGTCTTCTTGGTCTTGTGCAATCACTAATTGATCGTCTGCAAAGCTTAACGTATACATATAGGTATTCGTTTCGTACCGGTACTCCCATACCTTCGCATTTTCTTTTCCATGTAGTCAAGGCTTTCTCTAAATATATTTTGAATAGGGTTGGAGATATTGAACAACCCTGCAGGAGCCCTTTTGTTGTGCTAAAGTCTCCTATGATTCTTGTGCCCATTTTAATGGACACTTTATTTTCTTTATACAGAGCTTTTGTAACTTCTATGAGTTCCGTCTGTATTTCTAATTTGTACATTGTCTCCCATAGCTCTGACTTTGGTACAGAGTCATAACCCTTTCTCAGGTCCACAAATGCCAAATGTATATCGCTATTTTTTGCTTTTTTCTTTTCCAACAGTTGTTCCAGTGTCTATATGTGGTCTATGCATGATCTTCCTGCCGTGAAACCTGCCTGATCCTCCCCGATTTTGCCTTTTATCATTTGTTCTATATTTTCTCGCAGTATCTTCCCATATAATGTTCCTATTGATGATATTACGCTTATTCCTCTGTAGTTTCCGCATCGTTTTCTATCTCCTTTCTTAAATATAATATGTCATATATGCCTCCGTCCATTAATTTGGGAGCTGTTCTCCATTTATGGCTTTCTGAATAAATATCTCATCCGGTGTAATTTTTTTGAGCCGTACTTTATAAGCTCAGGTGAGATGCCTCCAGGTCCCCGTGCTTTCTTATTTTTGATTTCTTTTATGGCCGATGGGGTGGGCATCTGC
Source organism: Diabrotica undecimpunctata (assembly GCF_040954645.1). Classification (NCBI taxonomy): domain Eukaryota; kingdom Metazoa; phylum Arthropoda; class Insecta; order Coleoptera; family Chrysomelidae; genus Diabrotica; species Diabrotica undecimpunctata. The sequence continues at coordinate 157,620,492 of NC_092806.1, read as the reverse complement.
TTCGTCTTCGCCTGTTTTCTTTTCCAATGAATTGTGGTCTTTGTTCTGTTAACAGTTCCTTGTAATAGTCCTTCCATTCTTTGTCCTGTATATTTCCCAATTTAATTTTTTCTTTTGAGTTTTGTTTCAATCCTCTCAGTACTTTCCGTGACTCCGAAGTTCTTGTACCTCCTATTGTATGTTTCAATATTTAAACAGGATCTTTCCCATTCTTCATTATTTTGTTGTGATATTTGTTTTTTCACTTCTCTATTTTTTTCTCTATGTTCTTTATAAACTTCATCGTTGTTTGTAGTCAGCCATTTTCTGTATAGTTGCTTTTTTTCTTCAATTATTCTTTTTGTTGGTTCATTTATTTCATAATAGTGCTGTTTATTTGTTATATGTTCTTTCTCTCCAAGGGCTTCGAATGCTGCTTGTTTTATACTTGCCTTTATATGCTCGTATATTTCTTCGATTTTGCCGTATCTGAATTCTTTTAATTTTTGGTCTAGAAGTTGTTTGTATAGTTCTCTTATTGATTGTTCTTGGCGTAGTTCTATATTGTATTGTTTTTCTCTTATAGTGTTCAACGGTTCTTCTGTAGAAGGAGTCTTGTTATGTTTCCAATTAATGCCCATTTTTGCTGTCAGAAGTTTATGGTCAGTTCCACATTCTGCTCCTCGTCTGACTCACATCTTTTATCTTTATTGCGGTATCTTGTTTGACTATTACGTAGTCTATTATCGATTTCAGCTTTCGTGTTTCTTGCGTCCATGTATATTTATGAATATTTTTATGTCTGAAGAATCCGTTGGTGATTTTTAGATGGTTTAGTTCGCATAATTCAATCAGACGTTCTCCGTTATCGTTTTGTTCATCCTCTCCAAATCTCCCCACTTTTTAATCGTTTTCTTTCCTTCCGGTTCTGCCGTTAAGGTCTCCTGTTATAATTATCTCCTAATTATCTGAATTAACTGTTTATTCATCAACATCCATTGGGTTTTGTTTAGATTTAGATTGAGTTGGCTCTCTTAGCTAGATCTTTGAAACTTTTCCATCAAATGCTGTAGTTCTTATATACTGTTAACAAGAACTACTTTGTCATCGGCGTATCTAATATGGTTTTAGTATTTCTCCATTAATCTTGATACTTCTGCTTACTTCGCCTAAAGCTTTGCCTGAATAGATGTTAAAAAGTAGTGGGATAAGACTACATCCTTTTTTTTACCGTCGCTTACAAGTTTTAGTTAAGATTTGCTACAATTTGAATATTTCAATTATTTGCTCATGCTTTAGGCTGTCGAAAGCTTTAGAATAATCCTAAAAGTATATTGTACACCATAAATATTGTCGAAACCTAGAGATTTATTAATTTTTGAGTGATTTAACAACTTGTTCCATCTCTGATTTTAGGAAAAACCGATATTTTTGTTCAGAACCCTTCATTTTTTGCACAGATTGTTATACTCATATTTTTCTTTACACTATTCGATTTCATTACAGTTACTCAGACAACCATATATTTTTTTCGTTTATTCCCACTGCATTTCTATATTTCTATAAATGTAATCTTAAAAATAAAACAAAAAAAAGTGAATAATTTCCTTTCCGCAAATAATTTTGTCAACTAATTACCCCCGTAATTATAAAAACTTAATTAACGCAATTAAAAGTATATGTAGTTGCCTATACAACATGTTTAGTCCTTTTTACCGCTGCTACCGCTTTTTGCTAGGATAGATAAACAAAACTCGTTTTTGAATTCATATAGTAAACAATTTGTTTGGTTAAAATTTTCAAAAGGTTTTATTTTTCGGTGATTCAGTAGGACAGTGCATAATAATAGTGGTTTTAATCGCTGCAACGTTTAGTTCTGTGCTTATATTTAGTGTTAGTGTTAGTTAAAATGACTATTATTTGATATAAATATGAAAAATGAAGCTATGCAAATGGACGAAGAAGAAGCTGTTGAAAATCGCGGTAAGGAATTAACGGTTATTAGCGATTTAATTCTTTCTGTGAGCTGTCATTAGTCAGGTTTAGATCGATTTAAGTTCTATGCACGATAGTATTGTACATACACTGCTTTCACAAGTTTCAGGTTATGTTTTGACCACATTTGTAGCAGGGTTACATTTAATGTTAAAGGTTAACCAGTATTTGAATTTGAAGTATAAATTTTAGTTTATTTTTATTATATTTGTTTTCCATATTCTACCATTTTTGGATCTTTTGCTCCCTTTTTTCACTACCTTACAGAAAAGTCATTTTAGCCCAAGGGTTCTCCGAATCAGACACACGTATTCATTTTTTGTCGTCATAAAAGTGCTTAAAGCATCTGTTATCTCTCTAATTTGAATTCTACGATCTGTTATCATCATATAGTGGACTTTGACGATGATTTATGGAGTAGTTTCTGTTTCTGGAGCACTTGGGCGTTCATGATCATATAGACTCTTACAAAAATGACAAATTCAACTCTTCGAATTTTTACTGTTAGTAATGACAGTGCAGTAGTCATCTTTAGATGATAGATGTCAAAACTGACAGCAATTATCAGTGACGCCATCAATCTTCACCACGTATTGCCACATTTCCAACGCAGCAACTTTATATAAAACATTTCAAAGCATTTATGATCTTAATCATCATTATTTGTCCAAGTACTATTTCAAATAACTCTTCCCATTTTTAGAAAAGATTTTTTTTCCTTTTATTTCTATGTCTGGATCTATTTGATCAATTATGATATTTACACAAATATGCGAATATTGTGTATGTATACAAAAATATGATTGCCAAAACCAGCATTCCTAATCAATCTATCTCTTCTGTTTTGTTACATTTGAAATTCCTATGGCATTTTTTTCTATCAGAAAATTTTTACTCAAAACTCAAATTTTATATAAAGTAAATTATTGTTAATGATAAGAACTCTCATAACGCCATCACATGTCAAGAAATCTACCTGAAGCATCAGATAAAGAAATTCATTACTCATAATGCCATCGGGATTGTTTACATTGGGTTATTAACAAACCATATTGTTTATGTCGCTTATTGTTGTCTAATGATTTATTTGTCTCCTATAAAACTGTTATTTTGTATACGTAATGACTAATAGAAAATATATAAACGCATTATTCAATATGACGATTCAAAATTAAAATAACTTTTTTTATTACTGCAATAAGTAACAAGCATCGTTATCATTATTATAGCTCACAATTAAAATTTTCGAATTGAAACAGGGTAATGATAGTGAGCCTGTTAATTTCATGTATTGCTGGTTTCAACTGCAATGGCGAGAATTTTTCGTAATGTCTAACCTAATGAAGCAGTGGCAATTAGTACTTGAGTTTTATTCTCCAAGTACTTATTTTCGACCTTAACAACATGTTTACACACTTTCTTTCTGTTATTTTTAGTTCCACCGGCAAATTAACGTAAAATTAACATTTTGTTTTGCAATTGCATTTTTTATTTGTGCCCTAACCATTTCTATAGGGTTTAAGTCTGGATGATATGGTGGAAGTTTTAAGGAAATATGTCCACATTCTTGCAGTATCTTGTCAAATTTATATTGAATATGATCTTGCTTGTTGTTTGATGATTTCATTAGTAATTATTAAATCATTTTTTCTGTCAACCAAGATAACATATCTGCTTTTTTAGAATTACTGGTAGATGCTCTATTAATTTGTACATTATGGTATGGAGCAGTATTAAGGGTAACAGAAAAGTCAAATTGGGGATTAACTGTTCTTTCACCCATTTTTCGTAATTGTTTGTATTCATATTATCATGATAATCTCCCGACTTGTCACCCGATGTAAAAATCAAAAGGGCATTTGGTATGAAACCAATTTTGTATCCACCCTGTATAACCAACCTATTTCCTTTTGAAATGTTTTTGAACACACCTTTACCACTATCATCTGACCATCTTTTGGCCATAGTATGTGTTTCATATACATAGGTTTCATCAACATATACAATTAACTTACCTTCACTTCTGTAGTAGCTAATATTGCCTAAATTCTTAAGTCGTAGTGCACGAATGTCATTCCTCTCAATTAATAAACGTTAATTATATTTCGTTTTTTTCCATTTAAATGCCAAATCTTTTACAGCCTGTAGAGAGAACTCACACTTCCACTCCACTCATACGCCTCTTCAAACTTTTCTGCAAAAGCTTCAATGACACACGACAATATTTTTTTTGTGTTTCTAATGAACTGTTTGTCGTAGTCCCTGAAGTCTGTCACAGTTGCTTTTCGTTTGGTAGCTAAGAAATCTTGTGAATTATTTAAATCTGCATTTGTTATTTGCTTGTTGAACGATCCTTTTCATTCTTCTGGGCGCATTGTTAATTAATTTTAAGACTTCATTCTGTGGAATTGGTTTCCATTCCTCTAAAAGAGCTACTTTGAGTTGATCTAAGGTAAGAAGAGCAGGTACCCGGCTTCGAATACTTCTATCAAGCCTGTCCCAAACATGCTCGATGGGATTTAAATCGGGACTATGCGCTGGCGAAGCCATATTAGCTTCATTTAAATATTCTCTGACAATTCAGGAGGCACGAAGGCGTGTACTGTAATATATCATTGTCAAGTTTTCTCCCATAAATGGTGCATATGGGAAAATATAATTTTGCAGCATTTCATTTATGTACCTATCAGCGGTCAGAGATCACCTAGGGAAACCCGCTTGAAAACTTGCTTGAAAGTGCATTCAGCGTATCATTCACCATGTCTTCTCCAGACTTTTTCGCGACTGTCTGAGGAACGCAGACAAAATCTGGACTCATCGGTAAACTTAACATTTCTCAGTTATTTGCATTCCAATCGTGATGCTCCCTAGCAAAAAGTTTGGGTCCTGTAGCGAGTGTTTGAGCGTTCAGATTAGACTCACTTAACAGTGTTCTAACGGTTCGTTCGCTAACATTTTCGTTTCTGCCATGTTGAAGACTGTTTCTAAGCTTTATAGCAGTTGAATGACGTAGAGGGAGTGAAATCTCGAATAAGGAAACTTGTCTGTATTTTTTTTATGACAGCATAATGAACAGAGTGAAGGATAATGAGGCTTTTTCAAAAACCACATTTCGTAGGCTACTAAATTACATGGATTTTGAAAATGGTAAAAGAGGTCGAGATTCGATAATGATGGAAATAAAAGGTATCATATCCTGGAGACACAGATAAAAACCTGAGATAAAAAAAATTGAGGAAGAAGGATAATGTAAACCTTGTTTATACTGATGGGTCTTGGACTAATGTCAGTGCTTCAGTCAAAAAGGAATGTAGGAACACAACGATCAAGAATCCACGAGATGCCTTCATAAAAGGGCTCTCTACTGGATTGAAAGCTCCAATCCAAAGAGGTCCTCGGTTTGTTCTTTTTCATGCTGGAAGCGAAAGTGGTTTTGTGGCATGGACCGAATTAACTATCTTGGCTAAGAAGGGAACCGCTGATTACCACGACGAAATGGACGGGGATCTAAATGAAGAATGGTTTGAGAAGACGTTAATTCCAAACTTGACGAAAGACGTTGTCGCTTTAGGATAACGCGTCATATCACTCCCGCAAATTTGATTTCCCGAAAAAAGTGTGGAAAAAAAGGCAAATCAAGAATTGGCTAATCGAAAAGAACATTTCCTTCGAGGAAGATTACTTAAAAACTATAAGATCGTATAAGTATAAGTATAAAATTGAAACGATTACAGAAAAATATGGCGTTAAGATTTTGAGACTGCCGCCTTATCATTGCGAGTTGAACCCGATTGAGATGGTGTGGAGTCAAGTGAAAAGGTATGTGGCTTCAAAGAACGTCGATTTTAAAGAAAAAACGGTAGAATGGTTGATAAAAGAAGCTACCAATGCGTATCTAAAGAGCAGTGGCATAATTATGTGAACCACGTCAAGAACATAGAAGAAAAAATGTTTGCGGTGGACAATTTGCAGGAAGATATTGAACAGGTAAAATTTAATATAGGAAATGATTCAGAGGATGAGGACGATTCAGATATGGATTGCGATTAGTATTAATTAACGAGAAATATCTCAGATTTAATGCTCATTTATTTTTTTAGTACCGTACGTACAGGACAGTTCAGTTATGATTATAGTTAATGTTACAATTCCTCTTATGTTAAAAGAAGGGCCAAATCTTTATCAGTTCGGAAAACACTATATACATTATATGTGAAGTAAATCCTTGACGGATATTTGAGGGCTTCTGAAACAAAGATGTTTCGTGCTCGTCTAAATTCAATTCGCTCTGATTTTTGTAGGCGGCTGTGCCTGGTGTTCGGGGAGTCTTTCTTGATACTAGATATGCCTTTTATATACACGGAACACTAATACTGTTGCCATTTATACATTTATACGTTTACATAAACAATTAAATTTTTATAACTAAATTAAAAATATTTTTAAATAGTTTTAGATGTTCAAATTCAAAACTAACAGAGTCTAATGATATATTATTCCGTAGTTACTATTATATAGTAATATATAATTTGTTTTAGAGTATGTGTTTCCAATTCATCAATGCCTTATTAAGCGAAACGGAGGACTTCGAGTTCCGTATGCATTTAAGAAACGAAATTGTAAGAAACGGACTTTACGAAAAACTACGTAAGTATTCAATTTCTGTTTTATTTTTATCATCCATCATTTTCTGTCTTCAAAAATCATCTTTATATAGTTGTTACCACCGTTCCCACATTTGATTTTCAAACTTCTAGCTAAAATAATATTAGATTTAGATTGGGTCAATTACGATTATCTGTAGAGAATTTTTTTAAATGAATCGTCTTTGTTTTAAAACATTTTTTAGTGTTTTTCTGCAAATTTAATTGATTTAATTTTTAAAGTTTATTGTTTTTCTTTAGTTTATAAATAAAAATATTGTGACGATGGATATATGGATCTTTTTAGGCTCTTACCAGCTAGCTCTCCCTAAAAGCAGATGGATCCTTTGCCACTATTCGCGTACTTAGTTTCAGCTTCCTCATATCTTTAACACTCTCGATCCAGCGAATGCCTCCGGTATGCTTGATTTCCTCGGTAATCTTTGTATTGCCTCCCCTAGTCTTTATAACTGTCTGTACACGTCGGCTCATGCTGTCTATGAGGTTGCGAATATCATCTTGTTGGAAGTTTTCCATTCCTCTTCTAGAGCAAAGCGAAGTTCGTTAATAGAGGCTGGTGCGACATCGCGACCTCTAAAATTTCTACCAAGCATCTCCCAAAAGTGCTCTATTGGGTTCAGATCTGTCGAACACGCTGGCCAGTTCATTTTATTAATGCTAACCAACTTCCTCTAAATATTGCGTGACACAAATTGCAGAGTGGAGTCGCGCATTATCTTGCATTAATAGAAAATCATCGCTGATATATTGAGAAAAGGGTACTACATGATTCGCTAAAATTTTTTCAATATACCGATGTGCAGTCAAAGAACCCTCAATACATACCAATTCAGTCTGCGCCTCTCGGGATATTCCTGCCCATACCATCACCATCACCAAACCCCCTCCATGGCTAACGGGGGGACTGAAAGCGCACTCCGAAAATCTCTTCAGTTCAACGCCATACTCGTTCTCTCCTATCTGATGACTTAAAACAGTATCTCGACCCTAAATTCCAATGTAAATGTTCCCTGGAAAATTGTAGTCTAGCTACTCTGTGCCGTGGAAGTAATTTGAGCCAAAATAAAAAACAATTACACAGTGGTGTGTACAAACTTAAATATGGCGACTGCCCAAAAACTTACATAGGTCAAACTGGTAGAAATTTTAATAAACAAATAGCAGAACATAAAAGGGCTTTCAATAATAGAAAAACAGATTCTACATACGCAATTCACCTTCTAGATCATAATCATTCTTTTAATGACGAATTTAAAATTCTTCACATTCAAAATAAAGGCCTTAAGCTGTCTTTGTTTAAATCTATGGAAATCAACAAATTAAAAAACACAGATATAATTCTGAATGACCAACTTGAGACAAACAGTTCTCCCCTCCTCAACCTATTTCATTAGAGACTATAAAGTGTAAACCCATACCAAAAACAGATCACTTGAGAAGGCAATCAGCCGAAACAGCTGTAGTGATAAGAATTTAAAATAAATTTTGTGGAAGTTTTGGAAACAAAGTTTTCAGTGTTTTATTGTTACATTTTTAGAATATAATGATAATCAAAATGAAATAATTAAGCATAAATAAAAGATAATAATGAAAATGTATATGGTGAATAAATGCTATAGGTATTATATTTAAGAAATTTTGAAAATTACTAAAATCATTAAACAAAATTTTTAAAGAAAAAGATTAAGATTTTTTAAATTATAAAGAACTTAAACAAATGTGTAGTGTTATTATAAAAAATATTAGCAAATCAGTAATAAGCAGACATATAATTTCATTAACCTACGTATAGCACACTGTAAGAAGTGTTCACTTCTGTCGGCACCCCCAAGTGCCACGGTCTTTTATTTTTTGATAATTTTTGTTTGTTTTTATGTTTACAGAAGAACTAAGGAACGAGAGTAATCCCCAACTAAAAACTCAGTTCGAAATATTCGAAAACAGACGAGAAGATGACGCGGACGAATGGCACGAACGATTTGACAAGGTCAGGCTCGACATGGACGATATTCAAGATTGCTTCGAGGTTTTAAAAAATATCACTCTAGATACGCCGTCGGAGCCTTATTTTTTAAGTATCTTGCAACATCTCTTGTTCATTAAGGAAGATGTCAATATCAGGTCAGTACGATATATATTTCAAGAAAGTTTTCGCGGTACTTGCAGCTTATCTACTTGATGTAGGCCAAAAATAAATAGAGACAAAGCTTGCTAAACCGAAAAATTACTATTTGATCATATACAGGTAAACAAAAAATATAATCGATGTTTATTTTTAGGCCAGCTTATTTTAAATTAATTGAAGAAGTGATAACGCAGATAGTACTCAATAAGGCGGGTCTAGATCCTGATTTTAAGAAAAAACATATAGACATCGACCTTCAGCCGCTTCTAGAGGAACTTAAAGGTAAGACGCAAACATATATTTATCATATCAACTCCAAAAGTTCGTCCATACTACTCAAAACCTTAATAAGAGTGGAATTTACCGCGTAGCTGGAGTATCATATTAGTATACAGTGTGCCGTAAAGTTTGGAATAAATTCGATATATCCTAAATGAAAAGCCTTTTTAAAACAGTCTAAAACACGCCGATTTTTAAGTTAATGTTCTACATTTTACAGTAAAATTTCATTGTTCAAGGTGATACACCTTAAGGTGATGACGTCATCGGCTCTTTTTTTTAAGTAACACCCTGTATTGTAGGACATTTTTAAATCGATAAAAATGAGCTGATTCCAAAAAAGTATAATACTCGGGATCTGACGGATATAATTTGAAAGATATGCGCTTAGAAAATTAATTTTTATTGATTTCTAATATTAATATATTATAAATAAATTATTAATTATTAATTAATAATTAACATTCAACAGTACTGAACAAGATTGGGAAGACAAAAAGGTTTTTTTAAACGGTGGATTCATATGCCGTAATCTTCGTACTACTTATATTAAAGAAATCTCCTAACCAATTCTTAAGTATGTATTGCCATCAGGTATCAATGTCACTAAATATTTACCATTAAAAATGGTTAGAATATATGCGAAAATTCTGAACAAATATTTAAAGAACAAGACGGAATATTGAATTATGCAAATCATTAAAAATTATTCACAACAAATATCAAGACTTGTGTTTTTGGAAACAATTAGTACTTAACAGATAGGTCAGTAGCATAATTTTTTCCTTGAAATATCGAATATTAAATATATAAAATTTTTTATTTGATACGCCCCTGACTGATGCGTGACAGCGACCTGAAGCTGGTTACTTCTAAATGTTTTTGCCTAATCATCTGGAAACAAATATTAACGGCGTAATTGTCGAATTTGACCTCCCCTTAATTGTGTTTTCATTCTAAATAAGTTCCCACAAAAATTTGAAGACCCAGTACGTTTAGGGTTCAATTTTGTAAAAAAAAAACATCTAAGAAGAGAGATCCGATTGGCTGCGAGTAATATCTGGTAAGAGAAAGTACGAGTTTGATACGAGAGAGTTGGCGGTGAGAGGAGAAGATTTTAGAGCCTGAACGGAGAAGATTCTGTTTCGTAGAGTTTTCGTAGATCGTAGAAAACCGGCAAAAGTTTTCCTTAATTCCATGAGTTTTGGTCATAAGAAGGTGATTTGAGCTCAAAATGCCATGTGGCAATCTTTGTAATATTACGAGTTTATCACCGTTTGTTGTAAGCTGTATCCTGTGACAAGGGATTTGATAACAGCGTCTTGAGGGCTAAGTAAGCCGACATGGTTTTAGGTGAAAAATAAGCAGTCGAGTTTGAAAAATCACATATTGTTATCATCCAGGATAACCTGAAATCTAGTTTTGGTATCTGATTTAATTTCTCCCAGGATTTGTCAAGCCGCAGCATTTTGTCTTCCAAAGGTCAGGTTTTGGTTGTTTCAAGTTTGTGGGACACTGTTTTTTCAAAACTAAGGAAACAAAAACCCTAAACCTTTCTTTATAAGCAGCAAAAGGATTTTTTTAAACGGCGTCCCAATTTTAAATAGTTTAGAAATCTTCTTGTTTATTATTTGCCCAGGACATTTCTGTAAGTATGTCTTGATTTCTTTTTCGTAGTTAGTTCTTCCAGTCCCCCCAAAAAAAGGAATCCTAACCCACGACCTTGCACTCCAACCAAAACGCGAGTAGTTGTTCGCAAACGTTTCATTTTTTTTGTTTATCCTATCTCCAAGCCCAGTAATTGTTCAGTCCCCCCTTTTAGACCACTATAAGCAAAATAATATTGTAGCGAGATTAAATAAAACGAGCGGTTCGAATTTATATAAATATATTTATTTATTATATACTAAAGTTACTATGTTCGAGAACATTCTGGCGTAGTCCCACCTCTAATTCGTCTACGTGACGTGTTATTCTACCTCGCACTCGATACATCGCGAATGTTCTTAATGCCTTTTTAGGGTTGCAACCGTTATATGGGCCATGCCGAAAGCATGTTCGTAACAATATTGTTACATATACCATATAACGGTAAAACGAAGCACTGCATATAGAAATATTTTCTAAAACTATTTAGTTTGTCTTCTCGTCAAGAATACATTAGAATTAGTGTCATAATTGAGACGAAATATCATAATATAGTCATGATAGGCGTATTTGGTGAGAAATATGTATCGACGGACTTTTTGTCAATCAACCACGATATTTTTTTGGTTTTTATATCTAATAATATCTTTTTATTTATCTATATACTATGGGGTAGCTATACAGTGCTGATAATTTGCAACTGAATGTTTAAGAATGTTTACAATGCGATTGTTGGTTTCCCTTGATAAAATTTAAAACGATGACGTTGAAGAACTAGTTTTTGGAACAACTTATCGAACATCTATGAAAAATCCATTGTGTATAATATTTCCTTATCTATTACAGCTCTTGTTTTTTTAATAAAGCAAATATGTATGTTCATCATATTGTATTTTTGTCGTCGGGTGCACTTTAAGAAAGATCTTAATCATAGAAATGTACACATCTGATAGAGATGTGTAAATCTTATTTAATATTTCCGATGTGAACATTCTATTTTTAAGATTTGATATCGATGTCTTCTTTTTGTTAATTTTAAGCTTCTGTTTCTGGTAACTTTTATTAGAATCATTGATGGCTAGTATAGTAGGCAGCAGATAGCGATACTATTCAAGTAAAGGACTAATTTCAATCATTATGAAGGCGACAACTGTTACAGACGTTTTAAAAATAACGCAGATGTCCATCTCTAACTAGAAATTTCAATATTCTTAGTATTTCAGGGAAAATAACTGATGGAAACCAGAGAGAGATAGAAGGAGTGAAGTAGAGATGAGAGAGAGATAGAAGGAGTGAGGTAGAGAAGAGAGAGGGTTAGAAGGAGTGAGGTAGAGAGGGTTAGGGGGAGACAAAGTGAGAGAGAAATAGAGAAAGGATCAAGGAGAGAGAAATTCCATTATTCTTTAGTATTTCACGGAAAATAAGTGAGGGTGATTAACCAGGAGAGAGAGAGGGATAGAAGGGTGAGGTAGAGAAAAGAGAGGGATAGAAGGAGTAAGGTTGAGAAGAGAGGGATAGAAGTAGTGAGGTAGAGAGAGTTAAGGGATGACAAAGTGATGGAGAGAGAGAGAGAGAAAGAGAGTGTGGGGGAGAAAAAGACGGAGGGTCAAGTTGAGAGGAACTACATTATTCTTTAGTATTTCACGGAAAATAACTCGAGGGAGATTAACCAGGAGAGATAGGGATAGAAGGGTGAGGTAGAGAAAAGAGAGGGATAGAAGGAGTAAGGTAGAGAAGAGAGCGGGATAGAAGGAGTGAGGTAGAGAGAGTTAGGGGATGACAAAGTGAGGGAGAAAAAGGGGGAGGGTTAAGGAGAGAGAAATTCCAATATTTTTAGTAGTTCACGGAAAATAACAGAGAGATTAACTAGAGAGAGAGAGAGAGAGAGGGATAGAAGGAGTGAGGTAGAGCTTGAGAGAATTGAGGGAGAATGGGAGATTGACAAACAGAGGGAGTGAGGTAAAGAGAGATTTAAGGTGAGGAAGAGAGAGGAATTGAGGGAGAATGGGAGATTGAAAAACAGAGGGAATGAGGGAAAGAGAGAGAAGGTGAGGGAGAGAGAGGGATTGACGGAGAATGGGAGTGAGGAGAGGGAGTAGCGAGAGTGAGAAATTGGGAGAGGCTGTAAGGGAAGAGAGAGGGAATGAGGGATTGAGAGAGTGGGAGTGAGGGCGAGAGAGGAAGAGTGAGAATAAGTAATAATTTAAAATTATTCTTTACAGACAGACACATTATTCATAACAAATCTTAAGATGTATGGAGCTTTCGAGACAATTTGCGTTTCGTATTAGATTAAACTAATATGTGATGTAACGTTAACACTAACAAATTTTTAATTTCAAACTTCCATCCCTTTTCTACTCGTGTGAGGAGTATAGTATAGTAGGAATATAATGAAGTTAATACCAAAGACATCTCAGATAAAAAATCGAAGTATTTTATTTTTGGACGAATTTGATTTTGAACGATTGTTTATTTGATTTGTTTTGATTTCATTTGATATTGGAAATTTTATTTTTATCCCAGCTGATTCTTCAACCTTATCATAAATTTAAAATTCTATCTTATTAATTCAAATTTTGAGATAAATAAAAGATGCTCGTATCAATTGATATGGATTAACTAATCTTGAATTAAATAGACATTTTTGCGTCAGTCACGTAGGCCAGTTCTGCATTTATTGAACTTTAATCTATTGTAAAAACATAGTTTTTACGTAAAATAGGTTATTTTGTTCTCTAAACCTAGTAACAAAGTTGAATATGGTATTGTGTTTCAAAATATCTTTTACTAGGGGTGTTCATCTAAAGTCTTAAGTGTTAATTTCTTGTGAAATCATTCTTAAGTGTTCAAAGAACGGGATTTATTTAATTGCCACAATGTGTCTGGCAAAAAAATTGAATTTATTTGAAGAGGATAATATATGGATTATAAATGGTAAGTTAAATATGATCATAAACCTGGTTTTGATAAAAAAAAGGTAGAATTATGTTTCTAACTCACTTCTCTTTATGTAACCTCTGTATTTTATTTCACTCATAATTTTATCTTCTAGTTCTGATTCTTTCTCTTTTTTTTTCCTCCTATTTCTCTTTGGTTTCGTTCTTATTAGCATTTCTCACGGAGAGTCTAATGATTTCCTTAAGCAGTTCCTTTTGTCCAAAAATTACTGATCCAGCGGACAGTTCTTTAATCTCTGGAACGGCAAATCTGAAACATATAAAATTCGAAAAGAGTTTTAAAAAAGAAGTACCCTTTCGTCATAGTTTACCCGAAAAATTGAAAATTCGAAAAAAAAAACAAAATGGCGGACATTTGAAAAAATTGTTCAAAAATTGACCTTTTTTTCGACTATTTTCAGTAAAAAAAAATTGTATTATTATTTTTTTGGTCAAATTTTGATAAAATATAAGAGAAAACCAGAGCAAACAAAATTCATCAAGGTTTATTAACATCGACTGACCAGATTTAGTCCAGACCAGATAGTTTACCACAATTTGACCAAAAAAATAATACAATTTTATGACTGAAAAAAGTCAAAAAACGTAAATTTTTCAAATGTCCGCCATTTTGTTTTTTTTAAGAATTTTCAATTTTTCTGGTAAACTATCACAATGAAAAAAAAAATTGTAATCAGTTCACATGTTTCCAGCTATCTGTGTAAATTTCTTAACTAATAATTCAGCCTACCATTTAACAGGTTAAGGATCTCAAAGCTCTCGTCTCTTGTAAGATCACCAATGTTCGATTGGTTCCTGTCATTTATTGTAAAAAGCATTTTCTTGTATTATTTGGCTTAAAATCTGTCTTGGTTTTTTGGTCTGTAAAGGAGACATTAAAATGTAAGTAATCCTAAAAGGTATCGTTCTAAATATATAGTATAAGAGCCGGAATAGCGATTATCGATGTGATGCTGCAGAAAGGATAGCACTCATGAAGTAAAACTCGACCATGCACATAGTGAGAGTGAATGACGATATGTAACTTCAAGCAAATTATAACAAACTGCGTTAACATTTACAGTATTAAGAGCACTAAAAACGGCTGAGCAAAGCTCATCTTCAATAGTAGTCACTAAAGACTGCCTAAGGATGCTAATAATCTGAAGTAATATCTGTAAGTAATACTTCTTTCACTTCTGAACCTCTATTTTATCCGACTCATATTTTTATTTTATCTTTTCATTCTGAATATTTTTCCTCTAATTTCCATTTGTTTTCATTCTTATTAGCATTTCTTGCGGAGATTCTATGATGTCAGGTAGTATAATTCAGCCAGAGAAAAACAGGATTCGATCGTATGGCATTTATTTCGGATTTACATATACAAATAAAAAGTAATTATCGTTAAGTACCTACTAAATACAATGTTCGAATACAAAGACGTACTGTTTATTTATTTCGATAGATGGGTGTGACGATACCAAAATACGGCGATCGAGGAATTGAAGTCGTACTCGTACCTCAACGCAGTGCGAGTACTTGGACAGGGATAAGGATGTCTACCTAGTTCAACACACCAGATAGAAAGAATACGCCAAAATCGTTCAACGCACCAGATTGACGCAGTGAGAGGAAGGATTGTCAATCTCGCTCAACGCGCCAGATCGACTGGGTTCGGAAGGATTTGGGACACGTTCAACGCACCTGTCCCCAAGGTCAGATATTCTCAACTCAACGCGTCGAGAATGGTTAGCTGTCTTTCAGTTTCGACTTTTATATTATTCGAGACGGAACAAAAACATGTTTTGTTTAACACATAGGCGTACTCTAGACGATAAAATATATTATCGTCACAAGTCTAGTGACTCTCTGTGAGACTCTCGGCGAGGCCGTTATGTCTCGCGACAGACAACTTGAGTTCGCAGTTTTTCCAGCCTTTTGCGGAGATCTCCCGGCAATTAAATTTGCCTTTGATCGATTTACCCTTAGCTCTTGTCTCTGGTAGCATGACCAACTGTATCTATGTTCTGTATTGGAGATACTAAAATCTGTGGCAAAAATCAAAAATTTAACACTTAACACTAAAGTAACACCGATTGAGAACGATCAATCCGCTTTGAATGCTAAATCGATGTGAGATCAAGTGAAACTCTAAATAATAATAAATTATATACTAAATACAAATACACAGAACACAATAACTACTAAAAATCAGCCAAAATGCAATATTTTTTAGAAGAGATCTAAAAATTTTAATAATTTTGACATTTTTTTGAACTGGTTTACAAGGATACAGTTCCGAATGAATATATAAATTTTATCATTCACGTGGCGAGAATGAATGATGATAGGTGATTTTAAGAGAGTTACAATAAACTGGACCACTGGAAAAGACTGAGTAAGGCTTATCTTCAACTAAAAGTACCATATGATGATGATGATTTACCTGTTCAAGTTTTTTGTTCTTATAAAAAAGCAAGAAAAACATCGCAGCAATTGTATTCCAAGTTTTAAATGGAGACCATGATTTTCCAGAAGTTCTACTCTATTCTGCCTTCCACGAGGCAATCTACTCTTTTACGTTTTTAAAAGATGTTTACACACGATTTATAATAGAAGTTAAGGAGGAGTTATTATCAACTGTCAGGTGTACATCTTTCTAATTTCGCTCTTGCTCTTTGTTGCTTGTATTATCCAGTGATAATATTTAAGAATCTCACTCAGTTTTTGATGATACAACAGATTCAAAAGCTCTTCTGTAATTAACGAAGCAAGCTAAATATAATTATTCGTATCCCTACACAGCTAAGCCAGCAGCATTTAGTTATAAAGGAGCCCAGGTGATCACATTCCGTTCCTGAAACCAAAATGTGAAGAATTAATCAGTCGATAGCATTTCTGTATATTTGGGCAATTTGAGTATGACGATTAATGTAACAAACTTGACTGGAAACTGCTGTAATGAAGTTCAGAGGTTCTTATGTCTCCACTTCTCTTCAATTCCCTTTGTATTCATTCATGTTTAGAAGTGATTTGTCGTTTAAATGGTTGTCTTAATATATCACAAGCTATTACCCGTTATATTTTATTTCTTTTTGTCATACTTGTGCACAGGATTTCCTTGGGCTTCACCCTGTTTGTATGGCGGTCTCTCTCGATTTGGTTCTGGACGTTTTCTTCTAGAAGCTACCATTTTTGGCAAACACTTATCTCGCCTGTTATTGATGAAGTATTTACAATGGTATGATTGAAAACCGTAGAGGTTCTGCTTCTAGCATTTCCCCACTGGGATATAAAACATTGTGATATGCTCTGAATAGTGGATCAGACAATGTACAGCTGTTTCTGTCCTCTACAGTTTACTCCAATGGGATTTCAAACTTCAATTTTCTTCCATAGAGGAACCAGGAACCAAAGGATTATATGTAGTCTATCTTTTGTTTGAGAAGGTCAATTGCCAGGTATCTATGACTTAACAGCTACAACAATTAACAATTTCTACACTTTCTCTAAACACTGTGAATATAATTTTTTTATGATTTTTAATTTCACAAAGACTTTATGATATAATGTATTCTACTTAAAGCTTAAATGTGTTTAGTACATGACACTGGGGTTACTTCATAATTATTTTAAGATATTTGCTAAAGTCTTACAATATGTAATACGTATTGTGAAGATTGTACTTGATAACCAGTATCTTTAAATTACTTTATCACAATTATTTTATCACATTTATTTATCTTAACTAGTTGCTGTATCATTTGTTAAAGTTGGGGACTATTTTTCTAGACAAGCCAATGCAAATTGAGAGTGCAGAAGTCGAAAGCCTAAAAAAACAACTCGAGGAAGCAATCGCAGCAAAAACAGAGGCCGAAGCCAAACTAGAACTTGTCCAAGGCCGAGCGGGTACTACCCAACCTTCCGGCAAATTAGACCCAGCTCTAGTAAACAAAATCAATGTGCCACCACCTCCTCCGATGCCAGGCGTCGGTGCGCCTCCACCACCTCCTATGCCTGGAATGGGTGGCGGTCCCCCTCCGCCTCCGATGCCCGGAATGGGAGGCGGCCCACCTCCTCCTCCGATGCCGGGAATGGGAGGCGGCCCACCTCCTCCTCCGATGCCTGGTATGGGCGGTGGGCCACCACCTCCTCCAATGCCTGGAATGGGCGGGGGACCGCCTCCGCCACCCATGATGGGCGGAATGCCTCCGCCTCCGCCCGGTATGGTTCCCTTACCGGGTTTGGCCAGGCCGGATTTGTTACCTCACGGTTTAAAACCAAAGAAGAAGTGGGAAGTTACGGGACCATTAAAGAGGGCCAATTGGAAAACGGTAAGTTGTTATTATTCTTATCATAACATTCAAAATGCTTTGATAAATGTCCTTCCTATAACTGAGTTATTTTAAACTTAACATTTGTTGTCCGGTTTGTATTTCATCCAAAAATTTCTATTATTAACTATTATAATTAAATATTAACTATTCACATCCAGATGCCAGTAAAGTGGGCGTTTGCCATTCGGGGATTCCCTTGTTACATGATGTCCCTATTACATCATTGCGAGTTTCGCATTGAAAGGTATAACCTGTTATTGTTTTAAAATAATTTTTCTCTTAGCGGTGCTTCGTTTTATAATAAGTTGTTTAAACTTTTGCTGATTCCAAGCTGCAGTATAATAAGCAGCACGGTTTTCGGATTGAAAGATTTCAAGTGAGTGTCGTAAAGTTTTATTTTTCATTAGAAGAGGCTTTTGTCATCTCAATATCGTAAGTCTAATTTTTTTTTATTTCTTTTATTAAGATTTTATTTGGCTCACACACCATCATATCTCCCTTTTTGTGAAGATTGATTACACCCAATTTCAAGTCTGCGGGCGTTTTCTTCCGTTGCCAGCTTTCGGTTATTAATTTATGCATGTGTTTAAAAAGGGTGTCACCACCATTTTTAAAGAGTTCGGCAGAAAGATTGTCCAAACCAGGGGCTTTGTTATTTTTCAGTTTTGAAATGGCTTCTCTAATTTCTTCTTCGGTGGGGAGAAGGGGGGCGGGCGGCTCTTGAGCGTTTTCATCCATTTCAGGCAAAGTAATATTTGGCCTTCTTCACGACTGTCGCTAAGCAGTTCTTCAAAATGATTCGCCCACCTGTTTAGTATCTGTTCTTTGTCACTAATTATGGAACCATCTCTGTATTTACATGCTGTTATTCTGGGTTTGAATTCTTTTCTGCAGCTGTTTATCTTCTGGTAGCATTTTCGCGAGTCTTTTCTATTGTGGTGGTTAACAATCTCGTTTAGAGCGTTTTCGTATGGCTCTGTCTTTTTCCTTCTAAACGTCCTTTTTTCTTCTCGTCTAAGATTTTCATAGTTTTCCAGGTTTGATCTCGTTCTGCGCTGCTGAAGTCTCTTATATGCTTCATTTTTCTGTTGGTTAATGGATCTACATTCTTCGTCAAACCAATCTTCGTTTATTTTAGCAAAGGTTAGGTTTTAAAAAGCCTTTAGCCGCTGTATGAATAGTTTCCTTGCATTTGGTCCAGTGTTCTTCTATACTTAAATTTTCGTCAATTCTTGTCAGCTCTTCATTTAAGATTTTCCTGTAGTTATCCCTAGCGTCTTCAGATTTTAGCATATCAGTATTATATTTCGTAGATTTTGTACTCTGGCCCTTCTTAGCGTTTGATATACGAGCCCTGCATTTTGTTCTTACAGGGTAGTGGTCAGAGTCTATATTAGCACCTCTACATGCTCTTACATCTAGTACATCTAGTTACAATGTTGCCAGCTCCTTTTCTTTTTTCTATGCGCCAAAATGATTTATAATGCTTTTGCTTTTCAGATTCTACCACAAAAAATGTCCGAAAAGGCCTTCTGGGTAAGGGCAAAAGAAGAAGATCTTGCCGAACCAGATATTCTCGACGGTTTGGCTAAGAAGTTCTCGTCTAAACCTGCCAAATTACCAGAAGACGTGACAGATAAGTGAGTATGACTTTGATAGCGTATATTACACTTTATTCTGAAGTATACATTTAATCTATCATATTCAGTGGTCCTACGAAGTGCTTACTCCATAAATTCCATCCTTTAGACTCGAGCTCCATTGGTTTTTTATACACTGCATATAAATAGTGACTAAAAGTTTTTAATGGTACGTGACGCACCTGTGCGTCAATCTGATGCATACAACTGAGCCTATGACGCACTGAGGCGTCATCTTGTGACGCACTAATGCGTCATAAGTATTTGATGTGTTTAAACAGTTTCTTAATAATGTAAAAACCATGCACATTCGTGGTTAACAAATGTATACATCAGAACAAGGTATTTACTTTAATTTTGTGGTTCATTTTTAATAATAATGTGTTTAGATGAGACAGCCGCAGAATAACTTGGCTTGTTGCAATTCATCATCTAAAACTATTTCGATCGTCAGGTAATTCCATCACTATAAGTGTTGTAACTTTGCTCAATGGTGTTTTATAACATTTTGCATGCTAGATATGGCGAGTTTCACCTTTTACACCTAATCACTCATGCGCTAACTCTAAAGCTAAGTTTTTAGTGTTTTAGAAGTAAATTTTGTTATTTTTTATGTTTGAGACAAAATTTAATCAACAAATGGACTATAAGTTTAAGATAGAAGAAACATGAAATAAAACGAATAATTGCAACTTTTTAGGCAATGGTAAACAAAAAATACAGTTTCTTCGCATTCCAATTTTCTACTTCCTTCAATTTTCCTTCTTCGCGTTATTCGTTGCCAATGCGCCTTTCTATTCCATTTCTCTCTCTACTTTTAATCCTTTCCCAACATTACTCTGATCCCTATGTTGCTCCCATCTCCGTGCTACTCGTCCTTTTGCTCTAGTTTCACTTTAAGTCTTTCTATGTTGTTCTTGTTCCCTCGCCCCTGCTGCTATAGTACTCGTTTCTTATATGTTCACTGCTTCACATGCTGTTCCTATCTCTCATCCTCTTTCTTATTTATACAAATATGTATTTCTTATAATGGTTACTTACAAGTGAATTACGCTGTAACAAACAATCCACATTTCCATCAGGGTTAAAATGATTGAAACATATTTGAAAATCAATATTATAGTGAAAATATGATATATTTCCATTTTTCCCCTCTTAGCTTCCTTATGCATATATTGTACCCCTCACATTGACATTATTTACCTGTCGACCTTCTTTCCTTTGCTAATACTTTTGTTTTTTTCTTCGCTGTCTTGCTGCAGTTCCATTTCACCCATATTGCTATTTCTCTTTATGCTGCAGTTCGTCCTTCTCCTGCTTCCGCTCCTGCAAATTCTGATTCTCTCTCCCCTTTTCATTCTCCTAATGTCCTCTTCCTTTATCTTATTTTTTCTGCTCCTGTTTCAGATCCTCCTCCGACTGCGCCTTTTAACTGCAGTTCTCTTTCTAATCGTTTCTCCAATTTTGACGTTTCCTTTATTTCTCCTTATTCTTTATCTCCTACAAACAGACATCACCACAGATAACTCCACATCTTCTTTTGATCCCTATTCTCCCATCAGTATGATCACACCACTGCTATTCTTCGTTTTGCTGTACTCTAAATCTAGGCAATCTCCATTCTCTATTTCCGCATTCGTTCTTTATTGTTGCACCTCTTGGTATTCGTCCTTTCACTCATCTTAGTGCTGTTCTTTCTCCCTTCTTTTTTTTTTCTCCTCATTCTTCCCTCATCGTGGCCTAATCCTTCTGCCCCTCTCTCCCTATTACTCGTCGTTTTGCTGTAGTTTTACTTCTGCTTCCTTAAGAAGATTTCCAAAACCTAAAAAATCCAAATCCCTTTATCTCATAATTTTCTGCTGCTCCTGTTCCTGATCCATTTCCGATATCTGCCAATTTTTCCTCCGACTTCACCTGTTCACGCCATTTTCTTCTCTTTTTCTAATCCTTCCCCAATTTTACTCTCGTGTCTTTTATTTCTACTCATACTCTTATTACATGCCCATTAAAATTGCTGAAATAGACGAATGACATTTCTATGTATTCTAATTTTTCAACGTTCTCCTACGTATTCTGTTTGTTCTGTATCTCCTATTCCCAAGTCCTAAAAAAGTTCTCTTCCCTAATCTTTTTAATTCTTCCCCAATACTTTCCTTATTTCTTTTTATTCCCTTTTTTACTCATACAAATAGTGATACTTCTTCACCAGATGAGATTTCATTCTGCTCCTCCTTCTTTTACTCTTCATTTTTCCCTCATCTTACTCTGAATTTCCTGCTGTTCCGCCTCGCTCCCTATCGTTTTGTTATAGCACAAGACCACATCCTTCTCCGTTTGCTTTTTCCTTTTACTGCTTCTCGTGCGGTTATTCCTCATAATCCTGCATAATCCTCTTTTTCTCTCAGCTTCTTTTACTCTTACTGCACATTTCTATTAGAGCTTCTTCTCTCTTGCTAATTGTTTTACAATTTGTCTCTCATTTCTATCGTTTGTCCATTCCATTGTTTTGAAGGACCCTTCCTTTATCTGGTCTTCCTGCTGCTCCTCCCTCCTTGCTATTCGACGTTTTGCAGTAGTATCATTCCAGATTTTTCTCCGTTCCTCTCATTTACCCCCTACTTTTGCCACATCTGTGCTTATCGTGTAGTTACTTTACAACGTCTTATTTTTTCTCCTCCTATGCTGTTGCTTCTCATCCTGCTTTGTCTCTCCTGCTTCCTCCTTCTAATTCTGCTTAATATTCTTCTCATCCCGTCTTTCTCCTTCCTAGTCTCCCCATAACACTTCTAACAAAATAATGTTGAAGAGTACAATGATATTTCCCCAATGTTTTCTAAAAAGGATCAGTATTTCTAACTCTTGTATCATCGCGTAGATTAATATCTACATATTAATTTGTAGACAAATTGTTTTGTATTAACAGTTTGCTAACTGCATCATTTTTATCACTAAATATCAATTATATTTCATTTAAAATTATTTTTATTTTAGGAGCAATAATACGGGAACGATGAAGAAAGTTAAGGAACTTAAAGTGTTGGATGGAAAAACTGCCCAAAATATTAGTATATTATTAGGTGGATCGCTCAAACACATACCATATGAAGATATTAAAAACGCTCTACTGAGATGCGACGAAGCTATTCTATCTGATAATGTTACCGAACAACTTATTCAAGTAAGTCTTTTTATTTCAGCATTTATAAGTTTTCTTAAAATATTTCATTAATAAGGTAGTTTATTATAGCAAGATCATCTTAAATCGTTAAAGAAAAACTGATGAAGTGGAATCGTCACTTACCGTTCCGATACAATTGGAAGAACACGTTAAGACACTTTGTGAAATACATTATGGGAAATAATCTTATTTTTCCTTTGTATTCTAGTTCTAGGGATGACAATAATTGTTGCAATTAGCAACTAGTACATAGAGAAAATACTATTTATCCGTTTTCTACTTATTTTCTGCTGCCAATAGCTTCATTTCTTGTGCTTTTACAATTGTCTTTTTTCAAGTGTTCAAACTCTACTGTTGTGGACATGATAGTGGTTTTGGGAGTGTCTTGCCAATCTAGATTGAGAATAAGTCTCTTATATTTAATTTTTATTGATTTTATCAAGTATTCAGTACCATTAACAATAAATAACAATGTAAGTTGTAACTAGTATGTTATTACCTCAGTTTGTAACCAGTGCGAGTAACAAAATAGATAGATACTACATATATAGTTTTGGCTTTAATTAGCTAACAAGCGCCATCAAATGAGCGAAACGCATGCGCACGAGATAAAATAAACTAAGTACAACCCATAGGCGTATCTCCAGAAAAAAAAACTAGGGGTTCAAAGAAAATAATGAGGTAAATTATTTACAGCTATTACAATAAGCATAACAATGGTGATGAAAGAGCTAATAAAAAAAAAATTGTGAATAAAATTGTAAATGTTGGGTTCTAAATCTTCTAGTAGTTGGAGATATTAAAAAAAAAAACATTTGCTACAAAGAAAATTTCAAAAAGAGAATTAGAACTACTGTAGTTCTGTAGTTCTTGTGGAACCTGCAGAACACAAAATGATAGGTACATGAATGACTGAGATTTCATCCGTAAGTTAATAGTGTTGGGGCAAGATCATCATCATATGGATTATCAAGTTACAGCAAAATTATGAAGTGGAATCTTCACTTGCTGTTCTGACAAAATTGAAAGAACACATTAAGGCACTTTCTGAAATAGGTTAAAGGAACTAATCTTATTTTTTCTGTGTATTCTATTTCTAGAGATGACAGTAATTGTTGCAATTAGCAACTAGTACATAGGACTATTTATCCGTTTTCTACTTATTTACTGCTACCAATAGCTTATTTCGTTTCATAAACTTCAATGTATAACTGTATAGATTAATCTGGACCTATATAACTTCATGTCTTCTGTTTTTACACTTTCAACTGTTCCAACTCTACTGTTGTGGACATGATAGTGGTTTTGGGAGTGTCTTGCCAATCTAAATTGAGAATAAATCTCTTATATTTAATTTTTATTGATTTTATCAAGTATTCGGGACCATTTAGGATAAATAACAATGTAAGTTGTAACTAATGTATTACTTCCTCAGTTTGTAACCAGCAGCGGTAGTAAAAAATAGGCAGATACCATATAATTTTGCCTTAAATAAGCTAATCTTCTTCTTCAAGTGCCATCTCCGCGGCGGAGGTCGGCAATCATCATAGCTATTCGGACTTTTGAGACGGCTGCTCTGAAAAGTTCATTTGATGTACATCCGTACCAATCTCTCAGGTTGCGCAGCCATGACATTCTACGCCTCCCTATGCTTCTCTTTCCTTGGATCTTTCCCTGCATAATCAGTTGGAGCAAGGTGTATTTCTCTCCACGTGTAATATGTCCGAGATATTCCAATTTTCTTGTTTTAATTATATTTAAAACTTCTATTTCTTTATTCATCCTTCTCAGAACCTCTTTGTTTGTGATGTGTTCTGTCCACGATATTTTCAGATTTCTTCTATACACCCATAGCTCGAATGATTTCAATTTTTTCATTGATGTCGCATTCAAGGTCCAAGATTCCATTCCATAAAATAAAGTCAAAAAAACATAGCACCTCGCCAACCTAACTCTTAGTTAATAACTCTAAATAAGCTAATAAGCGCCATCAAATAAGCGAAACGTATGCGCAGGAGATAAAATGAACTAAATGCAACCCATGGGCGTACCTCAGGGGCGATACCCATGGGCGTATCTAGGAAAAAAACTAGGGGTTCAAATAAAATAATTAAATAAATTATTTACAGCTATTAAAATAAGCATAACAATGTTGATGAAAGAGCCAATAAAAAGTTAATTGTGAATAAAATTGTAAATGTCGGGTTTTAAATCTTCTAGTAGTTGGAGATAATAAAAAATACTTTTGAAACAAAGGAAGTTTCAAAACGATAATAATAACTACAGAATCTGTAGTTCTGTAGTTCTTGTAGAACCTTTAGAACAGAAACTGATAGATGCATGAATAACTGTTGCAATTTGGAGTTTATGAAGCCACGCTGAGATTTCCCTAAGATGATTCTTCTTTTTTCTCCTATTATTGTTGATATTAGTGTTAACAGAATTTTTGTACATGTATTCCATTTAACTTTGAACGCATTTTAAACTTATTCAAAATTTGTTTTCAGTACTTACCTCCTGCCGACCAATTAAACAAATTCCAAAACTTCAAAGAGCAATACAAAGACCTGACAGAGGCTGAACAGTTCTGCGTGAAGATGTCCGAAGTGAAGAGGCTGTTGCCTAGGTTGAAATCTCTCAGCTTTAAGCATCATTACGTGGAAATGGTGCAGGATATCAAACCGGTAAGTACTTTTGGCAAGGTTTTTATCTAATGGAAGGACTAACAGTTTATAAAATTGGTTTATTTTGTTCTTATTGATGAATAGCTAAAGGTAATCATTTTTTTTTTCAGGGAATTGTTGCTGCTACAGCTGCTTGCGATGAAGTAAAGAAGAGTAAAAAGTTTGCCAGGATTTTAGAACTTATTTTACTGATGGGTAACTATATGAACACGGGAAGTAAAAATGCGCAAGCGTTCGGATTTGAAATGTCTTTCCTTACCAAGGTAATTAATTCTATTCGTTTGTTTACTAGAATTGAACTACTAGAGACATCTTTCAACTCATACTTTCGTGATTTTCTTAATTTATATGTATTGGTGGCTAGTTTTGTCGTTTTCCGATTTTAATCGTGGTCTCGTTTCGTTTTACGACAAATTTCGTAAAGGTTATCCAAAATTAAATGTTGTGGCTTAAAAAAATCTCTACTCTTTATGCATTTCATTGTAAGATTGTCATGTGAGTTACTGTAAAAAGAAGAAATATTTTTAACTCTCGTGTATTTATAGTGCAAGGAAATTTCGCTCCCAATATGATTATTTGTATTTCATACAGCAAAATGTGGCAGTTGTAGATACGTTAAAAAACATCACTGACGTCAAACGCCACCCCAGAAGAGTAATGTCTATGATTTGGAGGTGTTTTCCACGATTTTTCAATGCTGTCGATACTTTTGAATTTTTTTTGACTCATTAGCGTGTTTCAGCGATTTTTAATGCTTTGTTCAACGCTTTTTGGACGCTTCAAAACATTTTTAATACCAAAAATGGCATCGAAAGAGCTCCAGTAGCATTACATACATTTTTTATAGGCTTTTTCGACGATTTTGGCGCATTTCTAAAGTTTTTGATACCTTTTCTGTATTTTTGACGCTTATACGTCAAATAAAACGTTATTGACGACTTTTTAAAGGTTTTTAACGCTTGTAAAGTCAGTGACATGTTCAAACGTCAAAAAATGTCAAAAGCGTCGGCTTCATCTTGTGGGCTTGTCCTATAAGGACGGTTGCTGTGGTTTTTGACATTAGAATCGAAGTGGTGGAGGGCCTTAATATAAATATGATATGTTAACTGATCAGTTCTGAACAGTAGAATTTGTACAGAAAACAGTATTGTCAAGAGTGTCAGGCTCCCTTAAAGGTTCTAAATCAAGATTAATTTGGACTGCAAAAATCTCATAATTACTTCATAAGAGAATAGTTGTACTAGATGAGACTGAGAGATTCGCAAAAAAAGCAAACTATGGTCTTCCTGTTCTTAGAACCATTCTGCGAAGTAAGAAAAAATACACAATCAAATACTGTCAAAATAGTAGACTCTACCTTGTGGGTGTGGCTTGTGACGTCAATGTGGAAGTGGTTTAGTGTCTCAGGGTCGATTTCTGCTGCAAAAATTCCGTGAGTGACTAACAGGCTGCAGTAGAATATCTGTAATGTGAGTGCCAGTTCATAAGAAATTAACTGTTAGAAAAAAAGCTGATACAAAGCCAACTGTTTTTTTTTTAGTTCTCATGTAACAAAACAAGTAACAAAAAGGACACAATCATATTGTACATTAACTGTGGGCCTGGAAAATAATTAATCTCTATCTTATTCTCATATCACGTTGGGAGAATTGCTGATAGATCCAAAGCTTGAACTTTCATATCTTCTAGAACTATATCAAATTTGATGTTGGTATCTCACACTACTTGCTAAAATATGTTTTTGAAAAGGTGGATGACTCAAAGATGTAATCCATCTTCTGTATAATAGAGAAGTTCTCCCAAATATTATAAAAACTATCGAAAACAACAAAATGGAGGTCAGGATAGGTGGACAACTTACAGAACCTATAGAAATAGGCAGCGGTATAAGACAAGGTGGCTCATTGAGCCCCATGCTCTTTAATTTGATCATGGATGAAATCATCAAAATCGTTAACAAAGGAAGAGGATACAGAATGGGAAACAAAGAAATAAAAATACTCTGTTACGCAGACGACCCAATATTGATAGCCCGAGATGAAGATAGTCTGCAAATACTGGTCCACAGATTTAACATAAGAGCAAAAGAATTTCATATGACAATCTCATCTCAGAAAACCAAAACAATAGTAGTCAGCAAAGAACCAACCAGATATAAAATAGAAATTGATGGCATCAGCATTGAACAAGTAATGGAAATAAAATACTTTCCAGCTGTGGAGACCTGGGCAAAGAAGTGAGAGATCAAGTACAAAAAGTAAATAGACTGACAGGATGCCTTAATAACACTATATGGCGAAACAGACACATTAATATCGAGGTGAAGTCAAGAATTTATAAAGCCAGTTTAAGACCAATAATGACATAGGCCTCAGAAACAAGACCCGACCCAGCCACAACGCAAAGACTACTGGAAACGGCAGAGATGAGAGTACTGAGAAGAATTATAGGAGAAGAGAGATCGAAAGAGAAGTGAAGACATTAGAATGAATGAAAAGAAGAAAAAATAATGGAATAACCACATAAGCAGAATGGAGGAGACCGTGTCGTTAAAATAGCAAGAGATAAGTCACCAATCAGCAGAGGACCGCTCAAAAGATGAAGTGACAACCTTCCATAGAGGTATTAATCCCCCAATGAACAAGCAGAATTGTTTATAAAGAGGAAGAAGAAGAAAAAGGTGGATAAAGAAGAATCAAAATTGAGGCTTTGAGTGAGAGTGACAAAGATATCATAGAAAATATTATGAGACTGCGCAGAATTATCTTTCGTGGTTTATATGTCTGCGCAGCATCTATTTCGTGATCTATGCGACTGGGTAGCAGTATCTTTCGTGAATTACGCGATTGGGAAGCATTATTTCATGAAATTCTATGTTGTTTCTTTAAAGTATTCGGGAACTTATGTTTGCCTTATTATTGAAGATATTTTTTCCTGTATTTTTTTTATTTTAAACTTAAACATACTTAACTTTTGTAATGATACATTAGTTTCATGGTCTATTGGCTGGGACTGCTTTAAGTCACCTTTTATATGTCTGGAAAAGAATGTATCGCCACAAAAAAAAACACTTACAAAAAAAAACAGAACTTATGATCTATAGGTAGTAGTTGTGTTAATTTCTTATTTTTTTATTTCAGTTAACCTCTACAAAAGACGTTTCGAATAAGCAAACGCTTCTTCATTATATTACTGAAACGATAGAGAACAAATTTCCAGATCTCCTTAATTTTTACGATGAAATGCCTCATATAGATCAGTAAGTACCAATTATTATTACTCTATCTAGTCCTAAACATTAAGATATTTTTAATTTTCCCTATTTGTGCGGTATAGTTGGATCCTGGAGCTATATCGCTTGTAAAATCAGTCCATTTCAAAGATAAGCACGTATAATTACCCATAAATCGTTGCAATACACGTTTCAAGTATATTTTCTATTATTTCAGAGCCAGCCGGGTATCGTTAGATACGATACAAAAAGCGTTACAACAAATGGACACTAGCATAAGAAATTTAAAAACGGATTTGACAAATAACAGGGTACCTCAGAGTGAAGAAGACAAATTTTTAGAAGTTATGGAGGTAAGTGAGCAACAAAAACACATCTGAATATATTTTCTTGGGGTATTATTGTTATTTATAGTTCATTTTTTGTTTTTAATACGATATCAAGGTCAATCCATCACTTGTAATTCATCGTTGAGTTTTCGTTGAGCTATTTATCAACCACCACAATATATATTCTGTCAATTTAACATCTATTGCATCATTATGTATTAATTTTTCCCCGTTATCCATGTTTTTTCTAGTAATCCATCTTAGCATTATCAGTCTGAAAGTTTCATCTGTCATTTGTCATTTCTCTATTGCCTTTCCTAAACTAAAGTAGTTTCTGAAACTATGTCTCCTTTGTTTTTTAAATTTTAAAGAGTTGTATAGTAAAATACTTTTTTAATTATATAGTTTTCTAATATAACAATAGCTAGTGTTGTTCTAAAGTTCTAATCGACCACCATCGCTAAAATTATAGTAATGATTGCATACATTCGGTTACATAATGATGGTTGCATACATCCAGGCGATTTATCTAGTTATAAAGTTATTGACTTTGCTCTTTATGCAAAGTATGGAAAATATACTATGCTTTTATTGAAACATAAAGGAGACTGAATAATTGAGTTGACTGCTTGCTTGTTTCTTCAATTTGGTTTATTTCTTTTTGTTGTTCTTTCATTTTTATTAAATTTAAATTTAATAATTTATTATTAAAAATACCTTATATTATATATACATGTTAGCCAATATAACCTGTATTTTGTAAATTTTACATTTCCAACTCCAAATTAAATTCATTTTAAATCATTATCTGTTTGCTTCATCACTCACCTATCAAAGCAATGTTACGTCTTATAGGCGTTTTATAGAATATATCTAGAAGTTTCACATATCATTTATCATTGAAACTATTCCTCTTTTGGTTCTGTCCAACACAAAAACAATCTTACAGTAAAATACTTTTGTAATTTTGATTTCAACGTCTTTATTACGATAATAGATAAATGCCAGACACCATTGCTTTAATCGACAATAGTCGAAAAATTATATTTTCTGCATATAGTCAGGTATGTAATAATGGTTGCATACATCTTGGTGCATTGAAAAAACATAATTTGAAAGTTTTAAAGGAGACCGGCACTAAAAAGAGAAAAATTAAGGAAGCAGCTTGTATCTTACTAAATGAAGAAAATAGCATAGCAAATTTGTTAATAGAAGATCCTGGTTACCAATATGGAGAACAGTTAGTAATAAAAGTACCAACGTTATTACAAAACCAAAAATAAGCATAAAAAGATCAAAATATGGTGTCAATTGAGTGTTATAATAATACCTTCAAGACTTGTATATCTAAAAATATAGTATGTGCATGATGCCACCAAAATCGAGGCCAAATAAGTCTAAACTACGAGAATGAGAAGAAAAAATTCAATAATTTATAGGTTATTTATATTAATTTTTATGTTCAATAACTTTTTTTGAAAATATTTTTCGGATTTCAAGTTAAACCTTTAAAAACATTTATTGTAATTTAACTTGTAATTTAAATTACAATCGGTGCGATTTATGATCAGAAAAAAATATAAAATATTCTTGGTACTTGATTTTGTTGTTTTCCCGGATTTTTATTACAAACAAATACAGATTGAACGAATTTAAAACGGAACATACGAAATCAATGTATTTCGGCTCAACTCCGCTCTAGGTGGTTGGCCAACAAAAGGTTGTCAAATAATTATATTATAAAAAATCCAATACTTCAGCGGGCTGCTGGATTCTGAACTCATTCAAGAACAAGTCAAAACTCCACCCAAATAGGTTACCTAGAATCACTGTGAAAACTAGACTACACAAGCAGTTATTATGCTGTCAAACCACCTATCGCTTAGTTATAGTCCAAGAGATAGAGCCGAAATTTTGAACTGATCAGTAATATGACATTTCTCTATTGGAATATATTCATTGTAACTGGGTTAAGACTTTGCCTTACAGGCGGACGCCCCTCATGGTACAGGGGGTGGCTATACAGGGATGAAGTTGTCATTTTATTTCGGAAAAATTAACGATCGATAGATAATATGGCTGAAAATTTGCCCAGAGTAAGATCTTGGTATAACTAGACGAAATCCCAAAGGGCGGACGCGAGAGTGGATACATAAGGGGTGGCGGACAGGGGTGAAATTGCAATTTTTTGCGGAAAAATTAACGATAAGTAATATGTCCGCCATTTTCATGGCTCATTATTTAACTCCTAAAAACTCTTAAATTCAGAAGGGCGGACAGCTGGGTTGGTACAGAGAGCCATAAAACGGGGTCAAATGTACCACTTGCCTGCGCATTTTAGGTCTCGGTAACAATTTTCAAACTGATTTTATTATGATATTTTTATACCGATTGATTTGAAAATTTGTATGCTCACTTCTGTTACTACTCTGAGAAGCGTCAAGTAGAGTTTTCCTCAAAATTTTCCAAAAAAATTTCTGTAAATGAAAATTTTCGTAATTTTTTGGGGTAAAATCTAATTTGTAGAATCCTTTCGATTTTCTGTAAGTTATACCATGATTTTTTTCCAAAAATTTTCAAACGATTTTTCCGATAAGAAAAAAAAAATTAGAAAAACTTTTCTAAAACATTTGATAAAATTCTACCTCATCGTCTGAATCTTTTATAGAATATTTTGTAGTTTTAAAATGATATTATGATAATGTTTTTTTTTCAAACTAAAGTCATATTTACTTTACAAAACACATTTTTTCTTAAATATAAATATTTTACGAATTTTTAATTGAATAAATGTTTGATATTTGATATTTTATTAAATTAAAGTAATTTTATAATGTTAACTATTAAATATTTTTGGTATAACAAATAGTAATTTTTTATTACAATAAAAAGGTATTTAAATTTATATTGCATAAATAATGGTTGTTCAGATATAAGAAAAATTTGATTTATTATTACATTAATAATCAAATACAAAATATATTATTTCTATTTATCAATAGGTAAAATTAAATTTGTATAATTCATTTAACATTTTACAAATAATTATTAATAAAAATCAATTTAATAGTGGAATTATCAATTTTTAAGTTTTGAAATTTACTTTTTAAATATTTTCAATAATTTTTTTAACTTTCAAATTGATTGAATTTTTTTTCATTAGTTAATTATAATTTTACAAATTCTGTTTGGACATTAATTTTGCATCATTATTATTTTAAAATATTAAAATAATAATGATGCGCGTTCCATTTAGATCAGTAATTCTAGACGCATGCGCTAAATGTAATAAGTATCAAGATGCTTTTATCCAACTTGGTGAAACTGACTTCGGTTGTAATGAAGGTTTTGAAACCTTAGAAACTTTCATATGTCACTTATATGGAACAGGACTGACGAGAAAAATTCCAAAAAGAAAAGTAAACGATGTCAGATTTTCACTATTTATCCGGCAGTATAAGTTGCATGATGTGAACGAGCCTTTAAAAAAAAACCAAAAAATTTCAATGCTTCAAGCTTACCACCATGTCAAGATGAATTACACCAACATCTACTGCGAGCTCATTATATTTCAAATATTTGGACAAATGCTCATAAAAAAGTACCAACAGAATTGATTGTTGAAGAACATGGTTGGGAGTTTGAAGATGAAACATATAAATGCAAATGGTTTATTAGTGGACCTCAGATGCCAGAATCAGTTCGAGAAGTAGTGATTGAAAATGAAGCAGATAATGAATGTGATATTATTGAAAGTGAAAGTGACGAGGATGATGAATGTGATGACAACAATGAGAGTGAGAAAAATGACGAAATTTTTAAAGTTTTTCTAAATTTTTTTTTCTTATCGGAAAAATCGTTTGAAAATTTTTGGAAAAAAATCATGGTATAACTGACAGAAAATCGAAAGGATTCTTCAAATTAGATTTTACCTCAAAAAATTACGAAAATTTTCATTTACGGAAATTTTTTTGGAAAATTTTGAGGAAAACTCTACTTGACGCTTCTCAGAATAGTAACAGAAGTGAGCATACAAATTTTCAAATCAAACGGTATAAAAATATCATAAAAAAATCAGTTTGAAAATTGTTACCGAGACCTAAAATGCGCTGGCAAGTGGTACATTTGACCCCGCTTTATGGCTCTCTGTACCAACCCAGCTGTCCGCTCTTTTGGATTTAGAGTTTTTAGGGGCTAAATAATGAGCCATTAAAATGGCGGACATATTACTTATCGTTAATTATTCCCCAAAAAATTGCAACTTCACCCCTGTCCGCCACCCCTTATGTATCCACTCTCGCGTCCGCCCTTTGGGATTTCGTCTAGTTATACCAAGATCTTACTCTGGGCAAATTTTCAGTCATATTATCGATCGTTAATTTTTCCGAAAAAAATTTCAACTTCATCCCTGTATAGCCACCCCCTGTACCACGAGGGGCGTCCGCCTGTAAGGCAAAGTCTTAACCCAGTTACAATGAATATATTCCAATAGAGAAATGTCATATTACTGATCATTCCAAAATTTCGGCTCTATCTCTCCGACTATTAGGCAAGCTCCTCTTTCCTTTAAAGGAGACAGATAGTTGAACGATATTTTATACAATGTCTATCACCCGGTATGGATTTATTTTTGTCCAAGTTTTATATTGGTCAACTATTTCAAATGCAGTTCAAACAGACATATATTAAATTGTATGTTCCGTTTTAAATTCGTTCAATCTGTATATCAATGATAGTGATGCTTAACGAACAACCATGATTAAAAATGAGTAATAATGGTTGCATATATTCGTGAATGTAATTATGGTTGCATATATCGAGATTGTAATTAGGGTTGCATAAATCTAAATGCATTGTATGCAAAATATATACTTGCTTTATTAATTTGAGATAGTTTTATAGGCTTTGATACTAACAATTTATTATAATTATTTTTTAAGAAATTCGCCGAAGAAGCCAGAGAACAATGTGACATCATGCAGAAAATGTTAAAGAAAGTAGAAAACCTCTATAACGATCTATCTGAATATTACGTGTTTGACAAACAGAAATACGCATTAGAAGAGTTCTTTGTGGATTTGAAAACGTTTAAAAATAGTTTCTTGGTAAGTAAATTCTGGATTATTTTTAAACATTGTTCCATATTTTGTTATATTTCGTTTTTAATTAATATCTTAATGTTTTGTCGCAGCAAGCCAAAGCTGATAATCAGAAAGAAAAGGAAATCGAAGAGAAGAAAGAGAAGGCGAGGTTAGCGAAACTAAAACAAGAAAAAGAAAAGGAAGAGAGAAATAAACGAAGGCTGATTGATATGAATCCTTCAGAAACGCAGGAAGGAGTTATGGATAGGTATGGAATCAGCATAAATTTTAATAAGATAACGAGTTATTCAAATTTTCATTTCGTTACAGTTTGCTAGAGGCTCTTTCTACGGGTAGCGCATTTGGAAGGGAGCAGAAGAAACGAAGAGGGCATCGACCAGCAGGAGGTGAGTGAACAGGAGTTGTTATATTGCAATTTTTAATAATTAGTATTTCAATGATTCTCTAGAGTGCGCTTTGGACGTTTTGGGTATGTAAGTCCTAACATTGTTTTCCATTTTATGATAATTAGTTTCAAGAAAAGGTATGTGCGCAGATACTACTTTTGAAGTCATTATTTTTTAATAGTCATCTATTTTTCTGCCTTAATAGTAAAATGTGGGCTTATTTTCTCTAGTTTCGTTAATCCACGTGTTTCGATCTTGAGTTATACTAATAATAAACCCAATCACAGATATCTCGTGTCTCGTACAAGTGTTCTTTTTGTTTTTTCTCTCTTACTTATTGTTTATTTATTTGTTTATTTATTTCCCCATTTATTTATTTATTTATTTAGCTTACGGCTGTTTAATACAATTCAATTCGGTAGAAACTGTCATCTTCATTCACTCTAATAATGATTTTTATAGACTTGTATAAGCCTCGTTGGTTTACTGTTTTCTATATAATCTAAATATTATTTATTTAACAATATAATCTAATATTTTTTGTATATTCTAGCTGAAAGGAGGGCCCAGTTAGTTAGATCTAGGTCAAGAACGGCCTTAATAGCTGGAAGAGAATTAACTAGGTAAGTTAAAAACATTTTTTTGTTTATAAAAATATGTTATCTTGTCAAATGTCAAATATTTATTAAGATATAAACTTTTGCCTTTGCAGGGCAACATCTTTAAAGCACGATCTCTCTTATATAGAATATAATGTGGATGAAAACGATTTAGGCCTTTCTACTACGTCAGTCTTTTTCTAAAAAAATGCCTATATAGTAGGTGCAAGTTGTTTTACTATTTGCCAAACTTTGCTTTTTTGATATATATGTTATAGTGGCTGCTCGATGGTGCCTTCATTAATATATTTCTATTTAGAACGTTTAAAATTAATCTTTGCATTAAGTTGCTGCTTTGTTACTAACAGATATGACTGATTATTGCGTTTTAATAGATTGTCGTAATGTATTAAGGAAATATCTTGATACTGTTTAGGCTTTTTTGCACTAATCTATGAGCTAAAAGCATTTTTATATTATTTCCATGGATGTGAATGACTAAATTGCTACAGTATATTTTCCTTATTTATTTTCATGGAAGCTCTCATAGTGAATCTTCACTCAATAAATGCTGGATCCAGTGGCGCACCTAGAATTTTTTTGAGGGGGGTTTGGTTAGGCACCAAATTTTTTTTATAACCTGTTTGTTTACCCCCAAACCCCCACCGCCGGGTGCGCCACTGGCTGGATCCGACGAATTAAACAACAAATTTTAGTCAAGAGACCTTATTCACCAGAATAATTTCTTTCTGTGATTGTACAATGATTCTAACGTTTTGTTAACAAGTTTACTTCTTTTTATTTGTAGAATGATTACTAATTGGTCAACATTTGATTAGTTTCCGCAATAATCTCTTCATTTTGTCTAAATCTTTTTCACTGTAGAATTTTTTTGAGGTTAGCAAACAATTCCTAGTCATCTAGTTCTTCATGTTTTGAACATTTTGGATAGCTTTCAATTGCTGATATCCACTCAGCCGAGTGCCTATTCGACTTCGGAAGTGAAATAGTAATAAGAGAATAAGCTTGTAGAAGCATAATTAATAATATAGTCTGTCCCTCCTTGACTTTACAGTACACGAATATACGGCAATGCAATCCTTATGGGAGTTTTTAACACGGCGTTGCCGATTTTCTTCAAAAGAATTTTTAATCGAACATTACCAGTAGGTACATTACCAGAACATTACCATAAAAATTTTAAATTAAAACTAACCTGTTACAGTCAATAGCATTGTAGTAAAACAATATTTTTCATTGTTTTTGTGAGTGATAGTCATTTTCGAAAAGTAATCAGCAATTTTATAATCGGTATGCATAATAACTTTTTTTGGTAAATAATTTTAGAATATTCAACATTACAAGTGGATGTTGTTTTATGGTCCTACAGTTGAGAATAAATAAATTATAGTAATTACTATTTAAATGGAAATAAGCCACAATTAAAGGTTAAAGTACATTTATTGACGTTTCAATTTCCACTTCGGATTTCCGAAATGGAAATTGAAACGTCAGGATCTTCGAAGTGGAAATTGAAACGTCAATAAACGTACTTTAACCTTTAATTGTGGGTTATTCCCATTTAAATAGTAATTACTCTAACATGCCACAAGAAAATAACTTCAGAACAATATTAAATAAATTATAATTGTTGATTGCCAGTTCATCTAAGAAATTCAAATCCGTCGAGGAGTCCGGCAGGGATGCATCTTGTCGCCACTTTTATTTAATCTGTATAGTGAAGCTATTTGTGAACAAGCACTCGAGGAAGAAGATCTTGGTCTGATAATAAATGGTGAGACGATCAACAATATAAGGTATGCTGACGATACGGTTCTCCTAACGGGAACGCTAGTAGAACTACAACATCTCGTTCAAAGTCTCAATATATACTGTAACAGCTTACGGCTTGAAAATTAATTTGAAAAAAACTAAATTTATGGTAATCACGAAATCAAAGAACATCAAAGCTAATCTTGTAATAGACAATACAACGATTGAGCGTGTGTCCTGTTATAAATATCTAGGTGCTTGGATCACAGACGATACTGATCAAACAAAAGAGATTAGATGTAGAATAGAAATCGCTAGATCAGTCTTTAATAGAATGCGCAAACTCTTTTGCAATCATGATATCAATATAAAGTTACGAATACGAATGCTGCGGTGTTATGTCTTTTCTACCCTGTTGTATGGAGTAGAGGCTTGGACACTAAAACAGTTGACCACAAAAAACATCGAAGCTTTCGAGATGTGCTGCTATAGGCGCATTCTCAGAATATCATGGATGGACCGCGTCACTAACACGCAAGTACTCCAAACTTTAGACAAAAGATGCGAAATTCTAAATGAGATAAAAACTAGAAAGATGGAATACTTGGGGCACATTGTGAGAGGCGAAAAGTACGAACTTTTAAGAAATATCATGCACTGCAAAATTAAGGGCAAAAGAAGTGTGGGAAGAAGAAAAATATAGTGGCTTCGTAATCTACGTGAATGGTTCGGGTGTAGTTCGATTGAACTTTTTAGGCGCGCTGCTAACAAAGTCGCAGTGGCCATGATGATTTCCAATCTCCGCTAGGAGTGGCACGAGAAGAAGAAGTTCATCTAAATTAAATTATAACAAAGAATATCAAATAAGCTTATAATTATTACTGATAACATTGTATTGAGTAATTTGGATCCTAATTATAGTTTTTTGTTATTCTTAACGACTGATTTTCAACCTGAAATTAATGTCATTTTAATGTGTTTACACCCTCATTAAAATTTAGTATAAATTCTAAACTTGAAATTAATTTTAGTTAGTTCATTTGATTCGTTGAAGTTCACATCAACTATTGTTATTATTATGGTTTTTTGTGTTATAATGATTGAATTTATTAAAGGAGAACAGTACTCTGAAACGTCCACAGGGGAAGGCATTGTCAGTAGGGGAGAAACAAATCTTAGTCAACATGGTGAATTATCGTGTAAATCAAGGATATAATTCACTTTCAAAAATAATACAAACAGTGGCAGTAGAAACCGGCATTTCGGAAAAAACAATTTACTCTGTAAGAAAAGAAAATTCCTCGGCACTTGGATTACAACCAGCAAAGAGACGATCCAAGAACAAGCTAACTTCATTATCGCGTGATAAAACTTACGATGAAGGAACAAAGAGTAGCATTCGTCGAATAGTGGATAATTTTTTTCGTAAGAATACACCCCAACATTACATTCTCTATTAGCAGTAGTAAATAAAGACGAACATCTACCTAATTTTTATAGACTGCACTGCATAGACTAATCAAGGACATGGGATTTGTGGATCAATGTTGATAAAAAAACCGGAAATTATTTCTTGGCGCCATTGATACTTGCGAAAAATTCGTACATTTCGGGAACAAAACTACAAAATTGTATATTTGGACGAATCATGGGTAAATATTGGCCACAGTGTCAACTACGAATGGAAGGACACTTCTGTATCGTCACAGTGATGCATTTGTTCGTGGACTCACTACAGGCTTGAAATCCCCTACTGAACGTGGCCCACGCTTCGTTTTACTGCATGCAGGAAGTAAAGATGGTTTTATTAATGGAGCCGAACTAACTTTTTTAGGAAAGAAAAATACAGCAGACTATCATGACGAAATGGATGGACCTCTTTTCGAAATTGGTTTAAAACTAAACTTCTTCCAAATAATCCCGATAAAACTGTAATAGTAATGGACAATGCGTCGTATCACTCCAGGAAGTTGGAAAGAATTCTGACAAGGAAGAAATAAAGGAGTGGTTGCGTTCAAAGGATATTTATTTCGAAGAAGATTACCTAAAATCCGAACTGGTGGACGTTGTAGCTTATTTTAAATCGCAGTATGATGAGCGTATCGTAGATGAAATTGTAAAAAGTAAGAATGTTAAGTTGCTAAGATTACCTCCATATCACTGTGAACTCAATCCGATAAAGATTCGTGGCAAGACATAACACAAACTTTAAGAAGGAACAAGTAGAAAATCTAATACCTGAAGCGTACTTTCAGGTTATTCCACAAAAATGGAATAATTACGTGCAGCAGGTAATTAGCATAGAAAAACAGCTGTGGAATATCAATAATTTACTGGACAATATCGACCCAGTTATAATAAACCTTGTAAAAGCGAGAAAGACGGGAGTATAGAAGAAATGTAAAATACACAGTTTAAATACATTTTAATTATTTATGTAGATACCTACGTATTTATGAAGGTTTAACATATAGACTAGGCGGGATCTGTAGAAATTCAGACCGTAATGGACATTTTCCATAGGAAGCTATTTTTTTGCCGAAATCCCTTCAGGATGTGCCCAATATCGATGATCACGATATGCGCCAGTTGCAAACCCTGTGCTAAATTTTTTATTTAACAAAATCTGAAAACAATTGAAAATTTCTCGTTTTTTTGTTCCTATTTTCGTTTATAATGCGGAAAATATTGATCCTAGAGAAAAAATTATAACAAGGTAAAAGTTTCGTTATTCAATTTTACACAATATTTCGTTAGCTAGAAATTGAAAATTTAATTTTTATTGTTGAAAAAATAGCAATAATTGGAAAAAAAAGTACAAAAAAATGAAATTAATCCTTTAAATGTTTTCGACTTTCTAAACTTGACTTACAAGCTCCATATTCCGCCTAGAAAAACTTTTTAATATGTTTAAAACGTGTGCTAAATTTTGTTAAGTTCGGTCGGATAGCTTTTGCATAATAATTTTGCAATCCAGCCTACTGGAAAAAAATCGCAAATTTTCAAATTTATAGTAGGCCCTGAATAAGGCTCTCAGATAGTTGCAAATTTTTTTATATATATAAAGGAAGGCTCAAACTTTTAAACGCTTTTTGTAAAATTCAAATCGGTTTACTAGGAGAGCCTAGAAAGTTTTAAACATTTTTTAGGCTTATAAACAAATTGAATAACTTTACGAGCTTTAAACATATCCTTCCAAAAAAAGAAAAAGACTTTAAAACAAATTATTGAAGATTGAGTAAAAATAAAGTTTATTTATGAAAAAAAAATTTTTTTTTCGTTCGCCTTTGTTTTAACAATTTAAATTATTTATTAACAATTTATAAATACATATTTGTTTACTAAAAGTAACAATTTACTTCAATGTATAAATTGCAAGCTCAAAAAAAAATGCATGAAGAAAAAATGCAATTACTTGTTTAACATACAATTTTGTTTATTGCAAATTTCCCAATTTGCAATTAAAAATGTTATTTGAAAATATGATATTTGAAATCCTTGTCGTCCGAGACATCGATTCAAAAAAAAAGAGCAAAATTGGTTAACAAGATAATGCAATTTTTAGCGTGCGCTATGATTTTGAACTCGCCGATTCACATTTCGAGTGAATGTCCCCCACCACCACCTCTCATGCATTCCGAGCCACAGTTTACGCGAAAACGGTTTTTTATGTGTCTTTTTTATGAATGTTGGCATGAAGTGCATTACGTAAAACTTTTCATATAAAAAGTACTTGACAATACGAGGGTATTTGTTTAAAAACGAGCCTTCTATCACTTATGGTTACACGGCAAATGTATGCCAACTTTGACCTTCAATATCTCGGCAACCAGTAAGCCGAATGTATCTTTTTTTTTAAGAAGCGTCTTTTCATGTTCTTTAAGTGTATAAATTTTGAAATTGATATATTTAAAGCTCGTAAAGTTATTCAATTTGTTTATAAGCCTAATATATATAAAAAATGTTTAAAACTTTAAAAAAATTTCTAGGCTCTCCTAGTGAACCGATTTGAATTTTACAAAAAGCGTTTGAAAGTTTGAGCCTTCCTTTATGTGTAAAAAAAGTTACAACTATCTGAGGGCCTTATTTAGGGCCTACTATAAATTTGAAAATTTGCTATTTTTTTCCAGTAGGCTTGATTGCAAAATGATTATGCAAAAACCTATCCTACCGATCTTAACAAAATTTAGCATACGATTTAAACATATTAAAAGGTTTTTCTAGGTGGAATATGAAGCTTGTAAGTCAAGTTTAGAAAGTCGAAAACATTTAAAGGATTAATTTCATTTTTTTGTACTTTTTTTTTCCAATTATTGCTATTTTTTCAACAATAAACATTAAATTTTCAATTTCTAGCTAACGAAATATTGTGTGAAATTGAATAACGAAACTTTTAACTTGTTATAATTTTTTCTCTAGGATCAATATTTTCCGAATTATAATCGAAAATAGGAGCAAAAAAACGAGAAGTTTTCAATTGTTTTCAGATTTTGTTAAATAAAAAATTTAGCACAGGGTTTGCGACTGGCGCATATCGTGATTATCGATATTGGGTACATTCTGAAGGGATTCCAGCAAAAAAATAGCTTCCTATGGAAAATGTCCAATCCAAAACAGATCCCGCTTAGACTAATATTTATGCGCTTAAATACATTATTATACAAATGTTTTATACAAAATTATTTTTATTTCATTCACATAAAGGTATTTTTCGAAAAAAAAAATGTTTTAGAACCCCTGACAGCCACAAAATGTCAATAATATTAATTCCTAAGTTATTTATAGTTATCCTATAGAAAAAATTATATTTGCTTCAAACATGTTTCTGATAAAATTTGGCATCACTGTTGGTCATAAGAACCTGTACTGTACAGTCAAGGTGGGACAGACTATAGAAGTATATGTCCATGTATCTTCCACTCATGTAACTTTTTTTGTTTCAGTGAAATATTGGCGTAGCATTAAGTAATAATAAAGAAGAACGCACAACGACTTGAACGCTCAAAAGAAATATATATAAAGAAATATTTTATACGTTGTAATAATTTATTTTGTAAATTGTTTTTCCATTTGTAAATAATAATCCGCATCTGTATATTTAGAAATTGAACGAATGAATCTCTTATATATAGTTTTAGTTTTATCGCCGGTTATTCTGTAAATACGGTAAAAAAAAATCCAAAAAAAATTCAGTCTTTTGTTAAATTTTATAATGCCCGTAAGTAGATTAGTTTTTTATATATTGTTTTTGAAATTGAACAAATTCTTGTACGTTTTGAGGCAGTGTTCCTTTATATTATGTTAATTGTTTTAATTATTATATAGTTTACTGTTCGAAATTTATTTTAGGCTTTGATTTTACTTATATTTATTTTTTAAACAAATTTGTATGGTTCATTAACCAAATATATGCGTACTATTGTGTTTATAAGTAATTCTAGGTTTATTTAAAAAAAAGCTCTTTAATTGGACCCCCATTATTGCTATTTTTATATAGCAGGGGTGGCCAAATAGTAGATGGCATACAAGTTTATTTCAGAACAAAATTTTCTTTACTAGAAAACCCTGGAAAACTTAAGATTAGTCGCTGAAGAGGGTTCAGGTTAATAAATTGTAATCAGTTTAACCAACTAATAGATCTATTACGCTGCTATGATGTTCTTCCTTCCATTGCACTTACAAAAAGAGTAGTACCACAACGTCGTCTTTCACATTTATCATTGTATTACCTAATATTTGAATTTGCAATGTTTTGTAACGATATTTCACAAAAATAGTCTCAGCTCACGCCTCCCACGGCATAAATTTGATTAATAAACGCATGAACTGTAAGTTGATGGTACTAATGGTACTGTTACTTACATTTGTGATGTTTTATAATGGTATTTATTGAAAATGGTGTCAGATCAACTCTCCGGTGATAAAAATTGGGTCGACGAACGTGTGGACTGTGTGTTGGTGGTACTGATGGTGAGTAAAGATGAAGGAACGGCACATTCAACCGGGGTTAACTTAAAAGCGAGTACTTAACTTAGTTTCAATAGTTCTCTGTCGCAACGAAGATGTCCATTCTCTTTCTGGATCACTTTTTGTTGCAAAAAGAGTAGTACCATAGCGTTATCTTTTACTTTTACCTCTATATGACCTAGTATTTGAATTCGTAATGTTTTGTAATGTTATTTTATGAAAATAGTCTAAGCCCAAGCTTAGATCTGTCTGTAGATGGTACTGTTATTTAATTGCCTTCGCAATTGGTTGCAATGGTCACGATGCACGAGTATTTGACTTAATTTCAATAGAGTTAACCACTTAGTTGTTTCTCTCAATGGATCACTTTTCGCTGTAAGAACAGTAGGTAGTACCACAGCGTTTTCGCTTATGTTTCTCATTATATGATCTGGTTATTTAAATTTTCAATGTTTTTTAATGATATGTCATGAAAATAATCTCAGTTCCCATGTCAGTAACTTGTCCGAACTATCAATTGATGGTACTGAGTTAGGTAATTATACGTAATCAGCACATTCAATAGGTCTGTTGGATATTTTCTATCTGGTTATCAGAAAAGTGATAGAGTGCTACTATTTCCTCAGATACTGTCAAGATAACCTTCCTTTTACTGGAGAACTTTTTGCTCCAAAAAGTAGTACCAGACTATCGTCTTCTATGTTTCTTCATATAAACTCAATGCTTTAGTAGTATTTCATGATAATTTTCTCAGTTCAAGCCTCCTACGGCAGAATTGGGTTTCCTAACATGTGAATTGCGAGTTGATGGTAGTGGTGGTACCGTTATTTACATTTGCGGTGTTTTATAATGTTTTTTCTTGACAGTGGTGTCATAACAAGTCTTTCGCGGGAGAAATTTGATCGACGAACGTGTGAACTGTCAGTCGATGGTACTGATGGTACCGATATTCAAATTTGTAATATTTTATAATGATATTTGTTGAACGTAGGCTCATTTCAAGCCTCTCCTGGCATAAATTTGTCGGCAAACGTGTAAACTGTCAATTGATGGTACTGGTGGTAGGTAAAGATGCACGAACGGTATATGCATCAAACTTGTGAGATATTTTCAGCTTATTATTTGAAAAGAAACTAATTGATGATTTTCTCAGTCGCAACTAAAATTTCCTTCTCACCGAAGTCCGTTTTGTTACAACAACTTTATGCTTTATAATTATATTTCATGAAAATAGTTTGGTTCCATTGCAGTTCTTTACATTTGTGCTATTTTGCTATATTAATGATATTTCATGAACATAATCTTCGTACAAGCATTACACAGATTCGTGAAATGTCAGTTGATGGTACTGATAGTACCGTTATTTACATTTGCGATGTTTTATAATGATATATTGTGAAAATAGTCTCTGTAAACGCCTTCCGCAGCAGAAATTGTGTCGACAAATATGTTTG
The DNA here is from genome assembly GCF_040954645.1 of Diabrotica undecimpunctata. Classification (NCBI taxonomy): domain Eukaryota; kingdom Metazoa; phylum Arthropoda; class Insecta; order Coleoptera; family Chrysomelidae; genus Diabrotica; species Diabrotica undecimpunctata. Next base: position 157,576,180 of record NC_092806.1, on the reverse strand, counting down.
AACAGTCAGTTGAATCTACTGATAGTAAGTAAATATGCAGCAACGACACATTCCGTAGATTTGTTGGATCTTTTTCAGCTGTTGATAAAAAAAAGTCAGTGTTTGACTTTTGAAGTGAAGTTTGTCAGAGTTTCAATAAAGTTAATCATTTAATAAAATCAATTATTTCCTCAATTGCAGCTAAGATGTCCTTCCTCTCATTAGAGCACTTTTTCATACAAAAAAAAGATAGTACCAAAGTTTTACCTTTGACATTACAAGACCCAGTTATTTAAATTTGCAATGTTTTATAAAGATACTTCATGAAAATAGTCTCTGTTCCTTGGCAGAAACTTGTCGAATGTATCAGCAATCGGTTGATGGTACTGTTATTTATATTTGCGATGTTCAATAATAAGATTTCCTGAAAATAGTATCAGTTCAAGCCTCCCGTGGTAGAAGTTGGTCCGACGAACGTCTGAACTGTAAATTGATGGTACTAATATCAAGCACAAAGTGCAAAAGCAGATTAAGCACAAAAAAATGCAGAAACGGCAAATTCAACAACTTTGTTGAATATTTTCCATCTGGTTGTTGAAAAAGGAGTCTTTTACTTCAGTTCAGTTCACCTGTTTTGTTGGCTTAAATAATACGTCTTTAGTTAACAATAATGAAATATGACAACGTTGGGGCCTTTAAGATGGGATACAGTGAGTTGTCACAGATAAATGGGGTTGTCAACAAACAACAGAATCTTGGACACAACTAATTCACGATAAACGTAATTAAGATACCCACCAACAGGTATATATTTATTCGATGTAGATCATTCCACAGCATTCTACACAAAAAAATGCATCTAAATTGTAGAAAGTTAATATTTTATTTCCAATAGATTATTTGTACCTGTTTTAAGGATCGTTCTTTATATTAAGGATATATGTACAGCAATTGATTAAGTTACGAATCTTCATCCTTCAATTATTCTGTTTTGTCTTGCTTTAAAAGAAGTTTAACCATATCTAGGATAACCACATAATTAAAACTGTTTGTATCAAAATATACAAGTTTTATTTACAAAATAGAGCTCCCATGTTAATCCAGAAATGTACACTTGTGTCTTGTAGTGTCACTTTGCTTTTTCGATGTAGCTTGCTGTCTGGAATTATTTCTTTTTTACTATTTGTCTGTTACTGCGAAGATTTTATCGAAGCTACAAAATTCTTCCTAAAATCAGCGCTATTGACAGTTAAAACAGCCATCATTTTACGGGCATAGTATCTGATAGAACATTTTTTTTTGATTCCATTAATTTTATCTTCTGTTCTTTAATTTTTGGTGACAATAAGTGCCGATAGTTTCTCATTGTTTTCTACATAGTGATAATTAATTCACGTGCCTAATACTACTATTATTGCACCTACATACTACATTGACACTATGTGCCATGTACTAATTGTACCAATACTAATATCAAAGACCATCTGGTACAACAAAGTATCCAAAAAGTGAATTACTTAAAGCAACCCTTACCTTACGCTAGCGCTAAGTATGTGCTTTATTGATCACGGCTGCTAAGCCAAGACTAGGGATTCTTGCTAGTATATGCCAGCGTTGCCAGATCGCGTGCAAAAGGTTCCAACACGTTTCCTTGTGCGAATTGCAACTATATAACAGAAACTGTATAAAAAAAACGAGACTAATATCGAATATCATCTGGTATAACAAAATATTAGCTCACTCGCGATAGTGGTGAATGTGAGCTTCATCGCGGACGACTGCTCAGTTAAAACTGAGATTTTAGCCGGCTCGTAGTGGTCAGAATTCAAAGAGGAAGAACCAAGTTACATGCCAGCGTTTTTAGATCATGCACAAATAGTTCCAACGTATTTCTCGGGACTTACAAAGTCTGTTTTATAAACAAGTCTCATACTCAATAATATTTAGTAGTATATTTGCTAAACAAATATTTTTTATATTAAAAAAGCCAAACCGAGGTTTCTAGCAGTTGTATTCAATAAAAAATGTATACTCGAACATTACCTCACGACGTGCAAAAAACTATAAATCTTTATTATTCTTTTGCAATTGTTTGTTTTATAATATTTTTGATTATTTATGTCTAACTTTTGTGAGTTAATCGAATTCAAGATTTTTGTTAACTTATAAAAATTTTACTATTGTTTCGTATTTTGTTGCATATTAGAAACAAATAAAACTTTGAATTACAATTTTATACTCTTAATTTTAATGGAGACATATCATTTAACTTTCTTTGTTTGTTTTTCTGTCTAACAATTGACAACAAGCAGACGAGCGCCATTCTTTAAAATTGTCTTAAATAGGATCATATAGCAAGTAATACCTCGTGTAAAAGTTCGTTTATTTTCAACGGCATCTGACATCATTAAAAATTGAAGCGAAACTTCTATACTGGCGTTGTATTCCTTTTTTTTTTCTCTAGAGTAAAATGCTGAGGCAGACGTCACGGAACTAGCGCCACAAACCGGCGGCGCCACGGGTAGCGGTTCTTGACATCGATTGACTACTCTCGATCAATTCGTTTCTAGTAATCATATATTGACTCAAAGTAGGTTTAAATTAAAAACTGCGTGAAAAATAAGTAACAAAATTTAGACATTAGACGAGAAGTAAAAAAATGAAAAGAATATCTGTCACTAAAAGATTCGATTCGTAACGATTGTCAAAATTTATTAAAAGTCATAAATGTCATGTTCGCTTATTAATTGTGGATATGTGTAAATTTGATTTCTGAAATGAATAATTTTTAGTTTATGAGCCCAAATTGATATCCATGTACATAGGTGTCCTTGGAAAGAACTTAAATTGAGCTTACAAATGAGATATTACTCATTATATGATGCCATTTAAAATAATTTTGTAACATCCTGCCTTCCATTTTTAATGATTACGTCATTGAAACGTCATAAAACTTTGAACAGATACTTTAGTTCAGTTACTCAAAGATTTATTAATTTACGCTGCATCTATTACCATAGATAATACAATCTATATTACATCTAGTGCAATGTTTTATAAAGTAAAAACCATAGATAAATAATATGGTATATACAGGGTACAAACTCCAATATTAGCTGTTGCAAGTTTGTTCATATTTGCTGTACATATTGAAACTAGCACTTGAGGTATCTAGATACGTTGTAACACAATTTATTTTCGATATACGGTTCTAAAAGAAGCAAGTGTGTGCCAAATCAGGACTAAATGGTAGCTGATTGTGAATTAAATGTTTTTAGGACTTAAAAATCACTGTGAATACTTTTATCGAAAAATGGTGGCATGCCAACCAAGAAATGGGTTCTTTTATTTATCAATATAGTCTGCTTCAGTTCTTTAATAAGTAAATTTCGTCCCTATTCCCAAGTATCCATCTACTGCTATTCTCACTATTACAATTGACTTTAAATCACTTTCAAATACAAATTAATTTTGATTTGGGAATATAGTAAAGTCACACGGAGTAAAATCTGGTGAATTTGAAGGATATTATAAGAATTTGTTAAATAGATACAAGATACATTGTTCTGAAGCTATTTTCTTGTGGCATCTTAAGAAAAAGTCATCCCAGGAATGCAACTCAGCAATATTGGCAATATCATTTTAAAGTCCTTCTGTGATATTCTCATTGGTCATTTAGGCACTTGGTAGATAAACCTGGCAAATTAGAAAGAGACGCAGGGACTGCTTTGCGTCAGTTTTCTCTGTCGCACTGGGAAACGGGTCTGTATTGCAACAGGCAATCTATTTGTATTATATGTCTATGATCTTAAAAATGTATAGACAAATGGTCAATTTAGGTATATTCCTGGGGCGACTTTCATTTTAAGTATAATTTAAATGATTACTTGAAGCCTATTATTAATAAAAAATTGTTTTAATAAGAAATATTGCGTTGTATAAAGGACACTCTTTATTAATTAATTGTTTACATGTTTTTCTTGTAGGAGACCACAAAAAGAACCATAATAATGTGGTTAATTGATGATGGTATGATTATTATTTTGGATTTCGTCAAAATTTTCGCTTCTTTTAATGCTGATGGTAAACTCCATAGTGAACATTAAGTTATCGTCGTCACAGCCATACATATTATGATAATTAGGTAGAATATGTACATATTTTCCTGCTACACACAGTCAATAAATAGAGGGAATATTGCTCTTATAATTTTTCCTATTTTTATACCAGAAACAAATTGGTTGCATCAACACACCTGTATCCTGGTAGACAATATTCGTCTGCACGTCTGCATTATTGGGTCCACGAGATGACACAGATCTGAGCAAACCTTTAAAGTGACTGCAGCAAAATTTGGGCCAATTAAGGGACCATTACTATTTTCCGATATCCTAAAAATTGTCGTTAAGTTCCAAAAAATTATTTTTCTAATCAAGTTATTTTTCACAGTCTACTCTACGCTTTATATACTTTTTTCTTACCAAAAACTTCATACGACAAAGCAAATATTGATATTTTTGGCGCTACAACAACAAAACATTCGACAAAAGATTTAAATAGTAAAATCCTTTCTATATTTGATAATAATCTTCCAAATATCTGTCGTTTTTGTATATTTATTGCTTAGTTACTTAATTTACAGATATTCAACTCATATTTTATATATTTTTTTAATTCTTTATAGAAATTTCATTTTATATTTCTTGTATGCTATTTTATTGTATATTTTTATTGATATTTTTTTTATAGAATATGTGAATATGATAGTACATTAAAAATATTTTCAATTGTTGTTCAGTCCTTTATTTTTGCACTAACCTAACCTAACATAACGTATTTTGGTTTTCATCAAGAACCTGGTATCGTAGGCGCCAGTTACGAAGATCCAGCGCCAATCCTTATTTTCGTATGTTGTTTACATATTTATCTACGTTGTTAGTAGCGCAGCGGTAACTTTAATTTGTACCATTCTGTACCATTAATTATATAAAAAGCATAATCACGCCACTGTCCACCTCTTCGGATACAGTCGGCACATGCGCGAGGTTGGATCTGCCTATGTGGCGTTTACAATACACTTGAGCCTACTTTTCAATATGCTAAAAATTGCCTTCGAGTCCCAATTCAGTCACTTATACGATTAGGTAAATATTGACATATTTTTTGATGCTTTAATATAAAACATTTAACAAAAGATTGAAATAGTAAAACTTCTATATTTAATAATAATCTACCAGATAATTGACGTTTTTGTATATTTTTTGCTTGGTTACTTAATTTACAGATTTTTAAAGTCGTACTCTTTATTTTGTAAACTTGTTTAACAATCTTTATAGAGATTTTATTTTATATTTCCTGTAAGCTGTTTATTTGTATTAATATTTTTATAGAATATGTGAATATGATAATAAATTAAAAAATATTTTAATAAATTATTTTCAATTGTTGTTTAGTTCTTCATTTTTACATTAACCTAACCTCACATAACCTATTTTGGTTTTCAGCAGGAATGTGGCACACGTGACCCTATATTTAATATCTAAAAATTGCCGCAGAGTCCCATTCAGTCAGAGTTTGCTAGTTATGTTATTTTGTGCAGCATATTTCACCCTTACCACATATTTCACCCAAAGCAAGGAAATTGCAATTGCAAGGAAATTCCTTCCCACCTTGTGTAATGATAAAAACATCTTCATTTTTACACTAACCTAACCTAATATAACCTATTTTGGTTCATTGATCATTCAATATCATCATCTGCATTCAAAATTATCAAGCGAGTTTTTAATTATACTCATACTTACATGTCACATATCTTGCCGCTGGCAAGTCACATATCCCCCTAAGCCTCATTCTGATGATTCTGGGTAAGTTGGTAGACATAGCCCGTACTTTTTGATAGTCCCTGGTTAGTAACATCGAGAGTTGTAGTAAAAATTCTTTACGTGGTGTTTTACGTTCTTCATGTAGACTAGTATAAGAATATAAACTACAAAAGAGTTTATTCCTGCTACATTCAACAAACTAAAAAAAGGAACCATACGTCATCGTCTTGTGGCACGGGCGCAATTATATTGCGCGCATAATTTATTCACCACATCTACTCCGCTTTTCGTCTCATCATATGTAATTATGATCTCAGGTTTATTTGTGGTAGGATCAATATCATCTCCATGGTGGATTTTAGAGATGAGTAGGACGTTTCGATTTTTTTTGGAATATGCGAAACTAAGGTGATTCCGTCGTAAAAACCAAACATTGAAGAGCCAATGCACCGGCCATTATTTTGTACAAATTCTAATGGCAACTGTTTGTTTATTTTTTCGAATTGTACCCACTAAAGTTAATTTTTCGATTTAAGGCTATCAGCTAGAGAGACACTACAAAACCAATTATCCAGAGTAACATTCCTATTACTCCCATAAATATGTTCACAAATTCTTTCTACTACATCTCGCTGTACTAACTTAAAAAGGGCTATTTGGTTGTTTTCCGACATACATTTCTAAGTATAGAACTGTTTGGCATCGAAAATAGCAAAAATTTTATGTCATATTTATTCGGCTTGCTAGGAATGTACTGCCCAATTCTGCATTTTTCTCGAAAAGCTTCTACTTTCTCGTCAATGGTAACATAAGCAGAATTAGCACTTGAGAATAGCATTTTTTAATGTTACTGTTAAATTTTTCTAGCAATGTTCCTATTGGAGCCAGATTCTCTACTTGTATTCTTTCATTTCTTGTGTGAATGTTATCAAATCGCAGACACTGCAAAAGAAATTGAAATCTTGGTTTACTCATTACAATCTTAAAAGTTTCAATGCCAGTGCCATCTGTTCTCCAGAGATCCCCTAAATGCATGTGGTTTGCTTTTTTAATACCAGCAAGATAAAGAAGACCAATTAGTGCTTTGATTTCGGCAATGTCGGTAGGTTTCACATCTCTTTGTCTGTTGTAATCATTTGTAACACTCCAATTTTTATATTTGCACAGTCAACAACTAGATTTAGCATTTCTTTGTCAAAAATACAATTTCAGATGCCAATAGGTGTTGATTGAGTTTTAACAAATTCTTTTATAGCTGGCAATCGTACAAATATATTGGTAGTGTGTGGTCTTACATTCTTCGGTGGACAATGTTTTTTCCACTGTTAATTTATCTTTACCTATAAAGTACGGCTCTCTTCTGAAACTAACATTTTTTTCCTCTGTCTGATCGTCTTCAAATTCTTGTTCAGTATCACTACATTCAGATCGTTCTTCTAGATTATTCTACATGGTCAATTATATTTTGTTCATCACCATTTTTATACATTTCCTCGTTGGTCCATACTTCCTCAAACAATTTTAATAATTTTTGTTTCTCGTTCTCGTAATCTATATCTGTAACCTATAAATATACAAATATATAAACATTAAAAATAATAAAAAGAACTTATATCACCTTACAGAGTAAAACTTTCGATGTCTGATCCAAAGCACAAAAATGTGTGCACAATAGGTTTTAATCACCTACCACTCGAAATAAGATCCTCAAGCAATATGTTTGTATTCCGAAGAGCAATCAAGAAGTTTTTATTATCTAAATGTTACTACAGTTTGTACACATGTTTTGAGGACAGTTGCGCTAATTGATACATTTTTTTTTTCTTTTTTTAATTGTGTTTGTACTATACCATGTTGTGTTTTATAAATGCAAACTCATTTAAAAACAATAAATTTCTCTCTCTCTTTCAATACTCGCACCTCGTATAGCGGACCGTGTTGGCTAATAATAAAAATACAATGCTCTTTTTTACATGTTTTTTACACTGCACATATACTTCACCCACAGTTGAGATGAGTTGAGCGACGACTGGGAAGGGGAAGAGGTATTATATCATGGTACAATGAATACACAAGGTATGATATTGCGCATGACATTTGACAGCTGGCCCAGGAGTGTGACTTAGTTAAGATCGCCTGAACCACCTCGAACCCATTATTACAGCTTAACGTACACATTAATTTTGAAATTATGGTTAAAAAGTGATCTAATTTTTTTTTAAATGTTTTGTTTTGGTTATAATTGAATAAAAAATATATTTTCAGTAGCGTAAAACCTTTACTTCTCCTAGAGATTCAGGCAAAATATTTATTTTTGTTTTCATATATATACTAATAATATAAGTACTCTTTTTGTATGCAAATCCCTTGAAATTTAAAAACTTTCTGCAGAGGAAATACTGTGAATAGGTAAATAGTAGTAGATTTGCTTATTCTGATTCACTGTCACTCACTTCCAAGCAGTTTTACTGAAATAAAAACAAAATAGTGTACAATAAAGAAAAATCTGTTTTACAATTCAATATGGTATTTTAGATGAGTTATAATGAAATTTAGTAAAATAAAAAATATACACATTACTATAACCTACCGATTATTATATGCAAAATTTACTTATCAAACAATATAATAATATGAAAATAAGACACAAATTAGTTCAAACGCAAAACACAATAAATATCGACTTCAGACGACTTTACACCGGCAAGACAGAAAGCTTGTATAAAAACAAAAGTTCAACAATAATATCGGTAATCAATGGTGACTATTGCAAATTGCAAGTTATGAGATAATAAATATATTTTAAAGTATCTTAATACTGACTGAGTCATCTATTTTATAATAGAAAAATAATTTAGATATATGCTTATATATGTGTCTTTATACAAATGGTGTTTAGTTACTATTTATTTATACTGTACAGTATTTTTTTGTAAAACTGAAAGTTTTTATTTGCCATTGTATATCTGGTTTTGTACCTTTTTCAAAGTACGCTGTGCAATTGCTTGTTGCAATAGTGACAATGAAGATAAAATCTTTAGGTTTCATACATTTCCTAAAGATAGCGTGACCAGAAAACTGTGGATTATATCTTGTTGTAGATAGGATAATTTTAATTGTAATACTGCAAGAATTTGTTATACACATTTTAAAACTGAAGATTACCAAAGAAATCTACAACAGGAACTTTTAAATTACGTTTCTAAAAAGGGTCTAAAACTCAAACCTGAGGCAGTACCTAGTCTTTATTTTGCCTAAATCAACATCGGCTACCCTTTTAACCAACCAAAAGAAACGCGTACAAGGAGACGAACACAGAGAGTCCAAAAAGTATGTTGAGCAGCTTCTTACTACTTCTAGGTCAACGACGTAAGTCTAAATCTTTAATTTTATTAATTATTAGTCATGAAACCTTAATGGTTTTTTCATATCGATTTGTTAAGTAAGAAATTAGCCTATCATTATTATAAACAATACCAAGATAATTTTATGTGTGAATATTACAAAAATGTCATTTTAAATGTTGTGCAATATTGTGTGCCCTCACTACATTCATATTCGATGGCCAGCTAGCTTATTCGATATAAATAAAGTTGACTTTGTCATTATTTATTTTGATTTTGTGTTTAGTTCAGTAGGTATATATACGTACAAATTTTGTGTACCTCCATTACCACTTTTCTGTATCTTTTTATATTCTGAAATATCGAACTCTGGAGTATAAGTTAATTAACCTGTACCTACGTGTAATAAAAGATAATTAAAACTTGTCTTATAAAGGATATCTATGTTTTATAAAGGATAAATATTATAATAACATAATTTTATCATCTCTTTATAATTACTATAATTAAATTAGCCAAATTATATAAAAAAACTTAAAATTAAAAGTCTTTCCTATACAACTACATTCAAATGTTGCGGGAATAAGCGATCTTGACTACGTCATGCGCGAAAGCGAACCGATTTTGGAACATTATGTAGCATACCTTGTGTATTCATTGTACCATGGTATTTACACAGCTGGAGCAGCAATTCCAAATCCCCACTACAATCAGAATTACTGGAAACTATTTACAGGGCCGGTCTAACACACCGTGTGCGAGTAACGGAAGGTTAAAAAAGTATATCGTAGGTACTAATTTTTTTTACAGGAAGTCCCTCACACGTAAAGGACTTAGGTAATAGGATAATTAATTACAAGAGAGTGCTTTGATAAAATAAAACACAACATATTAAAAACAATCCATAATTTATATTTTATTTAAATGATAATAAATTTCTTTATTTACAATAAATATACTTTGATAATTTCTTTCAGTTGATTGTTCATAATTGATTTTATATCTATCTAAGGGTTTTCATTGAGATTAATCACATTATTTTTAATATTTAGGGGAGAGTCCTACAGTACCGTCACCTTAAGGTTTATCAACAAAAAAATCAAAATGCTAAAAGGTACATGTTTAATACTTCCTGTCATGTATGAAAGGACTATTAAGCTGTCAATGAAAGTAATAAACAATCATAATGTTTCAAAATAATCACTTTATTAATGAAAATTAAAGATAAGGAAAAATCAAACTTTATAAAATTGGCCTCCAGTACCGGCCAGTAAATATATTACCAATTAAACAATATAGAAATCACAAATATATTGTTTGGATAGTTCTGATATGTTCGCACAAGCCTCATGAACCCAAATATTACAGTTTCCACACTGTATCCAATCCTCTTCATGAGATTCAGTACACAAAGGACAAACTGTCTCTTCTTCAACCGGTCTGCTAGGAGGAGGTAGGTTTTCATCTTTATTTTTCCTACTTTTCTTACTAACATATCTTCCTGACAGCAAGCTTTTACCTTTTTGAACATATTTTCCTGAGACCTTATTTTTTTTGTTAACGTCATTTTCCACAAGTAAATTCTTCCCTCGTTTAAGTGATTCGACGCTTGTTTTGCCTGCTTTTTTCTCTTCCAGCATTTTTTTGTATGGAGAACCAGTTATAATTTCGCTTTTTTCAGCTTTACGACTCCGGGCAGTTGCTCTTCTTTTAGAAGCATCAGGAACCGGTGAGAGTTCTGTAAGTGCAGCTTTAAAATTGTCTGTGGATAGGTCAATTGTAGCTTCTTCTTGAGATTCTAATTGCCGCAAAAAAGCAATTTGTGATTCTCCATTAGCAAGAGTAGTTTAGTTGTCGGAATGCACAGAATTTGTAATATGGGCTACGAGATCAATAGCAGGAGTAGTAGATGTTGGTTCTAGCAGTTGGGAAGATGAAGGCAACGGTTCTGATGTTGAAGGTGTTGCTTCTAGCAGTTGGGAAGATGAAGGTAATGATTCTGACGTTGATTGTTGTTCTGTAATGTTGGTTATGTTAGAACAAATAAAGTCCAAATCATTAAAGACATTTTTATCAAAGGGGTGTATGCCTGTGCAACGAAAGCCACTAACTGCGATTTCCATTCGAGAAACTCGATTAAAAGCTGAAACAACTAAGCCAGCAATCTCGTATTCACTGATTCTAATACCGGGATTTAATCTCATCCACAAGTCACATGCATTATTATAAGCAGATTTAAATGGCTTCATGAACGTACGATCTAGTGGCTGTAGCTTATGGGTCGTATGTGGTGGGGTGCTAAGCATATGGATGTTATTTTTCCGGGCAAATTCAATAACATCTAAGTCCTTATGACTCGCATGTCCATCTAAAATCAGGAGAACTGGATTCTCGGCTGTAGGATTAGAATACTGCACAAAATGATGCATCCATTTTAAAAATAATTCGGCATTCATCCAGCCGTTTGGCTGAGCTTCGCCTACGCTCTCATTTGGGGCGTTAACCATTAGTCTTTCATTCATTCGGACTCGTGGAAATATAAAATATGGTGGAACAAATTGACCTCCAGCGCTCATTGCAAAAAGCACCGTCACGTTCTTTCCACGTTCTGCTGAAGTCAGTTGTCCTACATGTTTTTGGTTTTTAGTAGCTAAAACTTTGGCATGTTTTTGGACAATGCTGACACCAGTCTCGTCGCAATTCCATATTTTATAAGGAGTGAATTTAAACCTCTGTATCAAAGTCTCCAAACCATCAAAGAGACGCTCAACCTGAGGTCTGTTAAATCCTACTGCTCTCATTAAGCTCCTTGATTCAGCACTCCGCAATGATTAATCACTATGTCTTTTCATAAAAGAATAATAATAGTTTTTCCCTGCCATTTCTTTTTCTTTATTAAACTGGTGAGGTAACTTCAACTTCTCTGCCAGTTGAAAAGCAAGGCGTAAAAATTCTTGCCTGTTTAAAGGCATTAGTCTATTGGCCAAGTCTTTAACATGTGTCGCCAATGTTTCTTCATGTTCAGGTGAAAAAGTATTGTGAAAACGACCCATAACTGGCTCAATGGATATCTCTTTATTATTTTTAATAGCACTTACTCTGTCATTCAATGTAGTTCGTGGTATCTGATAGCGTTCGGCAGCTTGGCGTGCACTCATCTCATTATTCAGTACCTTTTCCACGGCTTTTCGCATGTTCGCAGGATCCCAGCTGCCCTTTTTTTGCCTCACATGAACTTGGCATTTTTGCGTACCTGTAAGTAAAAGAAATCTTTTAAAAACGAACTTTATTATTGGCCGGTACTGCAGGACAATGCAGTGGCCGGTACTGGAGGAAACGAAAAAAAAAATAAGTTTGTTTACAGGTAAAAACAAACGCACAAATATTGATTTAAAGTATAATTTTTTATAGTTATATAAGTACACTATACATACCAGGAGTTATTTGTTTTAAACTGGATCTTTAAATGTTGAAAATCACCAACAGAATTTTAAATATGCAGTGTCCGTCTATGATGCCCAACACAAATCTTTGCACTGACAAGAATCCTGTAGCGACAAGTTGACACCGCGCTGGGCTTGTACTTATAGGAGTGTCTAGCACTTATACCGATAATCATCACCATACCATCTATTATAGGTTTGTAGAACTTTCAACTGGCCGGTACTGTATGCCGGCCGGTACTGTGGGACTCTCCCCTACAGTTTGTTTTTTTTACACGGGACAGGTCTCAATAAAGCGAGATTAAATAATTTTATAGACTACTAGATTATCCGTTGCTTTATTCCTACTCGATAAAATCAATTTTATTTAATAAATTAATTCAAAAGAAACTGTTTTAATATCAAAATATTAAATAGCGCTTTCAAGAAAAAATGTATCGAGATGTAATCGCCACATAAAATTGTGAATTGAGTACGAGAGTCATTAAGCGCAGTAGATATATCGTCATAAAACATTTCGATTTGTTCGTCTATATGGTCTGTTATTGGAGCGTATACTTGGATAATTTTTAGTTGATATCTAGTGTTCAAATTCAGAATAAAATATGCCACTCTGATATACTTTGGATGTTTATTATCTTGTTCGCGTTGTTTTGATAGACAAAGAAACCGATGTCTCCAACTGATGTAGTTTTAAGACCAATCTGATAGAATATATGCCCTGATTTCAGTGTTTTCAAAGTTTCACCTCTCTTTCTAACTTCGATAATACCTATCACAGTAGGTATCAGCGAAAAACTTATCAGTATTTCAAATGAAATACTTTATTAATAGATTAAATACGTTAGAGACAAAGATATCTCAAATTTTTATAAATTGGACTCATGAGGGTTTAATTTTTACCGACTGAAATAGTTTATTGGGACCTTTCCTGTATATATTTCATAATAGCATGTTTTCAATTGAACTCGTGTGCTTGTCTTACCAGTGCTGTTAATAAGGACATCTAGTATTTAAAGTTCTCTATCTATTAACTATTTAGGTACTACTTAAAACAAAACAAGCTTTTATAAAAGCAATTATAAAACAAGCAATTATAAAAAGTCTTGTATTTACAGTTTGTCAAATTTCTGTACTGAGAAAGCGATCGGTAGTGGGAGCAGATGCAATTTGAATGGAGCGCTTCATCTTTACTGCTTTCTTAGTTCGCGCTCTTCAGAAACAACGAGAAATTTGTCAAACTGTACTTTGACATTTACAAAACATATTTTAGTATTGTTAATAGTAAACAATAAATACTAAATAAATAAAAATGTATATTAGGTACTATTAGGACAGAGCCGATAATTTTTGAGACCAATGGGACGGAACTCATTGTAAAACGAACAAATATTTAAGGAAATAGTTCGAAAAATGTAAGGGGGTGAGTTTCCATGAGTAAAAACGGTTTATTACAATTACAATCGGCAAAACTACAGGATAGATGGAAAAAGTTGAATGCCAAAGTTGTAGCAAAGAATGTAGAAGTATATATTTTTTTACACTATCAAAGAGTACCTACAGATTCTAATGAAGAAAAAGCACACCGATTTTTTTAAAAAGCAAATATTTTGACGTGAGAATTTTCGATTGAAAATTAGGGTGCTGTATCAATATTACTTAATCAAACTAAGGGGAAAAATAAATATTTTAAATAAAAAAAATTGCAGTTCCAGTATATTTACGACATAAAAAAGTAAGTTTATACCAAATTTCGTGAAAAAAAATTCTAGAAGATAAAAATTAAAGACCAAACTCTCGGTTATTTAATTTTTTCACATAAATTTTGAGGTTATGTGAAAAAGTTATGTGAAAAAAGTATAAATCTAAAAGTTGTAGATCTTTTCAATATCTACAACTTTTTTTTCCATATGACAGTTTTGCCGGAAATCATGATAAACCATTTTTACTCTTAAAAACTGAACCCCTTTCACTCCCCCTACCTCAGATCGCTTATAAATTATTTTTCCTTTAATTTTTGTTATATTTACTTCCTTTTTCATTGGGTTCCATGCTGTACCTATTTTTTGTCATTTTTTACCAATTTCGGCTCTGGTCTATATATAAAGTAAATCTATAAACATAGCAGCAAACATTAGTTCACAAAAAAACTGGATATGAATAGAGCAATCTATAAGTCGAATAACGAACGAATTTTAAACTAAAGCACTTGAAAAAATTATTAAGGTATTATTCAATCACTATCTCTTGATAATTGAGAAACTAAAGATTGCTGTCAAGAAACTATTGGTCGACTTTGAAAAAGCTTACGACGATATATCTCAAAATCAACTATGGAAAGCTTATCAATCCTTTTTCTAGGAAAAAAACACTGGTTTTCTGAACCTATGCTGAGACTATTCTGTCCCGAACAAAAAAATAATACATAGGATAAATCAAAGAA
Organism: Diabrotica undecimpunctata; assembly: GCF_040954645.1. Lineage (NCBI taxonomy): Eukaryota > Metazoa > Arthropoda > Insecta > Coleoptera > Chrysomelidae > Diabrotica > Diabrotica undecimpunctata. Next base: position 157,561,146 of record NC_092806.1, on the reverse strand, counting down.
CTAAGGTGTTGATGAAAAAAAGAAGAAAACTTTCAGATAGAACCACACAGATACACACTTGACTTGTTACAACGATATAAGAGCCATTGGATTCCGTCGCACCTAAACAAGAAGAAGAAACACAACCTTAAAGCCTTTTTTTTAATATAAACATAACACATATACTTTTTATACACATCTTTAAAAACTATAAAATTTATAAACTATTCGCATAAAAACATAAAAAAACTCTAGTAGATATCTATTTTTCGATATTATCACTATTATACAATATAACGCTATAAACAAGAAGTGGAAGTACTCTTTTATTGGAAGTCAAAAGTGAGCAAAAATGCAAATATCGATTTTAAAGTATACAGGTATTAAATTCTACATTTTATTTATTTGATTTTTTATTTATAGAAAAAAGTAACGATATCATCGTTTTGTGTTTAATGTTTCGTATGGTTACTCTTTTTGTTTTTTAAATATACTCTTTACATACATATATTTATGATAAATATCGTCAAAGGAAGCTATAACTGTTTATACGCTGCTCAAAAATTGATCTTTTCTGAGTTGGAGATCTTTTTACCTTTTAAATTTTTTGGGTAAAAACAATATAAAAATATGGAGATAACATCAAAATGATATTTGTTAAAATTGATGTTAACCTTACTTAAAGTGATTTAACTGGCAATTATCGAGTAATTTTTAAAACAATGGAAAAACCTAAGGGGAAAAACATCATTTAACCAAAGCAGCGGCTAAATGAGAATTTTAATTAAATAAAAGGCAAATATCGAGCACAGTTTTTTAATAAATCTTGCCCAAGTACTTTCACTCTCAGAGCATCTTCAGGGCCATTTCGTCAAAAATGTAGGCTATTTTAAGTACACAGACTTGAAGTCTAGATAAAACTAGATAAAAACAAAATCCTTGGATGAGAGAAGAAATTATTGAGCTTATGAAAGAAACAAGTGAACAAAGAAATACAAAGAAATTTTTAACCTTCGATAGAAGATTAATATAACTTGAAGAAGAGACATTTATTATCTTCACTTCAGTCGTCCTAGATATCTAGAATATCAAAAGGATTGAGCTCTTTGTGAAGTGGTATCTCCCACATGTCTTATAAGTCTGGATGTCTCGAGCAGTATTGTTGGAATTGCATTGTATTAAATACTACAGTAATAATTTCCCTTAAAGATCATCTTAGTTATTATTCCCGTTTTTCTTAATTTGAAAGACAAACTTTTCTTAAACACTAGAATTATTTCTAACTAACATTAGACCGAACTAATGGCTTGGTGCGATGTACAGTGACTGTCCGATGAACACACCGACAGAGGTATTGGACTGTACGTCATATTGTTGTAATCGTTACAGTTTAGGTACAGTCTAGAGCTGGTGCGGTCGCAGTCAGGACACGACCGTTTCTTCTTTTTGTTTCTTTTAAATAATTCATAGGCACATCTGAAAAACAAGCACTATTAGAAATATTTTATTTCGTCTTAAATGGCCTTACATTTAGACTTAAAATCACAATGTATTTCTGATGAAAAATCTTGTTACTAAAATATTTTACCTTGCGTGAAGGATATGAGCACAAGGCAGGGCTTCGAGAGAGTCACTTTCAAGGCCATAAGGTGATCCACATCCGCCACATTGCAAGTCTAAATCCTCTTGAATTCGGAGAGCGAGTCTTTCGTGGTGTAGCTTTTGGTCTTCGTCTCCCAAAGCGTGGTAGATCCGGGACAATCGAATTCGTACTTTTCTCACTAGAAGCTGTAAATATAAAAATATATAAACAACAAATATATCACATAAAAGAATGAAGATGCTACGTATCCAGGCTAAAAGGATGACAGTCTACCTAATTCAGATTGCAGACCAGAGGTCTCTGCTATTAGTGCTGTTTGTTGCCTAGATGTTTTTTAAACGTACATATCTGTGTTTATTTATAGCTTTCTGTTATTCTGGTGTAGATTGGTATTTATAGATTTTATTATTGAAGTATCGTGCTGTTTAAAATGTCTGACAACGAATATTCTGCAGCAATTGAAAACTGTTCAAGGAAAAGAAAAGATTTACATCTTGCATGCGGCATGAAAAAATTGAGGTTAGGTAGCCATGATTTAGGACCAGACTGTAAGTGTTTAAGACTTGAGTGCTTTAAAAAGTTTAAGTGAAAGACAAGATATTGTCGTACGGCCGTAACGTCCTCCTGGTTTTCTGGAGTTTCTGGACGTTCTACGACCGCCGCTCTCAAAGAGGATCTCAACGTGTAGGAAGCTTTACCGAGCCTCTATGGTATGTGAGGAGACACCGGCAATCAGAATTCTCTAACAGTTCGAGCTTTCTTACAGACAGTATTCTTACAATGACTTAATATTTGTGTTAGAATTCTGATACGTGGAGTATTTCTCAAATTCCACAGAGATGCCGGCCTTCTCACTTCGTGAAGCCGCGTTCCCTCTCCTCGAGAGAGACACAAGCCGGCCGTGTCGACTCTTCTTACCGCCCGTCGCTTCGTGTTGCTACCTTTTGCTAACAGTATTTTCTATATATAGTTACTATTTGCATAAGGTCTCTGGCGACGAAGCGCTATCGCAGCTCGACCCTGATTGGAAAAGCAATTACAAGTCCCCGTCGGGACTTTTATTCGCTCTTTACCGTGAAGGCCCAAAGAACGCTGTGGTCAGTTCGACACAATTTAATATTATTATATATATATATATATATATATATATATAAATGTCTGGAAAGAAATGACTGGATTTTCGTTATATTAGATAAGAGTGGGACATTAAAGAGCAAGTGATTAAACTTTAGGAAGGAGGTGACTTCAGCAGATAGTGTATTGTAAACCATAAAAATACATGACAAGAAAAAAAGGGCTTCAGATAACATAGAGTGACAATTAAAGAAAAAATTTGTATAATGGCTATGGTAATCGAGAGCACTACAAGAGAAAATAAAGTCTTTATCCAAAAAATTAGATAATAACAGTCCAGTCCAGTTCAAAAGACAGTTATACTAAAAATTAGTTCACATCTTCAAAGCACTCTGGATCAGACGCTGCGTGATTCTGTACAAACCCTAAAATCCGGGGTCGCCACTTCCGCCATCCTCGCCGTACCGAAGGTCTCTCTCTCTCCGCCGTGACTGCCGTTGTGGTCTTGTGGGGAAATTAACGGCACTGACAAATTCAAACATTTAGGATTCATACTCTCAAAAAATGGAACCACCGAGCAAGAGATAACCAGCAGATTAGCACAGACAAGAACATGTATTAAACAAATGAACGGGGTACTGTGGGATAGACAGATTACCAGAAATACAAAGAAGAGAATTTATAACACCTTGGTACGCAGTATAATGACCTATGGAGCAGAGAATTGGGTAATAAATAAACGAAACAGGTCCAAAATCACAGCAACTGAAATGGAGTTCATGAGAAGAAGCTGCAGAGTGACAAAAATGGATCGCATCAGAAATGAGGAGATAAAACGAAGAATGGCAGTAGAACAAGACATACTTAGCTACATCGAAGAAAAACGTTTAATTTGGTATGGACATGTGAGAAGAACAGATCATACAAGGTGGATAGCAAAGATTTCGGATTGGAGCCCAATAGGAAGGAGGAAAAGAGGTAGACCCCGAAAATCATGGAGGGATGAAGTGGACGAGGCCATGGAAAGACGAGACCTTAGAGATGGAGAATGACAGAACAGAAAGGACTGGATACGTTGGCTGAAAGAAGGAAGGCGGCGACAGCTGTAAACATCCTTATATAGATAGATAGATCTTCAAAGCAACTTACTCATCTTTTTATTATATCTTAGCTTACCTTAGCACCAACTGAACTAGCTACTTCAAGTAACCTAGTATTAAATTCTAAGGGTCTACAGTTGCATATCTTGTGCTGAAGCCTTAATGCTTCCAAACACCTCGCTGCGCCGTCCATTGATTCCATTTGTATCACCCGATCTCCCATAGCAGCTGCAGAGCCCATTGCTGTTTCGTATTGACGAAAGGCTTTCTGTAACATAAGTTTTTTCTGTGTAAAACACTTCAGTATATTTAAATACCAAATTATAGTACTAATATCAATTGATCTAAATAAAAATAATTTACGGCAAAACACAAAATTGCATACAAAAGCAGCAGTCTTCTCCTTTAAAAAGAATTTTGATTTTTGTCGATAGGGCAACCTGATCAAAAGATAACGAATTTTTACCGTCGAGTTGATACAAATTGAAAATCACCGGTCGCTTCAAGCGTTGTTTCTAAGAGAACGGTTAATTCTAGAGAAAAAGTGTTCATAAACATTTTTGGTCCAAATTATCTTAGCTATATTTTTTGTTTGAAATATTTTCTACAGCTTACAGATTCTTGGTAAATCGAATTTTTCCGTTCCTTCCTGGAAAGATTCGAACTTAGATTTGAGATTCGAATCGGTTTGTAAATGCCCCTTTGTCCGCTTCTTGTCGGCCGACGATGATAGGTATAATAAAAGTTGAAGTTGTGGAGTAAAAGTGTTGATTTATTGACAGCTACTGGTAATTACACAATATGATGTTCGTTAGGTAACTACTTATGATTGACTGTGGTAGACTGCGCTCACATGAGCTCAAATCCCCAATTTATAATCTCACAAATAATTCATACCTCAGCACAGAGGTTATTGCTTCCTATCATACCATACCAACAAACTTTGCTTACCCTACAATTTAATCTACGCCTTAATTGCGACACTTAGGAAGTTCAATTAGAAAATATATTATTCGGCAATTTATTTAGTTGTAGGTAAATGAACTAATTATTAAAATATTATACGATACGGTTTTACAATGTCACTTATACACGGTGAAACTATAATAGATTAAGAAGTTAAGAATAATGTGAGATTACAAATTAAGGGGTTAATTTGTGATTGAATACTTCCCCCCTAAGAGGGATGTTTTAATTTTGCTTTATTTTAATTTTTTGTCAAATGCTTTCTTCTCCCATAGAGATGTCTCTTTTCTACTGCTAACACATGCAGAGGAATACAACCCGAGATAGTCCACAAGGCCGCCGCAGATACAGTCCTGTAGGCGCATGCTATAGTTTATTTTTATGAACGAGAGAGTAATTAGCATAATTTTAACTGGTAGCTCCGACCACTCCATGGGCGTGCTCAAGATTAATTGAAAAATTACTTTGAATAATTGTAAAAAATAAATGAATTATTTCAGTGTTATAAAGTGTTATGTGTATGTAAACAAAAGTGACCTCTTTTATCACACACTATATTAGAACTGACTGGCCTACATTAAAAAGGGTTTTAAAAAATTCACATTTTTTTTAATTTTTAAAAATTACAAAAGAGAAAAATAGTTTTTAAAACCGTCTAAGGTATGTTAAATAGATGAATAAAAATATTAATATAAAACTTACAGCTACTTGTTACAAATCCAAATCAGATTCAGAAGATGAACTTTCAGAACCAAGATTTATAATAACTGGCTCGATCATTTTATCAGTAATATTGTCCAGCTTCCACGTTTTTTCCTCTTCTTTAATAGTGTGATTTACTGCCTTTTCCCAGTTTTCAGGTTTTACATTATTTACGGCCTCCAAAAACAACTGTTTAACATCATGAATTTTAAAAGTGGTATTTTTTCTTGAAACTTCACTCTTTATCTGTGCCCATACCAGTTCAATCGGGTTTAATTCACAATGATATGGTGGGGATCTAAGTACTGTCATTCCACGATTTTTGGCAATTTCATCAATTTCGTATTTTTAAAATTTTTCTTTATGAAGGGCACACAACGAATAAAGTTCCTTTCTTATAGATCCGGGATGGTACGTAATATTTTTTGAACTCAGCCAATTCTGCAAGTCTTTTTTTAACCACTTGGTTGTGGGCAGTCTTTCTATAAGTCTGGAGTGATAACTTGCATTATCCATTACTATTACACAGTTCTTAGGAAGAAGATCTATCATTTAATAATCTATCATAGAATAAAGTTCCTTTCTTATAGATCCGGGATGGTACGTAATATTTTTTGAACTCAGCCAATTCTGCAAGTCTTTTTTTAACCACTTGGTTGTGGGCAGTCTTTCTATAAGTCTGGAGTGATAACTTGCATTATCCATTACTATTACACAGTTCTTAGGAAGAAGATCTATCATTTGTTCGAACCATTCTTGAATGACATCAGAGTTCATGTCTTCATGGTAGTCACCGGTACGAGTTGATTCAAAAGTTAATAAACTACCTTCAACAAAACCGTCTGAAGTGCCAATGTGTACTATTATCAGCCTGCGTCCCTTTCCTGATGGTGGGTTTAAACCAGTAGATAAGTTATTTACAAAAGCGTGCCTTTGACTTGTAACAGTTTCATCCTGCCAAAATTTATTTGGTGTATGACCCTCGTTGATCCATGTTTCATCAAGATAAAATATTTTTCTTTTTTGGTTTCTCATTTTCTTTATGGTTCTTAGAAAATGTCTTCTCCATATGACAATATCGCTTCTTTCTAATAAAATAGACTTTCTGGGATTCTTTTTCCAGCGGAAGCCTATTTCTTTTAAAAGTTTCCATAACGTACTTCGACTCATTTCTGGGTAATCCTTATCATCTCGAACTGAGACAAGAACTTTATCCAATGTTGGAAATTCTTGTCTAAAGAAGAATTCATGCACTTTCCGTCGAAGTCCTTCTTTAAAATGATATTCTATTTGAAATTTTGGTTTCCCTGGAGCATTACGTGGCATTTGAAAACTACCACATTTCTCTTATTTAATAACTCTGTAAATCGTAGATTTCCCAACACCAAGTGTACTGCTAACTAACTCAACGGTCTCATCAACACTTTCACATAAACGTTTGTCTGTAAATGATTTAAAACAATTAAATATTAATGTTTTTTCATTAACTGTTAGAGGACCAATTTTTCGGCGTTTACACGGCACTTCCAAATTTTCCATAACACTAGTATACACAATAAACTGCACCTTGCAACTGAAGTACCTACTTTTAGTGAACTGTTAAGAATTTTGAATACGCCACTTGGACCTTCCTATATACAAAATGGAAAAACCCACTATCACATTTTCTGTGGAATAAGTTTAGAAGGTAATTATCTAGTCAATTACTGTCGTAGATTCCTGGAATTAAAGAATTAAATGTTTGATTGTTGAAACCCTTACTTCGTGGAATGCACTCATTTCAGATAAAATAAAACGTTTTATTTTATCTAAAGAATTAAACTTTATTTTGCAAATAGGCAAAGAATTAAACTTTATTTTGCAAATAGATAAAATAAAACGTTTTATTTTATCTAAAGAATTAAACTTTATTTTGCAAATAGGTAGGTACTTATTAAACTTTTATTGGTTATATATAACCAATAAAATAAACATCTTACATTTCTTGCAAATTCATTAGTACCTGTTAACCTCCATCACTCCGACACTGGCAACCTTATTTAGGGATTAGTAAGCCTCACAACTATTGTATTCTATTCTGCTCCAACCTTTATACCTGGTGGTCATACTCAATTTAAAATTGTTTTCCTATATACTTCTGTAAACTTGTTGACAAATATCTGTTTTTCATTGAGTCACCCGTATCAACAGTTTAGGGATTTGCATACATAATTTATTGTTTTATTACTCTCTCATACATAAAAATACACTATACTCGCAACACACTCGTTCTGTCTACTTTTGTCAAAAGCCTAATATCAGGTATCTGTATCTAAATATAATGAAAAATAATATTAATTATTGTGTATTTATACAATAATTATTGTGTTCTACATATTTAAAGTGATAATTTAATTATTCAATTTATTCAATCAGCGTTTTGGATTTTTTGTATTATGTGTGAAAGACAATTTAAATTTTCCTACTATTCTTTATATATTGTTTACTTTATATGCCCTTTTAAACCCCAAACCCCCCCCCCCTTGGTGTGCCAAAGATTAGAATTATTAAACGCATTTTCATATTATTTTAGAGAATGAAGATATCATGGTGGAAAATTTTTAAATCGCCGTCCTGTAGATATATTATAAGTTAAGAAACTTGAATACAATATAAAAACAGATATCTTTTACAGCAATAGATATTTGTTTCTGTATGTAAAACATTCGTGATTCGTCACGCCCCAATTTTGTATCACAATTGATTGTGGTTTTTAAATGTTAATGTGCCGAACGCCCTCACGGCATCGTTCGGCGTCCTGCAAATTATATGTATCAGCTGCTGCACCAAATGTGGCGCACATAATTGATTGATCCGGACCGAATTAATCAAATTCCAAAAACTTTATCAATTTGCGGTATAAACGTAAATTGACTACTGGAAAATTCATCTTCATTTAAAAGTTTCCGGTTTCGGGCAGCAACTTCGAGAATGTTTCTTTGCGAAAGAATAATTGATTTTTTTATACCTCTTGCCATCCACGGAATGAGGTGTTTTATATAGTTTACTGGATTGTGATATATTGTGTACGTCTTTGGTGATAAACGATATGTATGGAAATACACAAAGAAGATTGATATATTTCAAATTGCGGCACGGGTTTTTGCTGTTTTATTGTGTTGTGTATTTATTATATTTATACTATTACATATGATAAATAGAAATAAATCTTTGTATAAGTAAAATCGTAGACTATTTTTCGAAACCAAATTCAGAATTTCGCTTTAATCTGTGCCTTCTAAGAATTACAAGGCAAAACAGATGTTGATAAAGATTTTATGAGAGACATGGGGAATCTAAAAATTGCATTCCATAACATATCTCCTCAACTAAGCAAAATTCTTAGCGAATTGGTTTCTAGTACTCGTACAGAGTATATCGAAATAAAAAGGAAAAGACAGTTAAGATTTGATTTCACGTATAGGGCGCTTGCGCATCCGCTTATACGTATTTCGGCCTAATAGGCCTCATCAGAACGGCTTTCACAGTCGCTCTGAACATGAAATAAATCTTTTCTGTCTTAGGAAGCAACTCTAACATGGCTTCGTATAGACGCAATGTAGCGACATCTGATAATAAAATCGTAGACTAATTTTCGAAACCAAATTTAGAATTTCGCTTTAATCTGCGGACAGATTAACCCTTTTTGTTTTCTGGCAACGGTTTAATTTAAACCAACAGATCAAAATATATCTGACCCTCGACTTTATTCTATGGTTTATTTTTTAACCAGAAGGAGTAAACTAAAACGACAGATTCAGACCCAAGAAAGTTACTAAAAAGTCACCAAATATATTGTTACGATAAAATGAGTCATATTAAAAAAACCTGTAAACATGTTGTTCATTCTCACTTCTGTTCTAGTATTTTCCCCGAGCCGCTATAAAAACCAGTCTGGGTTCCCGTTCATTCGAGGCAATTTAGGTCAACATCCATGGGCTTCTAGATCAGTTACTGAGTTTTTTTACCTCCGAATTCTTTATAACTGAATCGATTCATTTGAAATTTTGTGTGTTGGTAAATCATTACTCAAGGAACAAAAGTTATATAGTGCCGATGTGCGCTTCCACCCTGGGGGTGTTTGCCACCCCTTTTCGAGGGTGGAAATTTTTCACTCAAAATAACCACGCCATTCGATAGAAGGATAAATTTCAAACAAAAAATGTAGTAAACATTTTTTTCGTTAGATTAATACTTTTTGAGTTATTCGCTGTTGAAAAGTGTCATTTTTCGTTAAAAAAAAACATGTTTTTCAAAGGTTTTTTAAGAATAGCTCTAAAACTAAGAGTTTTATCAAAAAAAGTGTAACGACTAAAATTAAAGCTCATAAAAAAACAAAAAGATTGGCCTTTTAATGAATATTTTCAGTTCAATATTAACTGAGTTATGGCTGTTCAAAGAAGGTTTGTTTTTGTTTTTGTCTTTCAATACGAGTATTTAACGTTAAATAACGGAAAACGGGTACATTTTTCGACAAAAACTCATATAATATTTTTAAAAGAGATTGAAAAGACCTTTAAAATGAGTGGTGGTAAAAGTCCTTTGCACCAACTGTACGTGAGATACGATCAAAAAAACGATGGGTTTCTCAAATTTTTATAAAAAAAACGCAATAAAACTAACGCTATGTTCACTAGGATTGAAATAAATTGTTTTCCTTATAGAATTCACTTTATTTTAGTGTTTTTTGTATGATCCAAAAGTTTAGCCACTTTAGAGTACCCAGTTTTTGAAAAAAGTATGACATAAGTATATACATAAAGTATATACATAATTGAAATGTCTCAAGCTGCTACGACTTTTTTTTTCATATTATTTTTATAAAAAGTATTAGCTTTTAAGGGTTTGTAAAGGGTTTTAAGGGTTGAAAATTGTGAATAATTAATTTTTATATTAGAGAACACATTACAATATTTACCTTATGCAAATAAACAAGATTTAAGTGCATAAAATAATTAAATCCGTGTTTTTCCCAGTTTCTTTAATAAGGGGTAGTTTTCACCCCTTAAAAACAAAAAAGGCACCTAGAGTTTATATAACTTTTGAAGTGGAGGTTAAGATAAGCTTAATTTGAAATTTTCAAAGAAATCAATGCAGTTATAAAAAATTCGGAGGTATTACCATATTTTAAGCCTCAGTAACTGGACTATTCAAGAGATTCCATGCTAACGGCTGTTTTGGTATATATAGCGGGACTTTCATTGTTGTGGGGCAGTCTGAAGATAATATCGCGTCGAGTTTTTAAAATGTAACGCGCGTATTGTAATAAATGTAAATAAATTATATAATTATTAGTGTGAAATAAATTAGTTATATTATACAAATAAAGACTTTAAATAAACTAAGTGTTAGAACATTGTTATAATAAATAAAGACAATAAATTAGATTAATAAAAATATTACAATATCTTCTTTTTTCTTGCGGTAATCCAGTAATCGGTATCGGACAACCTCACACGTCGATTCTAACCTAACTTTGTTTATTTATGTTTGAATAATAATTTTTTCCAATTCACTTCCAATATATATTTTTGTTTTAACTCTTTCATGGTACGTTGCAAGGATAGAAGGTCAACAGCCAATATTTTTAGGACATCTTACTGTTCCAGTCTGCTTATATTCCTTAATTGTTCTGTAAATAGTTGAATCCGCAACACCTCAAATTAGCACATTACTTTAGTAAGTCTTAATTTTAACAATAACTATTCTGTAAAACTAACCTGTTGCCTGTTTTATTTTTGCTACCATGGCTGTTATTTTCATTCCAGGATTATCAATTTTTATTTGTTTGTACATGTTTATAATGCATTGTTTTTCATTTGATGATAAATAACCCAAATCTACTCGGCGTCTTTTAGGTGGAGAAGAATGATTACCACTAGTACTTGGCATTAAATCCATATTGTTATCTTAATAACACTACTACGTCGCTAAATAGTTCTAATTTTTATGTTAAAAACTGTTTTTCATATAAATGCAAAGGAAAAGTCTAAAAATTAAAGGATTACTGCAGAAAATACAAAAAATCGTGGATATAAATGTTGAATTTTCATAAATGTCATTATTGTCAAAATGTCATAATTTAGTGCAGTAAACTTGCCTGCGGTTGGACCAATTACAAACAAGCATTACAGTACGGTAAATTTGAATTACTCCTCCTGGTTAAAAAACAAACCATAGTCCTAAATAACTTTTTTTTTATAAATAAAATTGTCAGAGTATAGTCCCACATCGGCCGCTTCCTCAAGTGGCGGCTAAGGTAATGCCTCCAGATATTTGTGGTACCGGGGAAATAAAATACCCAGGGTCGACCAAAACTAGCACACCCCCGCTGTTGCGATTCTCCTGGTCAGGAGAGGCTACAACCGACACCCTTTTGTTGGAAAATGGGGGTCCGTTGGTTGTGTCCGTTCAGTGGTTAGGTGGTGCTAAGAATTCTCGGAAGGAAAATCAGAAATGCCACATAGAATTTGAAAAGACCGCATAGATCAGAAAAACTATTGAGTGTCAAGGCACTGAAGAGCAAAAACAAATTTGGACAAGATACCTCCTAGAATTATTTGTAGACAATAGACTAGCTGACGGCCAACCAATAGAAAAAGTTTAACAAAGCCCCTGTAGAAGTCTCTGTAGTAGGAGAACACTTCGAACACCTCAGCAAAACAGCAGTTTACAAATTAATGTACTTCTTCAATGGCATATGAAACAGGAACGTTCCCACATGAGAGGCACAACTTCTATATACATAGCCCTCCCCAAAAGAAATAAGGTAAGAAAATGTAAGGCCTGATGAGCCACGCTGCAAAAATCTTTATGCGTATCATTTACAACAGAGTTCGTAATAAATGCGACACATATTTTAGTCTATCGAAAGGGAACAGTCACTAGGGAAGCAATTCTGGGATTTACGGTGTTGGCGTAAAGATTTTTGGAAGTGTAAAGAAAACTTTACGCTTGCTTTGTTGATTAACGGAAGGCATTCGGCGTATAAAGCATGACAAAATGATTTAAATCCTATAAGAGATCGGGCTAGAAGGACGGAACATAATTATTATTGTATATAATATCATGAGAAAGAAAATTTTGCCGGCAATATTTTCGACTGGTATGAAAGTTTCTTGCCTGACAATTTTAGAGAGGCGAAAAAACTTTTTTTGTGCTCCATCGGGGTTTCCTCGTCGTAGATTTGGATGATTTTTAATAGTTCTTCGGTGGATAATGCTTTTGAACTGAGTTTTCTTTTTTCTTGAACACTTTGAAGCTGCCTCCGCTTGGTATCCCTGGTAAATCTTGTAAATTTGTAAGATATATCCATGAAAGTGTCGATTTTTATGGCGTACTCCGCAAAATAATTTTCTTGTACCATTTTTGCTGTAGTATTTCACATTGACTTTACAGACGACTCTTTACAGTCTTCGCCATTGCCTTTTTCATGTTAACGGCATATTTCTCGAGCATTTTTGCTAGTTCCGTTATGCTAGTACATCTTTCAAGCTTAAAATTTCTCAGTAGGAACTCCGAAAATTGGGCCCAAATAAAACTGGGCCTCTGCGTGTTCAAAGGGATATTTTCCGAAACCAATTTTTTGATTTCTTGACCTGACTGGCATCCAAATTTTGATTTTTTGTCTGAACAATAGAATTACCTTAGTGATGGATCTGTCATAATTTTGTCGCTGGGAAATCACGGGCAGAAAGGATTTTTGCCAGTAGGAAATGTGGCGTTGCTATAACGTTTTATCAGTTAAAAATAGTCTAGTGAAATATTCTACAATATAAACTAGAATCATAAGGGTGTGTTCGTACAATAAATGGCAACACCATGTAACGGGATTTAATTAAGCATCCAGAAATCAGATCTAAGTAACCCAATTCAGTTTAAAAATTTAAAATCCTTTTCATAATATTATTCATTGCTTATTGATCAATGCGATTGTTTGTTTATGACATTGAAAATATCGGTGTAACGAGGACGCACGTTTGAAAGTTTAGTAGTGAAATTTGCAATGTAATCAAAACCTTATTAAATAATGTGTACAATTATTATGAGTAGAATTACAATGAGTAGGATTATTATTAAAAATGAAGAATCAAGAGAACGGTCGAAGTTAGTGTTGTCATCGGTCAACTGGGTACTCTTTATTATTGTACTTAAAGAACTAATAAAGGAATTATAAGTATCTAGTGAGTTCGAATAATTAACCACCTGCAGGGGGTAAACTACCCCTAGAGTTCCACTCTTGATGGAAGCAATCTAATAAACATTATATGATTATCCAACGTTATTATAACCAACTAAGTCAGCATAAAACGAGGAGTGCGTCAGAGATGCCTTCTATCTCCACTTTAAAGTTTTAAATTTGTAAAAGTATACAAATTTAATATAAACTGCTACTAAGTTATTTAGCAACGCTCTGGCAGAATAGTTGGAAGAGTGTAAATTTAAAGCAATTACAAGTAAAATTACAACTTTAAGTACTTTTAATATCTCAAAAACTATTCAACTATTCAAATGTTCATCCTCTCAACTTCTCGCAAAAGTTAAATAATAAATGTAGCTGAAAAACCCCGCCACGATATAATCCTGAATGATCGGATAATATCAACAAATCCAAAAAGCCCTAATTCCAAATATTGCTATGTCTCTATCTGTTCAGAGTAAATTAAACCGTCAGAAACTTCTCCGAGTCTGATGTGCCTCTAGCATCTGCAAATAATTATTCGGTCTCCATTCTATTTCTATATGACATATATATAAAGAGGACCGATGTTTTCGACAAACAATCAAAACAAATTAACATGCATGAGATGCAGATTGTTTGTTCGATTGAAGCGTTGTTGAAGCCTGCGTTAGCTTCGCTCTAACTGCAATTTTGTCTCACGAACGAGGTCTAACTATGAGGGTAATTTAACTGAAGATAGTTCATAAAAGTCATTATAAATCAGTGTATATAATAAGGTAATTAAGTAGAAATTTACAACATAAAATTGTAATGTTCTTAAAACATAAAAACATTAAAATAATATATACTGGTGTAAAGACAAATAATACCGAGCGTGCTGCAGAAAATGATCATATTGATGATGAGGACCCAGAAGAACTTAGAGGTTAGGAATTAATATAAATATATACACATAATTTGTAATATCTTTTGTACTTTGAATAAAAATAAACTGTTGACTAAAAGTCTAATTCCACATGCTTTCTTCCTTATTCGTAACACACTAGATAAAACAAACTAATAAAACTTCCAAGAACCACTAATATCGTTAATGGTTAACTATTATCATGTATTTGCAAATGTTAGTTGCATAAATATGTATTTACATAGTTCGCTTGCAGGATTCTTTATTTTTAAATTTTTCTTCCGTTCCTAGCAAACACAATAACTTTATAAGAAAAAAATCATCATATTTTACCTAAAAAAGCATTTATCTATCACAAAAAAGTGTCAATGTTTGCATTTCTTGGACTCATTTGTAACACAACAAACTATGGACAGTGTTTGAGGTACACAAAATGAACGAGTCTCCGTTGCTCAGAGTCGGAAATATGTGGGGGCAAGTCCTTACATCAGACAGTAAATAAAGAATTAAACAAAAATTTAGGAAATATCGACCACAATAGAATTAGCGAGTACGATGACATAAACGTTCTGTGGAAAACTATTAAAGAACAAATGAACAATGTAACGGAAAAACATCTAAAAGTAACACCTAAAAATAACAAACAGGAATGGATGACAGAAGAGATTTTACAATTAATGAACAAACGAAGAGAATCTAAAGGAAAAAATGACAAGGACGGAGAATACAAAAGACTAAATAGAATAATTCGAAAAAAATAACCGAAGCAAAATAGAAATGGCTGGAAACAAAATGCGTGGAAATAGAAGAACTACAACAAAGGCACGATTTTTTTAATTTACATAAAAAGGTAAAAGAGTTTACATCGACTACCAAGAGAACGACTTTTCACACCATGCTGAACACGCATGGCAAACTGCTAGAATCAACGAAAGATAAACTGAAAGAATGGGAAAACTATATTAAAATTCTTTTTCACGACATACGAGAAGAACCAAGATTGGAAAATAACAACGAAGGGCCAACAATTCTGAAATCTGAAATCATAAATGCAATTAATCATCTTAAAACAAATAAAAGCCCAGTTCCAGACGGAATATACCCAGAAACGTTAAAATTAATCAGCGAAGAAAATATCGAAATATTTGTCCTTTTATTCAATCGCATTTATGATACAGGTAAAATACCCCAAGATTGGCTGGAGTCAATATTCATCCCACTACCAAAAAAGCCAAACCCACAACACTGCAATGAGTTCCGTCTGATAAGCCTTATGAGTCATGCAGTAAAAGTCCTACTAAAAATCGTACATAATCGTATCTATAGAAAGTGCGAAACAATCATCGGAGACGATCAGTTTGGATTCAGAGCCGGCATGGGAACGAGAGAAGCCCTGTTCAGTTAACTAGTTCTCGGCCAAAAATGCTATGACCAACAGGAAGATATATTTATATGCTTTATCTCTCTCTTGTCGTTTCCTCATTGCTGAGGATCGTGATTTCCTACAATGCGGGCTATCAATTCTCTCCATCTCTTGCGATTTTGGGCTGCTCTCATGGACTCGGAAAACGTCTCTCCAGTGGCTTTCTGTACTTGATCTGACCATCGGATAGGTGAGCGTCCTCTGCCTCTACGTCCTTCTACGTTTCCGCATACAATTAATCTTTCTAAGTTGTCATTGTCTCTTCTCGCAATGTGGCCAAAAAACTTTAAAACATTTGCAAGACACTGAGAGGAGAGTCTGGTCTGAATGTTTAGCTCTTCGAGAATCGACTGATTGGATCTGTGCTCCGTCCACGAGACGCGTAGCATTCGTCTCCAGCACCACATTTCGAATGCGTCAATCCTTTTCCCATCCTCTGATTTTATTGTCCATGTTTCGGCACCGTAACTGAAGATTGAAAAAATGAGTGTCCGTACCAGTCTCATTTTGAGTTTTTTGGATAAAGAGCGGTCCTTCCATATTTTTGACAGTCGACTCATCGCGTTCTTGGCCATCCCTATTCTTCTGCGAATTTCCGTATGGGAGGAGGCTGCATTGCTTAAGGAAGATCCTAGATACGTGAACTCGTCTACTTTCTCGAATTGATTTAGGGCGCCTGTTGTTTGGAGGATATTCGCGTGGTCCACAATCATGATTTTTGTTTTCTGATTATTAATCTTGAGCCCACACTTGTTGCTTTCGGTTTCTACTCTCTTTATCAGTCTCGACATCTCCTCTTCAGATGTTGCTATCAGTGTTGTATCGTCTGCGAATCTTAAGTTTGAGATCTTTTTTCCTGCAATGGAGATGCCGCCTCTCCATCCATCGAGTGCGTTCCTCATTATGTATTCTCCATATAAATTGAACAGGTCTGGAGATAGTATGCACCCTTGTCGTACACCTCTGCTGGTTTTGAAGGTATCAGATTGCTGGTTTTCAATTCTTATTTTAACTGAGTTATCTTCGTATAAGTTTTTAATTAATATTGCCAAATGATCTGGAACTCCCATCTCATGAAGAACTGTCCAGAGAACTTCCCACTTCACACAATCAAATGCCTTTTGGTAGTCTAGAAAACAGATTATTATTGGAATTTTAAATTCTCGGGCCTTTTCTATGAGCTGCCGCATATTAAGGATTTGCTCTCTCGTACCCTTCCCTTTGACAAAGCCTGCTTGTTCTTGGGGAATTTGTTTGTCTAAGTATTGTTGCAAACGGCGTTTAATGATTCTTAGTAATATTTTGCTTGGATGGGAAATCAGTGAGATGGTACGATAATTACTACACTTTGTAGTTGTTCCTTTTTTATGGATTGGTATGCACAATGATGTGCGCCATTCTCTGGGCCACTTTCCGCATCTCCAAATTTTATTACAAAGTTTCCACATTATGTAACATCCTTTATAGACTTCGAAAAAGCATTTGATAGAGTAAGACACGACCTACTATTAGAACGTTTGCAAGAAGTCGGTTTAGATGGAAAAGACATCAAATTCTTAAAAAACTTGTACTGGAACCAAAACGCCAGAGTTAGGATCGAAAGTTCCACATCCGCAGAAGTAGAAATTAGGAGGGGAGTTAGACAGGGATGTGTTCTGTCGCCTCTGCTGTTTAGTCTTTACTCCGAGTTTCTATTTAAAGAAGCATTGGAGGATTCCAAGGATGGAGTCAATGTGAATGGCGTAAATATCAACAGTATCAGATACGCCGATGATACAGTGTTAATTGCGGATTCCGACTTAGGTCTACAACGACTCATCGACAAGACCAACTCGACCTGTGAGCAATTTGGTATGAAAATAAACATTAAAAAAACCAAAGTGATGTCAATCCGAAAAAACCAAATCGTACCTCAACCTTGCACAATAAATGGGCACATTTTAGAACAGGTCAATATATTTAAGTACCTGGGATGTTGGATCGATAGCAGCCTAAATCCTGATCTAGAAATAAGATCGAGAATAGAACAGGCCAGAAAATCTTTCGAAAAAATAAAAAAACTGCTTTGTGATTCTCGAATAAAACTCGAAATTCGACTACGTTTATCAAAATGCTACGTCTGGTCGACTCTTCTATATGCAGTTGAAACGTGGACCCTTAAAACATCAACCGTAAATAAATTGGAAGCCTTTGAAATGTGGATCTACCGGAGAATACTCAAAATTTCATGGACATCGCATACCTCAAACGAAGAAGTGCTGCATAGAATAGGCAAGGAAAGAGAACTTTTTAACACAGTAAAAGTTAGAAAAACATCATACCTAGGCCACATACTGAGAAATAATAAGTACCAATATGCCCAACTTATAGTGAAAGGAAAAATCGAGGGAAAGAGAGGCCTAGGAAGGAAAAGACTATCGTGGCTCAGAAACATCCGACAATGGACAGGGCTAAATTTTGAACAGCTAATAAGAACAGCTGAAGATAGAGAAGAGTTTAAAATTGTAGTAGCCAACCTCCATTGAGGAGAGGGCACTTTAAAAAGAAGAAGTCCTTACGACATTCTTACTTCAACATAAACAAAAAAAAATTAAAGAGAAGAAACATTAGGAGACGATAGATACTAGAGGGACTAGAGGAAAAGAGAATATTTGAAAGAAAAAATCACTAATTTTTTCTTCTGTAAAGAAGTGAAACAGAAACAGAATACAGACGCGGTTTTGTTCAAAATTTCGTATCAAGCCCGTCGAAATCATGCCAAAGTCCCAATCTCCGACCGACGATGATCAAATTCGACCAATAGAAAACAAGTTTGCCTCACAAGATTTTTGTCTCACAAGATTCGACTTGATCAAAACAGATTTAAAATTTACGTTATTTGAAACGAAAATACGTCGTACAGGTAGCGCCTAAAAATCATTGCGTTGTGTGAATTAAGTAGAATTAAAAAAATATATAAGTTCTTTGGATCGTTACATATTACAGGACAAAAATAATTACAGTATATAAAAAAATTCCTTTTATAGAACTATGATGATATTTCTATACAAGATTAAAATACATAAATCAATTGCAAGAAATACTTACATTAATATCAGACTTTTTTCTATAAATGTCCCCCATAATTCGTATACTTCTGGCGTAAGTGGCTTGGTCTCCAGAAACTAATGCCAATCGTGTTGCTTCCTGAAAAGTACAAACAAATTATGCCATTTTTTATATAATCAGGAACATGAGAGTACAGACATAGTCAAACTTTATTTGGTATTAAGATAGAAAGAGCAAGAGATAGATGGAGATAGAGAGAGAGCAATATATTGAGAAGTACACAAGTCAATCAAGAGAGTATAGAATTTCTAGATCACTTCTTGATCGAGGATTTATTTATTTATTATTATTCACTTACCGAACAATAATCATGCGCATCTCCCAATTCTCCTTGTTTTCTTAACGCTGAAGCCATCTGAAGAAGAGCAGCTCTAAAAAAACATCATAAATATAATCAGTTTTTAAAATAATTTGATTAATAAACTACATAATGTAAATCTAGATGGTAAAATTGTCCGAGGCAATTCGGTTTTTGTAAAGGGAAAAGCACGATTGATGCAATCGTGAGTGTACTCGAAGTACTGCGTAACAGAGGGGACGAATATCGCGGGGCGGCTCTGCTGCTGTTCGATGTTAGGAATGCATTCAATACGCTGCAGTGGAACGAGGTAATGAAGGCAATGGAGGAGAGAGAATGTCCTGGTTACCTAATGAGTGTGGTGGCAGAGTATCTGACCGAGATAAGGATTATGGTGCAGAAGGGCACGATCCAGATGAGATGATTAAGGGAAATGTCCAATTCATTGTATGAGTATGCCATATCTACTTCCTGTTATAACAATTCTGTAAAACAAACAAAAACAAGAAACCAACCAACACCACACAATCAATAACTATACAATACCCACATAAACCAAACACAAAACAGTGAGCACCCCGTACACTCCTTAAGAGTCGCAATTCAAATCACAAGGACAGGGAGAGATTGGTTTTCTGTGGTTTCCCAATCTCATTGCATAACAATACTTGATCCTAGATGATGACATGGCCACAGGTATCCTCCACGCGTTTACACCGAACAAGACAAAAGGCCAATAATCTGAAAAGAACCGTTTGATCCAATGGAACTTGTACTTAGTAGCGGGCTTGGTCCAACCGGCATGCAAAAAGGTAGGAAATACTTCTGACACTTACTGCTTAGCCCGAGAAGAGCAATATATAGATTGACATAGTTTCCCAATTCACAAACCCTATCCTTGAAGATGCACCATAGCCTAAACAAGGTTCTTCTTCTTAGAGTGCCATATCCCTACGGAACGTCAGCGACTACCATGCTTATAATATTGTTATACTGATCTCGGTCTTGCGCTACGTGTAGCAATTGGTCCGCTGTCAAACCTGTCCACTGCCGCAAATTCCTCAACCAAGAGAGTTTCTTCCGTCCTATCCATTTCTTTCCTTCGATTTTACCGTTGAGAATTAGCCGAAGGAACTCATATCTTGGTCCTCTGATTATATGTCCAAGATATTCTAGTTTACGCCTCTTAATAATATTTAATAGAGTTCGTTGATGTCCAATTCTTCAAAGAACTTCTTCGTTTCTGGTTCTGCTAGTCCATGGAATTTTTAGTATCCTTCGATACAACCACATCTCAAACGCCTCGATTTTATTCATGATATCGGCGTTTAAAGTCCAAGTTTCACATCCATACAAAAGTACAGACCACACGTAACATCTTGTAAACTTTTCACGGATTTCCAAATTTAATGAGTTATTGGATAATAGAGGCTTGAATTTTTGAAATGAGTTTCTTGCCTGTTCAATTCTACATCGAATTTCGAAGGATGGATCCAGATTTTGGGTAATCCAACATCCAAGGTATTTGAATCTCTGAACTCTCTGCAGCGGTTGTTGGTTTAATATCAGTTGGGTTGCGCCGATATCCACTTTACTGGTCACCATGTATTTAGTTTTATCGATATTTATCGACAGTCCCCAATTTGTGCATTCCATGTCAACTCTATTGATTAGCTCCTGCAGATCGTCGAGCGTCGTTTTCAGCTAGAATCACAGTATCGTCGGCGTACCGTATATTGTTAATTATTTCTCCTCCTATGATAATTCCTTTTTGATCTTTTAAAGCTTCCCTAAATAGATTCTCAGAATACACGTTAAAGAGGGTGGGAGACAGTACACAGCCCTGTCTTACGCCTCGTTCAATACTGATTGGCTTTGATTCTCTGTTGTTGGTATTAATAATGGCTGTTTGTTTCCAGTAAAGTTTGGCAATAAGTTTGATGTCGTTCTCATCTAGTTGGATGCTCTGCAAGGCGGTAATTAGTCTGGTATGCTGAACGCGATCAAATGCCTTTTCAAAATCAATGAAGCACATATATACGTGATTAAGATCTCCTTAAATTTAACGGCTTCTAATTCAGCATTAATATGCTGAATTAATATGCTTGTTTATCAAATCAATTTTCTTATCATTCACTTGCTCACAATGTTTGTATTTTGAGAACGATTTCCGAAGCGGAAATTGAAACGTCAATAAACGTACTTTAACCTTTAATTCTGGCTTATTCCCATTTAAATAGTAATTCCTATAATAGATAATATTTTTTGCATTAGTTGTTTTAATCATAGATAAATTGGTAGTGTGCTATGGTTTTAATTCAAAATAACAAAACATAAAATTGCTAAGCATAAACTACAATTCATCAAGCGAATCGATTTTTTTTTGGTCGCAAGTGTATATTTCCCATCTATATTTGATAAACAATCTAATCGCAAAGATCAAAAACCAAAGAAAACAGGTTATTGATAATGTCACAGTAAAAAGTTAATTGAATGAACGATACAAATTTCTAAAATGTTCTAAATCTTAAAAAATACTAAAAATGTAAGGATTTTATTTCTCAATTCATCAAAACATATCTAATAAATATTTCTAGACAAGGTTTCTTTTTTATAGATCTATAAAAACTGACTCACTTTATACTGGTCATTAGCATCTCTCAATAAAACATCGGACTCGCCCTTCAACAAATCAAAACAAACAAAATTCCTTTTATGCTAATTATATCTAATGACCCGCCCACACAGTTTTGTAGTTGTGATTTGTCTATCAGTACTGATAATCACACCCAATAATAGGCGCATTATCATTGGTAACTACTCGTTATCAGAAAATCTGTAAAGACAGTCCCACCCACCTATATAGAGACAAATAATACATACAAATTCAGAGTTTTGTTCTTTACTTTTCGAAGCAGATTAGTAATGAAATTTATGTTTTTTGCAATACTTAGTTGGTATTTAAGTTGCACGACATCGCTATTAGAGTCATTTTTTCTGTTGATGTTTTTATTACTTTCATTTAATGTAGTAGAAATTCATTTAACAAATTTAATACATACTTACTCATTCGTTTTTAACGAAGTTTATACATTTTTGTATGTTATCTTATTGGTAAGTCTCCTAGATTGTGTGAGTTATCGTTCTTGTCTCTGTCTCAATATTATTTTTCAAGAGAGAAAATCTCAATACTTAGTACTTAGTTTCTAAATCTATAAAGAGATTTTTTAATTTTTTTTTAAAGTATGGCACTTGACACATTTACATTTAAATTTACATATATTTTGTATAAAATATAATACATATGATATGTTTACAAACGAACATCTAACTTATTTATATAGTCTATCGACTCTGGAGTCGCCATTAGGAAATCCTCTGACCTGCCATGATAGGATCTTGTGGGACACTGTTCTATAATGTGACAGATGGTTTGACGGTTTGACTAATGTCTAGAGCCTGACCCACTACCATCGAGCAAAAAGACAATTGTCTTTTTGCTCGATGCCCACTACTCTGAGCCGCGTAATGTAGGTTGCCTATTATGAATTTGAATCGGGGAAATTACTGACAGACTTACGCATGACGTCCGACATCGGATAATCAATTTTGACTAAAATAGATTGATGTTAATAATTATTTTTCTTCCAAAACGAACTGTCATTAGAACAGGCAATTTTAGTTCTATCATATAATGATTTAATGACTCCCTTTTTAACATTTATGTTGTGATTTGATTTATAATTTAGATATATGTTCATATGTGTTGGTTTTTTGTATACATGTCCACTATTTTCCTTTGAGATTAAAACATCCAGAAAAGGCAACGATTTATTTTATTTCTTTTCCATTGAAAGTTTTATTGACTCCTCCTTTTTACTTTTTATTTATATTAATCAGAAGTGTGTCCAACAGATCATCTACATATTTCCAACGTATTGTGAGATTTAAATTTTGATTAGGAATATTTGTTTTGAAGTCTTCCATCGATATATTAGCTAATTATGGATTTAAAGCACAGCCCAAAAATTTTATTTATAGAAATCATTGTTTAGATGAAAATAAGACATTTTGTGATTTATTTTTCTATCTAATCGATGTTTTATTTAAGTCAAGCATAGCCACAGCTATACAGATCCCTGTTTATAGTAATAACTTCAGTTTGTTTTTGAATAATACATCTACAAAAAAAGGTGTTATATATTTGATTCATTCATGCCTTGTAATGTGATTTTCTTGGCTTGCTTAAAAATGTTTTGGAGACCTTTTCTTTGTAATATCTATAAATGAATAATTTCCCCGTTTCTAAATACATTATTTAGCACAGTTATATAAAAATTATTTATTAAATGATGGTTAGTTCCTCGAAAAGCTCTGGCTTTTAATATTTTTTGTTGCGCATATGAACATATATCCAAATTATAAATCAAATCACAACATAAATGTTAAAAAGGGAGTCATTAAATTATTGTACAATAGAACTAAAATTGACTGTTCTAATGACAATTCGTTTTTGACAGAAAAATAATTATTGCAACATCTAGTTTAGTAAAAAATGATTATCCAATGTCGTACGTCATGCGAGAGTCTGTCAGTAATTTCCCCGATTCAAATTCATAATAGACAACCTACATTACGCGGCTCAGAGTAGTGGGTCAGGCTCTAGACATTAGTGATGGTTTGTGCTTGTGGGGATGATCGTTTACCCCATTTGTGCATCATGTAATCACATCTGCCGTGTTGGGTTCTGATGATCTGATTCGGTTCAGCATAGTCCATGTGTTGCGTGGTAAGTCAAAACCTGGTGGTTTTTGTGTGATGCAGAGTAAGCTGCTATTTTGTTGTTCCATCCATTTTCGAGTCCAAGTGGTCGTTAAGTTGAACTCATTTTCTACAGCAGTCTGTGCTGTTTTTATTTATAGGCGGTCGTCTGGAGCGTAGATTGTTACCGTTGGCAGGATATCGTTACTAAGTTTCTTTCTGTACTCACTAGTGAGGGAGTGTATGTGCCGTAGTTTGGGTTGTGGAATGTGGCTCAGTACTGGGAGCCATTGCGTAGGGGCGGATTTCATAACACCAGCAATCATTCTTATTGTACTGTTCAATTGGGCATCTACTTTGTGTATATGTGGGCTGTTAAGCCAGGCTGAAGAGCAGTATTCCGCGGTTGAGAAGACAAGGCCCAGGGCAGGTGATCCCAAGGTGGAAGCCGATGCTCCCCATATTGTGTCTCACAGCTTCTGGATGATGTT
The DNA here is from genome assembly GCF_040954645.1 of Diabrotica undecimpunctata. NCBI lineage: Eukaryota > Metazoa > Arthropoda > Insecta > Coleoptera > Chrysomelidae > Diabrotica > Diabrotica undecimpunctata. Next base: position 157,536,516 of record NC_092806.1, on the reverse strand, counting down.
GTTTCTGGATTTAAGTTTTTCCGCTGTTTTTGACAGATATTCCTTGAAAGATAGGGTTCTGTCAAGAGTCACCCCAAGGTACTTTGGTGTTTTAATGTAGGCGAGTGTGGTGTTTTTGAATTGGATGTTGAGAGTTCTTCCTGCAAGCTTGTTATTTAGGTGAAAACTGGAAACCTCTGCTTTGGTAGCGTTTGGTTGGAGCCTCCATTTAAGGAAATACTTTCCCACTAATAAGGAATTCTTCTGTTTGTTTAAATGACTTACACCTTTTTGCAAGGACCCAGTCATCGGCGTAACCAAACTTTCTTGATCTGGTTTCTAGTATATCAGCGATGTACAGGCTAAAGAGAAAAGGAGCTAGGACAGATCCCTGAGGCAGTCCATTCTTCAGTTTTCTTGGGGTGCTGACGTCGGTTTCCATGACTGCTTGAATCGTTCGGTCGGCTAGCATGCTGTTGATTATTCGAGCGGTGGATTTACAGGAGATTTTACGGAGGAGCTTGTATAAAGAGATGATGTACCTATGTCGATGTTATTCACTTTTTTTTTCGAGGATCTATCGTAGACTGAATTTGAACGAAGGATCCTGAGAAGAATATTTGGTGGCATCTGTGAAAAGGGTGTTTGGAGAAGGAGGTACAACTACGAGATATATAACAGATATAAACATATATTTGGTGGTAAAGACGTAGTATCCTTTATAAAAATAGGAAGACTAAGATGGGCAGGACATCTGGCAAGATCACAGCAGAACAACCCTCCTAGAAGAATCCTTATGTCACAACCTGTGGGAAGTAGAAATAGGGGTAGACCAAAACTCAGATGGAGGGATGGTGTAGATGAGGATGTTAGACAAATAGGCGCAGCAAACTGGCAACAGTTGGCAATGGATAGAACTGACTGGCGTAATAGACTTGGGAAGGTTGAGGCTCTTTTATAGGGCTGTAGCACCAATGATGATGATGATGATCGTAGACTGAATATCTGTTTACTTCTGCCTCTAGAAGCCACATTGGTATTTGCCATTTGTCAACTATTTTTTAAGCGCCTTTAAGCTTTTCATAAATGACGTTGGATATTATTTTGTGTGCTGCATTTAACAGTGCGATTCCACGGTAGTTTCCACATTAAAACTGATTGTTTTTATGTAATGTTACAATAATACCGCCATTCCGTTCTGCCGGTAACTGTTTATTCAACCATCAGCTCCAATGTTATTTGATCCGATCCTGGATGGATCGGATTAAACTCGACGGTACAATTTCAATATCTTTTGATCAGAGTGTTTGAACGAAGTGAGTTTCTATAAATCTATTTCTTAAATAAACGTTGGGCGATTTTTGCCATTTTTTTACAATTCTCATGAGATCAATAAAATTTATCCCTTCCATTGCCCGGTCGTAGGGGAATTTGCATTGTTAGAGCCTAACCTTCAAAACCTATAAGATGAAATTTCGATTTTGAGTTTTGGCAAAAAATATGAGGCATTTAAAATATGCCGAAAAAACCTAGATTTTAACTTTTACATTATAAACAATCGCACGTCACGGGAAATGCCTCTACCGTCAGTTCAATTACTACAAAGAGGTCAATTGTCAAATATTTTTTTTCTGTTTTCTGACAGCAGTAAAATGTATTTTGTATTAACTAAATTACATACATACATACATACTTCTTGTTGTGTAAATTAATTTCATTTTAATCCCAGATGGATGACGTTACTATCTACCAAAAAATCGTAAACAAAAAATCAAAATCGACCTGTTTTGGGATTTGTTTCCAAAGTTATCTATTCCAAAAATGGATTCATTTCATAATTTTGCCCATCACCATATAATATACAAAAATTGAGTTGTCTTTCCGATTTTTCATATTATAATTATTTCATTTCATAATATCACTGTATAATAATAGAAAATATTGTAATAGAATAAAGTTGAATTAAAACGTTGACAAATTTACAGCTTCGGAATCTTTAGAAAATTTGAATATAGCACGCAAATATCCCTGCCCTCTAGCCTTATTACACAAAGGAGAACACAATAAATTTCCTGGATAAGTGGAGAAACCTTACCTGTGATGTCTTGAATTTAAATCTCCCAATTGAAGGGACCGGGAAAGATCGTAAGCTTTGGAGGCGTATCTGGCGCTTTTGTCAGCATCTTGAAGCCTGCTGAACAGTTCTGAAAGTCCTACGTACACCTGAAATACGTAAATGTTCGTAGAAATCATTTGTCAAAACTTTAATGGCTTTTCAAGTTTCTTTAAATCTCTTTATGCGCGATGCATAACGGGCGGTTTTTGTTGAAAACAATTAGAGAAAGTATACCGAGTCGTGCATTGTAAAATGTTTTCCATTTTATAAACTTACAAAATGAAAATAGCATACAATATAATGGTCATGAAGTCAAATCGGTAAATGCAAAAGATACATTTTTCACCACAGCGGGCGTTCCAAAGATTTTACAATTAATTTTTTATCGCTTACTAACGTTTATTTCACACTAGAGCTACCATTTGCATGGATAATATTATGAAATGTCTTGTTCATTGAAGTATTCCTAACAAATAACCAGTGTATCGACTAAATCTAGAGAAATATGCAAATATGCCACTATGACTTTAAAATATGATTGCTGTTTGCACTTACGCCACAGTAACAACAGATTTAGTGCCAGTAGTTGGGAACGGTGTAAAAGTAATTTACGACAAAATTCGAAGATAATAGTAAATGCGGCAAAGATTCACGAAAAGCTATAACACCATTGAAAATGATGAAGTAAGGTGTACGTATTTATAATCTGTGAGGAGTAGTTTTGATTGTTTCTTATTCTGTGTATTTTAATGTAGTTTAAATATATATAGTTAAAAGGGAAGCGGCACTAATACAAGAAAGAAATGCAACAAAATATTAGTTTATTTCTTTGGTGTAAAACTGGTTGCGTTCCATCCAATCACGACCACAGTCAAATAGGTAGGCAACTTGATTCGAATATACTCTTTTTAAAATGGGTATGTAACCAGGTCCGAGCCACAGAATAAATAACAATCAGAATGCCCATTCTCAGATGCCGCCTTTAAAGTTTGTCGATCGCCATATTTTAAATGGAAATATAGACTCGAATTGAGAAATTTGTGACAAGCTACGACAGAACTGTAATTTAAAGATTAATAATTTAGTACATTTGAAATAATTTAATCTATTCTTCAACTAAAAGTACGAATAAAATAGTGCATATTATGTTTATAGTTGCCGTAAATAAATTAAACTGGGTTAATTTTTATATGCGCACCAGATAAAATGTCACTGAACAGCACTGGTTTCGACTAAAATATGATTCTCTCTGCGCGAACGAGATGCGCGTACTTATTTTTCAAATTTTCAAGCAGAGTGGGCATTCTGATTGTTTATTATTCCGTGGTCGAGCCGTGTCGGGGTGCGTGGCACCCGGGCGGCGCTCGCTTGGGGGCAGCAAAATTTACTCAAATATATATATATATATATATATATATATATATATATATTTTCAAGATGCTGAAATTAAAAGAAGAACACAACTGGCATGGGGCGCTTTCGGCAAATTAGCATATATCTTGAAAAACACCTCCATTCCTGTAAACTTAAAGAAAAAGGTGTATAACACATGCATACTACCAGTTTGTACTTACGGCTTGGAGACAGTAGCCCTTACCAAAAAATCTGCTAAAAAATTAGAAACAACGCAAAGAGCAATGGAACGAATCATGCTTGGAATATCACTAAGAGACAAGATTAGAAACACCGAGATAAGACGTAGAACGAAGATTAGGGATATTGTGGAAGAAATTGCAAAAATGAAATGGCGCTGGGCAGGTCACGTAGCCCGATATAATGACAACAGGTGGACACGGAGAATTCTAGAATGGAGACCAAGGACGACAACAAGAAGCACGGGAAGACCTCAAAAAAGATGGGTAGATGACATAAGAACAGTGGCAGGCAAACAGTGGATTAGATTGGCGCAAGATAGAGAAAAATGGAAGCAATTGGGAGAGACCTACATTCAGGAGTGGATGGAAAATGGTTGACAAAGATATATATATATATATATATATATATATATATATATATATAATCAATAACCATATATATATATATATATATATATATATATATATATATATATATATATATATATATATATATATATATATATATAATCAATAACCCTTCTACCCTAAGGTGTTGGGTGTAAAGTCTCTTTTTAGGTTTCATATACAAACTTCCTCCAATTCTTCTTGTTGCTTGCCAATTTTTTCGCTTGCTCCTTGGTGACTCCTCTCCTGTCTAGGATGGCGGCAATTTCATCGTCCCAGGTCTTCATGGGTCTGCCCCTCGGTCTTTTCAAGGTTCTTCTCGCTTCCCACACTTGTTTCACTTGGCTTTTTTTATCCATCCTTACCATGTGGCCGTACCATCTCAGTTGGGCTTCTTCGATTTTCTTCTCTATTGATTGGACTTTAAGGCGTTCTCTCATTTCATCGTGCCGTATCCTGTCCATTCTGGTCACCCCTAGTACTTTTCTTAGATACTTCATTGTAATACTTTGCAGTTTATTTTTTAGTCTGGTGGGTGGTGAGCGTCCAGCTTTCACATTCAAATGTGTGAAGATAGGTACAAAAACTGTGTTGTAGATAGCTATCTTTGCTTTTTTTTTTGCTTTTTGCTTTTTGGTTTTTTTGCTCAAAAATATAAATATCAAAAAAATAAAATCAAAACGAAAAGCAAGCAAAGTGCAAAAAAATAACTGGCCAAATAGTTGCTATTAAGAAGATAGCGCGGCCTTTCCCTGTGATGTATAATATACATTAGTATAATAAAAACAATAGTACCAAAATTGTGCGTAGCTGGCTCTGACCGATGCTATTACATGCAACGGCAGCGGCGTTAGAGAATTCCCCGATATTTTCGGGATTTCTGATTTAGACGGCTGATGGTAGAAAGAGACTTTCTGGTTCACAATATTGAAAAAGAAGGATAAAAAAGAGGAATACTACAAGCGATTGGCTGGCTCAATAAAAAGTTTTTTGTATCTACGACAGGTATGTAACCTCAACCTTTAACAAGCCAAGCCTAAGATGTTCAACCTTTTAAATGAAGTGGGAACGATGCAGAAGAACAGGACCAAAATAAATCGACCGCCGAAAACATTATACTGGACCAGGATATAATGAATACTCCCTAATCAAATAATACGCAAACCTAAACCACAGATATTGATGTAAGTGGAGAGCAATTTAAAGATCCAGCATATTGGCCAAAAGTATTCACAGATTACTGTACAGAGACTAATAATTATAGTGGACATAGTAGTAAAATACTGGACATAGGTCCAGTACAATTAAAACATTATTTATCCTGTAAATAATTTAAACAGATCATTTAGCCCTACTTACTTCGTAAAATTGGACATTGAAGAAACAACACATAAGAAAAATAGAAGCGTTCGAAATGTGGTGTTACAGAAGAATATTAAAAATTCAGTGGGTTCAAAGGATTACCAATGCTGAGGTACTACGACGTCTAAATAAGGAGTTAGAAATTATGAACAGCATAAAAAGAAGAAAACTAGAGTATTTCGGTCACATAACCAGAGGAGAAAATATGAGCTGCTGAGAATTATTATGCAAGGAAGGATCCAAGGAAGAAGAAGCATAGGAAGAAGACGCATCTCCTGGCTGAGGAACCTTAGAGAATGGTTTAACTGTAGTTCACTACAACTTTTCAGAGCAGCAGCCAACAAAGTGTCCATAGCCGTTATGATATCCAACCTCCGATAGGAGATGGAACTTTAAGAAGAAGACTTCGTAAAAAGTTAACGAATAATGAAAAAGTACCTAGAAACTGGCTTATTTACTCAAACTCTAAAGGTTCAGTACACTACTTTTCCTGCAAATTATTTGAAGTTTCTTCTAATAGTTTTAGCGATAATAATGGTTTTATGGACTAGCAATACTTGTCTCGGGCTTTAGAAAGACACGAAACTAGTAAGGGGCATTTCGAAAGTGTTAAGAAATGGGTTGAATTAAAAAAATCAATATTGAAAAAGGTTTAACTGTCGATTATAAAAATTCTGAAATAAAAAGTACGAGAATGTTTTTTACAGTTATCTTTTCGATTAACATAAAGTTTCTAGGTGACGCATATTTTTCAATATTACATAAATAATATGAAAATACATTGGCTTTTTATCTTCGGGTTCGTAGAAGAACTTCAACAAAAGAAAAAGTCCGCTTTATTTTTTATAATGATAGTTCCGTATCATATTTTTCGGGTTTTGTATCTTTATTCATCAGTTTAATTACAACTTCGCCAAATGATTCGACTATCAATAAATCAGGAGTTTTTGCTTTTTTGCCAAGCGTGTAATCCATTAAAGTGGAGGAGTTTATCTTTTCTTTTTCTTGTGTAACCGTAATTTACCGCCTGGAGCTAATAATTTTTGTGGAGAGATTTAGAGGTTTGTACGGCCAAGATCGTTTGTACTTTACTGGAAATATACGGGGTAACTAAAAACATGTATGGATGTCTTGAAAAAAATGTATTTATCTTCATAGAAAACGTGTTGGAAATATTAAATATGTTTTTAATAATTAAAGCGGGGTGGGTATTGCTAAATAGTCGGGAAAACAGAATACGGAGGTTTATACGCTGCTTAGCGTTGCTATTATATATTACCCAAGTGTTTTCTTTTTAAGATATGCCCAGAAAGAAGAAAGATAAGACAAAATAGCAAAAGCTTTGGTGTCAGACACAGATAGCTAAGGTCAAAGAACCTGTTCGGAAAAGACTATGGGAAAAACAAGAGACTATCGAACACCCTTTCCTAATAGATGAAGGCCACATCTTTACGTTGGTCGCTGCATTTTTGGAGGAGTACATTTAAGCTAAAAAGTGCCTCATGGGTACCCAGCGCATTCCTAAATCCAAACTGGATTTGATCTAGGTATCTTCCGTAATAAATAATGCGAAGAAAAAATGTTTCAATGTGTGGCTTATCAGACTAATTAATCTGTATCCGTGCATATTTTTGCCCGTTGTTTCTTCGGAATGGCTGTAAAAACATACTTCAGCCATTCCTCAGGTATTTCACCAGCAGTATATACTTAATACAAAGCTTAACTAAAGCATTGATGTTGTCCTTTTGTATTTTTTTAAGAGTTCAGCTAGGGTGTTGTCTGGTCCAGTTGCTTTCTTGATTTTGACTGATTTTATTGCATGAAGAAATTCAGATTTTAAAATTTCAGGTACTTCATGATTTACATTGCTCTGTACGTTTGGTCTGTCTTCTTGGAATAATTCAGATATAAAGTTCCTCCATGTTTTAACTATTTCTCGTTTATCAATGATAACTTTTCCTGCATTATCTACTAGAGTATTAGTGTTTTTTATTATTATACAGGCCAGAAACTTCAGGAACTTTCTTGTGCTACAAATTGAATATATTATGCTTCTTTTCTAATTCTTCCATTTCTGAACATTTATCCACCATCCACTTTTCTTTAGCTGCTTGTATTTTTTGTTTTATTTCCTCTTTGTCTTCATAAGGTCTCATATTTCTTTTGCCATCTATCGAATCTATCAGATACACTTTGTTCTTCCATTATCTTGGTCATACGTTCACGAAATAATTTCCATGTTTTCTCAACATTTTCGGTTGTTGTTTAGCTTACTCTTTCATCCGTGACTGAATGTTTATGATGAGATCCAATATCTGCTCCATGTAACTATACTGATGAAGTTCCTAAATCCTTTGTCGATAAAAATGGAAAAAACAGGTAGGTAGGTAAAAAACAATTCAACTGGAGTTACTATTCCTCTTTCCATGGATTTATCAGACACTCAAATTCCTTCAATACTAGCATTCCGAGAGTAGACAAAGAAATTTCTAGAATTATTAAACCACTTGCATCAACTTCGTCTTCGTCAAGCTCATTTAACCTTTTGACAGCAAGTCGGTGTAAGATGCACTATTGTGGGATGTGAAATAGATCCTACTGGTTGCACATATTTTGTCCTTGGGGTCGCATTGTACTGATGGACAAAAGAAATCCAAAGGCATCTGCTTAAACTCTTCCAATGGAGGCAACCTCACAAGAAGTGGTGAAATCTTGCACTGTCTTTTATCCAACTGACTAGGTATTATGAGCTTTCTTATGATTTAAAGGATTGTGCAGAGTGGCCGGAAAGACAGATTTCAATGCATTTCTCGAACGGCAACTGCAGGATTCGTCTACGCATTTCATCACTTGCAAGAAATAGTGCAATATACGTGCAAATAGTGCAATTTACTGACAGGAGTGCTATACAATGCCAGATTAGATTCTGCTGGATCCTGCAAGCTATCTTCAGGCTTTCTATATTCCACCGAAACATCGTAGTTGGCAATTTTCACGTTTTTTTTTTCACCAAGATGAAATTATCTATACCAAGATATTACAGTATGAATTCAACTTTACAACACTGACTACGGCAACGTATTTCTGTCTATTATTGACAACGAAAACAAAATAAAAAGGATGTACAATACAGTCAAAGGATCCTCGTAAAACATAAACGAAAAGGATTGCCAACTTGGGAGATATTAAGTCTCTAGTTTTTTTAATTAAGTAAAAAAACAATGTTGCGTAACCCGTTGTTTAAACCCCCTCCCCTCAAATTGCATTACATAATACTTCAACGACCCCAAACAATCATTATCATGAGTTAAAGTATTTATATTCATAATGATTTGGAGCTTTGAATTGAAAACCATCATTAGTTACGATATTTAAGTTATTTTTAGAAGTTTACTCCATAATATCCTGCTTTCGTCTACGTATTTGTTTTAGTTGTGTTTTAACACTAAGTAGAAAAGTTTTCTAGTTACATGACTTATTATACTTAGACCGGGAGGAAGATATTATCTCCCGGATTTCGCCATTAACCCACAATTCTCGAGTTCAATCCACCAAAAATGGGGCTAAAATGTGCATACAAACCGCCGTATTATGTTCTTTAAACAGTCAAGAAATTCTCGTAAACCGAAGCACCGACCTCGACTGAAAATTGTCGCCGGAATGTTTCAAAATGTTTACCATGAAAAAATGAAAAAGGAAATATGGGAAATTTTCTCATAACGCGCGAGACTTTTATGGTTATACACAAGGTGCTTAGAAGAAAAATAGAAAATAGGGAGACGAAAAAAGTCGTCGCAAAGTTTTCATAGCCACAGCGTCCGTAAATTTACACGAAGATAGAAAGTTAAGTGAATTCAGTGACGTAGGTGATGTTATTAAATATTCAAGATTTAAAAATATTAGATAAATATTTGAAATTATGATTTTGTGTTTCTGTTATCTTCTTCTTAGAGTGCCGTCTTTCTACGGAGGTTGGCAATCATAATGGCTCTTTTACTTCCACCTTCTTGACAGCCGCACAAAATATGGGCCTTAAAATAAACGAGGAAAAAACCAAAATGTTAGTATCTATTCCAAATAACAGAGATAGAGCTAGAAACGCCAAAGAAAACTTCAATATAGACCAATATAATTTTGAGGTAGTAAATAAGTTTACATATTTGGGTTCTCTCATAACAAACGATAATGACACATCTGAAGAAGTAAAACGGAGGGTACTGCTAGCAAACAAATGTTATTTTGGACTAAGCAAGCAGCTAAAAAACAGAAATTTAAGCCAGAAAACCAAACTAATAATATATAGAACACTCATCCTACCAGTGCTGACATATGGGTCAGAAACATGGACCATCTCCAAAACAGACGCAAATCTTCTGCTCGTCTTCGAAAGGAAGATACTAAGAAGAATAATGGGCGCATTCTGTGAGAATGGTATTTGGAGAAGGCGATATAATTTCGAATTGTACGAGAAGTATAAAAAAAATAGTAAATGGTAGAGATGTAATATCCTTCATAAAAATAGGTAGGCTTAGATGGGCTGGACATGTGTCAAGAGCAAATGAAAATTACCCACCCAGACGAACTCTATTATTGGTCCCAGTGGGAAATAGGAGTAGAGGCAGACCACGACTGAGATGGAGGGACGGTGTGGACGAGGACGCAAGGAAAATCGGCGCGGCAAATTGGCAACGGTTGGCGATGAACAGAAACGACTGGCGAAATAGACTGGGGAAGGTCAAGGCTCAACTAGAGCTGTAGCACCACTGATGATGATGATATGGCGCAAGAGCACCAAATTCTGGAATAAGAATTATACGGGGTGTTTCAAAAAGGTATTGAACGGCATTCTGTTGGACCAAACAATATCTAAAGCGAACAAACAACTCATATACAACACCATACTTAAAAGTGTAATCACATATAGCAGTGAAGTTTGGACAATGAAACAAAGAACAGAGAAACTGTTACTAGCAACAGAAATGGACTTCTGGAGAAGAGCAGCAGGCAAATCAAGAAGAGATCGGATACCAAATGAGAGAATACGAGAAATGATGGGAGTCAAGCATACAATAGTTGATGACATAAAAACAAAACAGTTAATATGGTACGGCCATGTACAGAGAATGCCAGATGACAGGATTCCGAAACAGTTTTTGACGTAGACACCACAAGGGAGAAGGAAAAGAGGAAGGCCGAGAAGAAACTGGAGAGAGGGAATTGAAAAAGAACTAGAGGAAAGAGAAATCCCTCCAGGCCTATGGTTAAATAGAGAAGAATGGCGGTTAGGAATCGGAAGGCGTCGGAGAACGCTGTAAACCGATAGCAGTAGTAGTTTCAAAAAGGTATGTCATAAATTAAATCACGCATTCCGGGGACAAAAATAAATTGATTGAATCCAACTTACATTAGTACAAAAGTGTACACAAAAAAGTTACAGCCCTTTGAAGTTACAAAATAAAAATTGTTTTTTTGCATTATCTCCTTAAATTCTTGACATTTTGTAATAAAAATGGACACGTTACTTTTTTGTTCCGAAAGCATTTTTCATACAGAAAAAACAACAAAATCTAAGGGCACAGAAAAATTTTAAGGGAGGTGTGCAGCCCTAAATCCCCCCAAACTTTTGAGTACGTTCAAATTAAATAAATGTTGTGTCATCATTAGTTTAACACATTATTTTTAAAATTTTTTTGCCTCATCACTTTTTTCAAAAAACAGTTTTTATTGAGTTACGGCCCTTTTTATTAACCTTTAAAAATTACGTGCAACTAAATAAATGGCTTAAATGAATTAACAAGTACAAAAAATGTCTATAACCTCTATAAATATGATATTACAATAAATGTTCAAAATGACCCCCATTTTCTCCAATACACATTCGGTATCGTTTTAATAAGGAAAACCGATTGCGCTGAAAAATCATATTTTTCTGACGAAATTGATTTGCAGCTTCAATTATTCTAACCCTCAATTGTTGTTCGTCCTGTATTGTTACAGAATACACTTTCTCTTTCATAAACCCCCAAAAGCAAAAGTCCATGGGGTTAAGACCTGGACTTCTGGGTGGCCAAGAAATAGGTGCGTCACGACCCCTTCCAATCCATCGACCAGGATACTGCCTGCAAAGGTATTCCCGGACTTCATTACTGTAATGCGGTGGAGCGCCATCTTGTAGAAATCACATATTTTGCGTTATTGCAATATTCACTTCTTCCAAATACTCTTGTAAATCGTTTGCCAAGAACTGCAAATAATTATCACCATTTAAATTATTGGGAAGAAATACTGGGCCTATTAGATTGTTATACACAATTCCTGATCAAACATGAACTTTGAAAGTCCTTTGATGATGAGTCGTTTTTTTGGCGTGAGGATTTTCGTCGGCTCAAATGTGCTCGTTATGATGGTTTGTTATTCCATTTCTACTGAAGGTAGCTTCGTCGGTAAACAAAATATTTCTAATAAAATTAACATGGCAAGTGTTTTCCATTAACAACCAATCGCAAAATCCAATCCTTTTAGGATAATCTTCAACCAGTAACTCTTGAACCGTTGTTAAGTGATAGGGTTTAAGCAGCTGATCCTTCAAACGCCTCCAAACCCTTATGTGAGGAACATTTAGTTGAGCAGCTATTATCCTTGTACTTGTTCCAGGGACTTCTTCAATAATTTCTAAAATGTCTTCATCAGTTTCATCGATTATTGGACGATCACTATTGCCAGCGACTTGCGGTTGGAATGTACCCGTTTCCTGTAAACGACTATCAATGGTCAGAAATAATCGTCTATCGGGTGTATTTCGATAGGGGTATTTTACTGCATAACGCTTTGCGGCTGCTGCACTATTTTCTTGACATTTACCTACGATATTCTCGATAGTTTATTGAAATCATAATTTAATTTGATCCAACTTACCCAAAGTTAAATGCATTTTAATATTAATCTTATTCACACAATAAATGATAGCTTCAAATTATTGACTATTATTGATGGAACTGTTTTATGGCCAACTAGGAAAAAAACTAATTTTTCGAAAAAGTGATAAGAGGCAAAAAGTTTTAAAAATAATGTGTTAAACCAATGATGCCACAAAATTCATTTGATTTGAATGTACTCAAAAGTTTGGGGGATTTAGGGCTGCACAGCCCCCTTAAAATTTTTCTGTGCTTGGATTTTGTTGTTTCTGTTGTATGAAAAATGCTTTCTGAACAAGAAAGTAACGTGTCCATTTTTATTACAAAATGTCAAGTAGTTTAGAAGTACCTTTTAGGTACAAGAAGTATGACGTATCTTTTTGAAACACCCTGTAGATGAGCACCATATCTATTATTCTGGAGACGGCACAAAAGAAACAGAAATGGCGTAGCGATAAGAGTAAAAAGGGAAATAGCTAAAGCAGTAATACGATTTACGCCCATATCAGACAGAGTTGTGCTATTGAAAATTAACTCAAGTTCCTCTAATATAAACATCATTCAAGTCTACGCACCGATATCAGAATCCACTGAAGAAGAAATATAAAATTCCTATCAGACTCAAAAAACATGAACTTACTATTATCATGGGCGATTTTAATGCCAAAATAGGACAAGGTACAGCCGAGAATGTCGTGGGGTCATATGGTTTTGGCATAAAAAACGAAAGAGGAGAAAGACTGATCCAATTCTATCAAGAGACGGATATGGTTGTTACGAATACACTTTTTAACTTACACCCAAGAAGGCTTTATACATGGAAAGCACCGGGCAATACCCCAGGGAAAATCATAAGAAACCAAATCGATTTTATCAACATAAACAAAAGGTTTAGAAATTCTATCATCTCAACAAAAACATATCGAGGCGCAGATATCTTCTCAGATCATAGTCTATTGGTTGCAAATATCAACATACGACTCAAAATAATTCATAAGAAAATAAGGCCCAAGATAGATATGACTACTAAAAGAAAATGACATCCGAAAAAAAAAACACAGATTAATAAGAATTTTGCGAAAATAGTTGAAGACACTACTAGAGTCATAGAAGAACAGTGGAACGAAATGAAGACATCTATTACCACAATTTCGCATGAATATCTTAAATCAAAAAGAGAAAAAAAGCAAGAATGAATAACAGATAAAATATTGCAGATGATGGAAGAGCAAAGAAAATTAATAAGGTAGAAATGACAGCGAATACTAAAGGAGATAAAAGGAACAAAAGAAACATGGCTGACGAAGAAATGTAAGGAAATTGAAACAATACAACGAAAACATGACGATTTCCATGTGCACAAAAAAATTAAAGAGGTACAGAACACCAGAAAACAACGCAATACAGGCATAGTTGTAGACATTAAAGGCCAGATTTTAACTACCATTGAAGATAAATTACGAAGATGGAACGAATATGTGCAAGACTTATTCGAAGATGCAGCACAAAGTCCGACTGAAATAAACAATCCCCACGGCCCAGAAATAACAAACGAAGAAGTAACAATGACCATTAAGCCGATTAAAGATGGGAAATCATTAGGACCTGATGAAGTACATGGTGAAATTTTAAAGCTATTAGAAGCTAAATCACAGCTCTTACGAAGCTATTTAACGACATCTACCAGACTGGTTACTTATCAAAAGACTGGCTACTATCAATATTCATTCCACTTCCTAAAAAAGCCAACTTCGTTGGAAAACGTTTAAAGAAAAACCACTCGAATTCCATTGAGACAGAGAAGACCTTCTTATATGAACTGTTAATAATTAGAGTTTTTGAAAGCTGGAATAATTTTAGTGATAACATTGTCTCTGCTCCCTCTACCAATGTGTTTAAAACAGGCTTGGCCATTTTTCTGTTTTAGTTAAAATATTGTTTTTTTTTTAAACCAAAATTGAATTACATTGCAGTTTGCTTCAATCGATTTAAAGCTCTTGCCACATACATTTTAAACAGTGACGATGATAACGTATGGTCCTAAAGTTGTGGGAAAAATTTCAAAAGCATATAACTCTGACCACAATAATCTTATATTTTTATTAAATTACTCAACAATTTAACTTAACTATCCTTATTATAAATCAAAATTCAAATGACAGACAAGGGACCATTGTTTTCGATTTGCCTAATAATTCCTCTGACACGTTGCATCATCCTTTGGACGACCTCGGCGTCAATTTCTCTAATTTTTGTATATATGCGGCGTCTTAACTGTTCCTGATTTTGTGCTTCCCATCCGTTATTATAGACTTTCCGACTTAATATTGCCCAGAACTCTTCAACTGGACGAGCCTGGGGTAGGTTGGGGGGATTGTCTGCTTTCGGTACAAAGGTAATATTGTTAGTTTCGTACCAGTCCCTTGTGATCCTCGCGTAATGACATGAAGCAAGATCTGGCCAAAAGACTATCTGATCATTTGCATGATGTGTGTTCACAAACTGAAGCAATTTAGAGAGACATCTTTGAATATAAATATTTGCGTTTAAGGCTTCGCCTCGAACAACACCAATGTAGGGCTGTGAGATAAAGCCAGCCTCAGAAATTGCACACCATACCAAAATTTTGTCCTCAAATTTTTTCTTACTTTTGAATTTTATTTCATCAGGTACATGTTCGTAATCGTTCGTGTAAAACCCATCGTTACCCTTCATCTCAGAGTTGGACAAAGTACAAAGTACAATGCACTCGCCTTAACGCGCGGCAACTTCTCGGAATTCTCTCTAATTGATCCTCTGTGTATTTTGGAGCTTTCCTTCTTTTCCGGTAGATAATATTGTTACTCGATAGGGTCCTGTATACTGTAGTCTTTCCAACATGAAATCTTCTGGCCAGTTTTCGCTGAGACCCCAATTTTGTTCTTAGCTGCTTCAATCAGTCTTGCCTCTTTTATATGGTTCAAAATCCGCGGTCGGCCACTTTTACGCAAGTTAACACATGGTATCCCTTCTTCACATTCTCTGATTGTGCGATAAGTTGTCGATTTGCTTATGTTTTGATCTCGATAAATATTAACAATATCTCGCTTCGACATTCGCCCAACCATATTATAAACACCTCGACGAATATCAATTTTATAAGACATTTTGCAGAGCACAAACCAAAATATTCTGCTTTGTTTATTAAATGTCAATAACTGATGACATTTCAATTCCATGGCCTTCTTTGTTAAATGCATTTTGCTTCTCAATCAGACCAGGTGAAATTTTTACCAAAACTTTAGGACCATACGTTATACTACATCCTTAGTGCAGGTCGTTATTAATAGGGCATTTCTTTGATATATTCTTATCACTTTTTATTCTCAACGTTAATCCACTGCAGAGATATTTAAGGGATTTTGTGGGAATACATTGATGTTGATTTCTTGTAGTGTCTTCCAGACTATTTTGAACTGTACCATCTGGCTTGCGTAGATCCAGGAACGTAAGGTGAATTTCCATATTTCTATTACATCTTTTTTCGATGAGTTGTCATAAGCGACACATGTTTTATATGAAATGAGATAAGAAGACTTACAGCACTGTTTCAAACAGCAAACGATTCGTTATAATATGTAAATATATACTGATATACAGGCTGTCTCGTTATTTAATAGGCATATCTTTATATTATATCGATAACACTACAATGCAGTGATCTGCAATTAAGTCCTCATCAACTGACACAGGGTTCTGCAATGACTATTTTGTATTTAGTGTAAAAACCTAACTCAAAATATTTTTATTTTATAAATACTTTTCACAGGAAGTCTTATAATACGTTACTAATAATAAAAACTTAAATATTTAACTAAAAAAATCCCCTGCAATGCAGAGTACGATTTTTTTTTCTAAAAGCCGGTAGTATTATCTTACATTTCGCCAACAATTTATTCAAACTTTGTGACATAACCCGAGACTCAAACAACCTATCGATCTACTACATTTCACTTAATTTATCATACCACTGAAACAAAACCATCGCTCATAAATTTTCTGAAACGAGGTATCATTTTCCAGAATTTACGACAATACAGAGCAGTGAAGGGTGCACAACTTAAAATGACAAATGAAATCTACGAGGATAGATCAAAAGATGGCAGTTTTTAAAAGAACTAGCCTTATTTATCTAAGAGTCGGAACGACTAAACGTTCCAATAAATAAGAATTGATTAATAATGATAATTTACACAAACTTTTTTCTTCTTCTTATAAATTGGCAATAGGACGATTTTGAACTAATTGGTACACAAGAAATTTGCAAGAAAATACTATTTTACATCAAAATGAAGCTTATATTAACCCACTTACAATCTAATTAAGTATGGAAAATAATATACGTTGGATGCAGTTTTCGATCCTCTTTATGAAATCCTCCATAACACGTTCTAACATCGCTTGATCAATGGTCAAGATTTCCTGGCTAATTGCGTTCTTCAATTCGATCAAATTACAAGGCTTGCTAGTATATATACACGACTCTTTAAATACTACCATAGAAAAAAATCACAAAGTGACAGGTCTGGAGACCTTGGAGGCCACGGCAAACAACCGAAACGTGAAATGAGTTGTCCTGGGAACAGGTTGCCGAAAATATTCATTGAAGCATGGGCAGTATGTGCCGCGGCACCATCCTGCTGAAACCACGCATTCCTTGTATTTATCCCTTTTCTGCGTAGTTCTGGAACCAAAAATTTTAGAATTAACGGTGACGGTATGGCCAGCCTCTTCAAAAAAATATGGCCCAATAATGCCAGTCGGATCAATGGCACACCTCACTGTGACTTTTTGAGAATGTAAAGGACGTTCATGGGTGTTCAGGAGCCCAGTACCTCTTATTCTGTTTATTAACGGTTCCGTCCAAATGGAAATAAGCTGCGTCGCTAATTAGAAGATGCTGACCTAATTTATCTTCCAAAAGAACTTGCATTCTCGTAGCAAAATCCTCACGTTGTTCAACATCTCGTTCCATTAATTTCTGGGCAGTCTTCAATTTGTGGGGGTGAAATTTTAGGTCCTTATGCAATATTTTTGAAAACGATTCCCGATTAATGTTTAGCTCAATGGCATGTTTTCGGGCGAACCGTGTAGGGCTTCTGATGGCGGTATCTCTCACTCGCTGTATGTTTACAGGCGTTCTTACTGTTCTATTCGGACCTTGTTGCTTTTTGTTTCATGACAATGCCTGTTGTTATAAAATTCTTTATCCATCTTAAGATTGTTTTGCGAGATGAAACCGCTCCACGGCTACCAATATTAAAGTGAGTGCGAAAAAGCGGCTGCGTAGTGATCGCTCATTCTTGATTTCGGATAAACGTATCATTTGCAACCGTGCGATGTTCTACAGTCCACTGTTTCATGTTTACTAAAATGGCACACTACTACAGAGGTAATAACGCCGCGCTTGTCCCGCTCTCATCCTCTCAAGCTTCGTACTATGCGTTCTAAAAAGATCCGGCTCCCGATTGCCACCCTGTAGGTAAGGAAAAGTATATTGGTGATACAAGTAATTTGGTGATAATTTTTAATCAGATTACCACACAGTTTCCTATGCAAGCACATTCATGACACAGCGCTAGTAAGTTGCTACGAGTGTAAGTAGGACAAACATATAGTAGGAGTGTTACATATTTGGTTACAGTTTTATTGGAATAATTGCTGTTTTCTTTATAAAACCATTCAATAAACTAATTATCAATAAAAAAAATCTGCATTGAATTCGTGATTTAGTCAAGGTAAGTTTTTATTCCTTAAATTGCGGTTGTTGTTTCTTAATGTTTTTGCACACATTTTTCAAGAACTTTTGAGACGTTAACTTTGGATATATTTTGTTCTTTTATTTAAAATAAAATAGAGAAGTGTAGTATACTATGCAAAAGGTATTGTGTTGAGGAATCCGTAAATGTATTTTATTTTTAAAAGCTGTTAACTTTTTTTTATCACCAAATAACCTATTTAATTTTTACTTTTAGATTGGCAATGGAAAAAGAGGGTAAATATAGAATCAACAGCAACTTCAAAACGCTGTCAGATTAGTAAGAAATGAAGGTAAGACTATATATAAAGCTGCAAAGGAAGTAGAAGTCCCATGGAGTACTTTGAAACGTTACCTAGCGAATAAAGAGGATTCGGTAAGAAAACTGGGGAGGCCTTTTGCATTGTCATGTGATTTAGAGTTGAGGCTTTACAATTATATTATAGAAATGCAAGAATTGGGTTTTGGACTAACCGTATATCAAATTAGAAAATATGCTTATGATCTTGCTAAAGTGGATGGTCGGGAGAAATTCTTGCCGTCAACTAACTGCATTGCAATGGTGGTGGAATAGTTTTAAAAGTAGGTACAACTTGTGCCTTCGTGTGCCAGAAAATCTTTCGGCCTACAGAGCTTCCATGGTTAATGAATTTATGATCAAAGATTTCTTTTCGAAACTGAATGATATTCTTACGAAATTCAATATAAAAAACAAACCGAATTTAATTTGAAATTGCGATGAGACTGGATTATCGTATGTAGTGAAATCTTCCAAAGTTGTTACCGGCATTGGTAAAAAGTATGTTTATAAAAGATCCTACGCTGAACGAGGTCAAACTCAAACTATGTTAGCATGCATTTGTGCTGATGGAACATGGATTCCTTCTATCTTTATCTTTAAAGGATCTTTAAAGGTGTTAGATGGAATGATACACTTAAAAATGATGCCCTTCCCAACGCATTAATAAAATTATCTCCTAAAGGATGGATCAATTCTGAATTGTTTTTGGAATGGTTAAATTTTTTTATCAATACGATACCGCCTGAACGTCCTGTAGTCTTGTTGATGGACTCTCATTCTGCCCACATTGGAGCTGAAGTTTTGAAAATAGCGAAAGATAATCAAGTTTACCTATTAACTTTCCCAGCTCATTGCACTCATCTATTGCAACCACTTGACGTGGGACTATTCAAGCCACTTAAGACTTACTGGCGCGATAGCATGAATCGTTATATGAGCAATAACCCTACGGATGCTCCAAATCGTAGCAACTTCCATTCCATTTTAAATCCAGCTTACATAAGCGCCTTTACAAAGAAAAACATTGAGAATGCTTTTAAAAAAACAGGCATATGTCCTTTAAATGGGGATGTTATTCCAAAAGAAGCATTACGGCCTTCATCTTTAACTGACATAGCTCCTGCTTCTCCAGTTTTAACTGACGCAGCACCTGAAACTTCTATTTTAAATCCTAAACACACAGTCGATCATATTTTGAAAACACCAACAGCTTCAAAACGTCCAGAGAGGTCAAGAAAAAGGGACTCAAGTGTGAAATGCTTAACACCGACAAATGAAAACACTTCAGTAACAGAAAATCTTCAGCAACAGCCCTCGACTTCATACAAATCTGTCCAAAAAGCAAAAAAAAAGTAAAATAGATGATTGGGAGTGTGGCTTATGTGGAGTCCTGTATTCAACTGATGTTAAGAAAAGAAATGAAGCCCAATGGATTCAGTGTTCATCTTATTTGACACCATACCACGAGGTTTGCATATCTATCGAAGATACTGACGCCGATGAAGAACTTTATTATAGATGTGATCGTTGTATGGAATAAAACTTTTAAATATCTGATTAAATATACAATTTCCATAGTATCACCAAATTTCCTAACCACTACCACCAATATACCTTACCGTGTCACCAACTTACCTAACATCTACCACCTACTATCATTATTAATCATTTTTGGTTAAATTAACTCTTCTAAACATTTACTTCAAATAATAAGTAACGTAATAAAGCAAAACTTATTTCTTGCTTTAGTTTTCGAATTCCTATATTATTAGTATTTTCAACAATCACTTGTTTCTCACTTTGTGTAACATACCGGTATCACTCCCGTCTTTTCTATTGGTAAAACTCTTTTTAACTGTATTCACACAAGATAATGATTGTTTGCTTCTTACAATATTCCGTTAAGAAAAAAAGTTATATAAGATCGTTGAAACGTAACCATGTAATAAAGAGATATAAAAATAATGGAAAATAACTTGGAAATGGACAATAAAAAAACGGAAGAAAAATAATTATGAAATAAAAGAATCATACAAAACAAAATTTTGAATAAGGAAGCATGGCGGAATGAACAAGCGTATAAAAAAGGGTGGAGATATATCAAATATATCAAATAGTGTTAAAATTTGATAAACATTCACATAATTCGAATTTATCACTCAATATAAATGTAATAGTAATCTCCACGACATTCGAACATCATATTTTAGACCAAAATGCCGTAAAGACTTTATTATTCTCTAGAGATCTGAAAAGAGTCGTGACAGAAATGAAAAATTATGAATCGCACAAGTTAACCATTTAAGTTTAATATTTTTGGCGCAACTAACTGAAATTTAGTGGGAGTTTTACTTTATCCGGAGCACGTCTCATGGAATACGGGATATATGGTTGGGTTTACTCAGTCCATCAACTCGAATGCTGGTCTTTCTTGCTGGACATAGATATCCTTAAATTAAATATTTATTTTATGTATTTTTCTAAAAGAAAAATGCATAAGGTTTAGTTTAACTAACTTTATTAAAAAGAAGACCTGTCAACAAAAAATGTCTGAAATTACAAACAATGATATGGTTTGTAATAGTCTTATAATATTCCTTGTTTTTAGATATCCCCACTTATTTCTCTAACAAGTTCGATTTTTCTTTACCGTACAATATTTTGTGTTTAGTTTTTTGTGGTGACTTTCTTACCACAATTTGGCATTTTTCAGATTTGTGATACATTTGTTTCATAGTTGACGTAACTACGTTTTTTGCCCTGTTTGTTATATATACATGGTGTAAGGTTAACTTTATGAAAATCTCCCTAATATCCGATCGATTATTTTCTAAATTTAGTACTTGATGTAAAGTGAAAGATGATTTGACTTACTTGTAATTCTAAAGCAGCATCGTGAACAGCTTGAGCGATCCTGTGTGCATGTTGGAAGCTATCGAGGGCCTTATTAAACCCGGCCAACTCGAGATAGACGGATCCCACTGTTAGATGAACATGTCCTGCGGTGGCGTGCTGTTCACATTCATTATAGAGGGAGTGTCTAGCGTAAGCCAAGGCTCTGAAATGGAAAGAAAGTATAAATATAGTGTGTGTTCGAAATTCTCATAAAAATAGCCAATAAAAATTTATCTATACAAAAGAGTATTTCTATTCTTATGATTTCACTTGAGATGACCAAGCTACTAATTTCAAGAAGTACATCGACCCGTTTTATTCTGGGTGGCTTAAACGGCATCGGACAATAGACGGGCAAATCAAGCATCTATTGACGTCACAGTAGGCTTTTTTCCTAAGTCATGTAAAAATACAGAAAACAGACACCTGGAGATTCTTCGCACCCCTACCTCATTTAAAAGGCGCAGGCACTCGGGGCCATCAGTAGTCATTCCCTACTGTGTACACGCTGTTTAGGTGGTTGCCACCGCACTGGTTATTGTTATGCATTGACCGTTCTCGTCTACATGACTTCCTCTCAATATAAATACTGAAAACTAAGCTGTAGATTTCCAAATTTGATTTTATATAACCCCTAAAACCAGGGGGCTGCTACTTCCGCCCTCCAAACCGTTGTGAAGACTTTAGCCTTGGCAGGTACAAGTTTCCCGGCTCAGCAAACACCTGAAATCTGCAGACGGCAGTGATTGATTCACTTCCCCTGATAGGACTATCTAAAATGAGTTCCCGCTACCGGTAACATTAACGTTTACTAGTAAATAGGCTACGACAGAACGGACATTTTTGAGAAAGCGCCTCATGATATTAAACAATTAAAAAAGCTTAGATTTATTCTGTTGATTTTTGATGCTTTTCAAGATCACGACTTTCAAAGAGCTACATAGAAGGTTTAGTCTCAAAGTTATTACACATTTTAAAAAGGCTCAGGCTAGAGAATGTAATCTAGGGCTAGAGGACCACAATAAATCTGAAAAGGTTGCGATAAAATAGGCCACCTCTTGAATCTATCTATCTATGGTTTTAATTATTTGTTTTCTAAAACATAGCAATTAATCAGGTACGTAATCCTTTTCTCGTGTTTAAGTTTCTCAGCAGGATAATAATCTTATAGCTTGAATACATTTATAGCAGCGTATGGGACACTTGGGCGAGACAGGACGGGACCTTTGAACTACTCTGACGTCACTGTCGGTAAGCGTTGAATCTGCATTACCGGCCGACCATGAACCTTAGCCAAAACCGGAACCATTTGTCAACTGCCAATATGTTCAATGTTCTTCTTTTTTTCCTTATCTAATATCAACTGCCAATTTTTCCTTGTCTGTCAACTGTTAATTCTTCTTCATTTCCGTAGCTAATGTCAGAACCAAGCCACCGACCAATGGGAACAAAGTCCTGTCAACCGATGCCACAAACGATTATGGATGATAATAATAACAGATGTAAAAGCCTTTAAAAAAAAGGCCTTTCAACAGATGAAACATCAAATGAAACAACGCGGGGCATATGACACAAGCATGACAGATATATTTTGTTGTGACACGTGCGGACACCGTAACGAGCTGCATTAATATTTTATCTACGAAGAACAAGTAATTTATTATTTAGAAGGATTATTTCTATGAGTATGATCTATAATTACCAATAAGAGACAAGAAAAAATTGTAGGTTTTAACTAAATACATAAATGTATGGCTTACCTCTCCAATCCCCCTAATCTCTGATGTGCTTTAGCTAAGTTTAAGTAGGATTCTGCTCGCATGTTGGCGCTATCTAATTCTTCAGATATAAAGAGTTGTCTATGTGCGTATTCTAATGCGTCCCTGTAAAAAAATTTAAAATTTGTTTTCTAAAATCATTGTGTTTCTAAAGGCTACCTCCCTAAAATTACTAATAGTAACATTAACACTAACTATGAACCATAAAGGCATATTTTTAGAAAACCTTTGAATAGGTGTTTATTATATACAGAGTTGAGATAAAGTACGGAATCAAAAAAAAATATTTGAATTAAAAACACGATTTGAAGATTTGAAGATTTGAATTTAGTTTTGCCAAGTAGGAAATTTTAGGATTCCTAGTGTTGTTATTAGGTGGCGTTGTAACGTCTGTAAATAACTATTTCGATAATTATTGTCCTACGACGGGATAGATTTTGTTTCGATTCAGAGCAACTGCATATGTCGCTCTGATGAGACCTAAAGAGGTTGAAATACGTATAAGCGGCTTGCAGATGCCCTGCATCGAAATAAAATCTAATGCCGTCTTTATGAAAAAAAAAAACGATATTTATGAAACTTTGAAAACGCAACTGATACCATATTTTTTATTGTTTCTTTACTTCTGGTTTCACCGGAAATACCTTTAACTTAATTGAAATAAAACACCCTATATATTGTTACAGTTTTTAAAAAACTTGTCTTTCTAATTTACACATATCAGGTTTGGTAAAAAAATTGTTAAACTCGAAATAAATTACTTTACAGTTAAAGAATAGCTAAATTTATGTACTAAATATTTAAAACGCCGTTTACCTCCTAACATTCCCATCCAAACATTCAAACTTTTGGATACTAGATATGTGCTTCATAAATCCAAAGGGAATTTTCATTTGACCAATACCTAGAGTTACAGCCGTTAATCTTTCCATTTGCACAAAACCTTGCCTCATTGTAAAATACTTCATTAGCTGCAAAATATTTGTCGCCATTACAAATCTCCATTAGTCACTCGCAAAACTTTATCCGTTAGTCAAAATCATCATCTTGACAATTCTTGAACCAACTGTATCTTATACGGATGATACTTTTCAATTTTCATGGTTTAGTGCAAAAGTTGTGGAAGTTTGAGGTGATTTTCTAAATCAATTGCATTGTTTTATCTAATAACTCGTTCGTCGCGGTTCGCGGTCTTCCAGTTTTTGGCAAATTTTTGACCATCTTAGTTGCATTCAAACGTTGCAATGTTTTAGTAACCGTTGAACGTGATATAGAATTTCTTTCAGATTGCAAATTATTAAAACTATTGCACAATTCTTCATGAGTTCTAACACGATCACCAGATGAGCATTAGATCATCATTAATATTCCAATATTTGTGTCTACCACTAGTGTTACCGGATGATTACGCCAATTGAGCAATATCCATGTCTCGAGCCAGAGGCCCTCTGGCTGGAATATGTTGCTCTCCGGGCGTAATCGTCTTATTAACACCCTTGGTGCATAAATAACTATTAAACCATTGTTTTTTAATTGATAATGAAGCGCGTATGACAGTACGGGCGCTCATTTGTACAATGAGAATTTAAACCAGCAAAAATTTGTACCCTAGATCTTGTTGAAGAGGAAGAGGTAAAGGAAGCATTAAGGAAATTAAAAAATAGAAAATTACCAATATGGAGAAATAAAAATATCGGGAAAGAAATGAATGACAGAATCTACAAAACAGCCATCAGACCAATAATGACATACGCGGCAGAACCACGACCTGACACAGAAAGGACAAAAAGGATGTGTGAAACAGCAGAGATGAAACCACTTAGAAAATTTGATAGTAAGACACTATGGGACAGAGCCATAAGTACAAATATACGAAGTAGATGCAAGGTGGAGAACATCAAGAACTGGGTAAGAGATAGAAGGGTAGAATGGAACGATCATATAAGCCGAACGACAACAAATAGAGTTATAAAGACAGCAAGAGACGGTTCCCAATAGGAAGACGATCAGTAGGAAGAAAACAAAAACGATGGAACGACAACTTACTGGAGGCACATTGACAGAGTCATGTCTACATAAAAAGAAGAAGGAAGAAGAAGAAGATCTTGTTTCTCTCTCTTATATAGCCGCAGCTCGAGCGACCGTACTGTCATAAGCGCTTCATTAACGAATAAAAAACAATGTTTTAAAATAAAATAGACCCAAAATACTTATTGGGAAATGGTAGAACAAAATTCGAACTTGAATTTAGGTCCTTGGTGAATTCAAAAATAATGTTTTTTATTTTGAGCCTCGAAAATCGTAATTTTTCGTTTTTCTCAGTTTTAAATTGTTTATAACTCGAAAACGATCAAGTTTACAGAAAAACTACAAAAGACTTATTTTGTTCAGAATGATAAAAAAAAAATAAATATTTGTAATATGTACCTGTATTTTCCCCAATCCATATACGCGAGGTAGAGATACCCCAATAGGCTAAATTTGTCTTCTCTCTTTTGAATGGCTTTAAGTGCTGACTTCCATTTCCTAACTGCTTGCTGTTGTTTATGCTGATTATATAGTCTAAGTCCTTGATCGACCTAAAAAAGAATAGTATTTTAGTAGATATGAACAGTAAATTTTGATAAATACATTCTCAATTTGGAAATGCATAACAGTACGGTTTTTATGATAAAAGTCAACGGAATTTAGACATAAGTATTCAAAATAAAAAAAAAAACAATAATATCGATTTATATGTGTATACAAATGGGCAAGTTTTGCTGGTTTAAGCCGGAATTGTACGACTCAGTGGCGAAGACAAATGATTTTCTTTGCAATAGCGTATTTATTTCATTACCGTCAAGTAAACATCGTATTGATAGCAAGAGCATAAAGCTATAATTACTGCGATAATTAAAAATCATTGTGATAAAAGTTTGACAGTTTTTACCTATAAAATTCAAATCCTATTGTGTTAAAGTATAAAAATTTTATATTCATAAATAAAATATTTGAAAAACAGAGAATGAGATCATTTTTGACTATAATTTCTAATATTTCAGTTGACTGTTTTTCACCTGAAGTTATTTCATTAAAGAGTTTACCGTCTATATCTTTCACGATCCTTTCTTCCTTCTATACCTGTGATGTAACTTTATAACCTGCATAAAGTCCATGGAGACTTTATTAATAATAATAAGGTTCTTCTTATGATGCCTATCCGTTCCGAACGTTGGCGATCATTCTGATGTGTTCATCCTCCGTAGTACTTCTTCATTGGCGACTTTGTCTGTCCATGGTATCTTCAGGATCCTTTTGTAAAACCATAGCTCAAAAAGCCTGAAGTTTTGATAGAGTTTCCGCCTTCAATGTCCACGTTTCTCCTCCGTACAGAAGCACTAAGTACACGTAACATTTAAGGAGCCTTATTTTTGTTTCTAGGGTGAGGTCATGGCTCTTGAACACAGAGCTCATAGTCAAGAATTCACTTTTTGCTTTTCCGGTACGACATTTAATCTTTTGGTTATTGTCCCACGACTCATTGATTACAGTTCCCAAGTAGTTGTACTGTGAGACACGTTCAATTCTCATTTGATTCACATACAGATCTGCTCCAGTTATGTTTTCCTTGCTGATGATCATTAGCTTGGTTTTTGTTGGTGTTTATATCCAGTCCATATTTTCTACTTGTTTCCGTTATTTTGTTCATTGTTCAAGTTTTGCAGCCCTCCTATGGTATTGGAAAATACTATTGTATCATCTACATACCGCAGATTATTGAGCTTGGCTCCTTTTATTGAGATGCCTTCATCAATATCTTTTAGAGCCTCTTCAAAAATGTGCTCCGAGTACAGATTGAATATCAGTGGTGAAATTATGCACCCCTATCTCACTCATCTTAAGATTTTGACCTGATCTGTATATTCTCTATATTCTCCATCTATTCGGAGTACCGCTGATTGATTCCAAAACAGGTTAGCTATTATTTTTAAGTCTCTTCCATCAATCCCTGTCCTCTTCAGGCATGAAAAAACATTATAGCTGACATCTCTATATTTCTGAAACAATACCTGCACACTAAGTAAAGCTTCCCTCGCACCAACGGCGTTCACAAATCCAAACTGATTGGGTGCAATTTGTTCCTCGCATTTCTGGTAAATTCTTTTGTGGATGACTTTTAAAAACAGCTTCAGCAGATGGCTCATCAGGCTTATGGTCCTATAGTCTTCACAAACTTTTGCTCCTGTTTTTTTGGGCAATGGTAGGAACTCCAATTTGAGCCACTCTACTGGTATTTTTCCTGTCTTGTATATTTCATTAAATATTTCAGTTATTATTTTTATTTGTTCTACATCTAATAGCTTCAGCAACTCTGCAGGAATTTCATCAAGTCCCGGTACCTTTCCATCCATCATTGTCTGACGGCTGCCGTTATTTCTTCTGGTAGGATATCGGGACCCGAATTTTGTTCAATGGTGGGTTCTTGTATTGTTCTAAGGCCGTGGAAAAGTTTCTTCAATTATTCTCCCCATACTTTCTTTTTATCTTATCTTCTTTGGTTATGGCAAGATTACCTTCATCATCTGACCTTCATCATCTGACCATTTCCTTGACCTTTCGATGGACATTGAATTTATCATATCGACTCTGATACTCCTCTATTTCTTGACATTGTTGTTTTTTGTTTCTTTTTGGCTTCTCTTATCTTTGATGGTATGTATTCTTTTATATTCTTGGAAGTTTTTTTTCTTTGATCCATAAGTTCAAGTATTTCACCGGTAATGCACGATTTACGTTTCTCTGTATCTTTCTTCAGGTGTTGTTCTTTTATTTCTCTCACTGTTTATTGTATGATGGTCAGACTTTTCTCTACAGTTCCTGCATTTCTGCATTTTATAATATAATACACTATAGTGTATTTTTATGTATGAGAGAGTAATAAAACAATAAATTATGTATGCAAATCCCTAAACTGTTGATACGGGTGACTCAATGAAAAACAGATATTTGTCAACAAGTTTACAGAAGTATATAGGAAAACAATTTTAAATTGAGTATGACCACCAGGTATAAAGGTTGGAGCAGAATAGAATACAATAGTTTTGAGGGTTACTAATCCCTAAATAAGGTTGCCAGTGTCGGAGTGATGGAGGTTAACAGGTACTAATGAATTTGCAAGAAATGTAAGATGTTTATTTTATTGGTTATATATAACCAATAAAAGTTTAATAAGTACCTACCTATTTGCAAAATAAAGTTTAATTCTTTAGATAAAATAAAACGTTTTATTTTATCCATTTGCAAAATAAAGTTTAATTCTTTGCCTATTTGCAAAATAATGTTTAATTCTTTAGATAAAATAAAACGTTTTATTTTATCTGAAATGAGTGCATTCCACGAAGTAAGGGTTTCAACAATCAAACATTTAATTCTTTAATTCCAGGAATCTACGACAGTAATTGACTAGATAATTACCTTCTAAACTTATTCCACAGAAAATGTGATAGTGGGTTTTTTCATTTTGTATATAGGAAGGTCCAAGTGGCGTATTCAAAATTCTTAACAGTTCACTAAAAGTAGGTACTTCAGTTGCAAGGTGCAGTTTATTGTGTATACTAGTGTTATGGAAAATTTGGAAGTGCCGTGTAAACGCCGAAAAATTGGTCCTCTAACAGTTAATGAAAAAACATTAATATTTAATTGTTTTAAATCATTTACAGACAAACGTTTATGTGAAAGTGTTGATGAGACCGTTGAGTTAGTTAGCAGTACACTTGGCGTTGGGAAATCTACGATTTACAGAGTTATTAAAGAAGAGAAATGTGGTAGTTTTCAAATGCCACGTAATGCTCCAGGGAAACCAAAATTTCAAATAGAATATCATTTTAAAGAAGGACTTCGACGGAAAGTGCATGAATTCTTCTTTAGACAAGAATTTCCAACATTGGATAAAGTTCTTGTCTCAGTTCGAGATGATAGGGATTACCCAGAAATGAGTCGAAGTACGTTATGGAAACTTTTAAAAGAAATAGGCTTCCGCTGGAAAAAGAATCACAGAAAGTCTATTTTATTAGAAAGAAGCGATATTGTCATATGGAGAAGACATTTTCTAAGAACCATAAAGGAAATGAGAAACCAAAAAAGAAAAATATTTTATCTTGATGAAACATGGATCAACGAGGGTCATACACCAAATAAATTTTGGCAGGATGAAACTGTTACAAGTCAAAGGCACGCTTTTGTAAATAACTTATCTACTGGTTTAAACCCACCATCAGTAAAGGGACGCAGGCTGATAATAGTACACATTGGCAGTTCAGACGGTTTTGTTGAAGGTGGTTTATTAACTTTTGAATCAACTCGTACCGGTGACTACCATGAAGACATGAACGCTGATGTCTTTCAAGAATGGTTCGAACAAATGATAGATCTTCTTCCTAAGAACTGTGTAATAGTAATGGATAATGCAAGTTATTACTCCAGACTTATAGAAGGACTGCCCACAACCAAGTGGTTAAAAAAAGACTTGCAGAATTGGCTGAGTTCAAAAAATATTACGTACCATCCCGGATCTATAAGAAAGGAACTTTATTCGTTGTGTGCCCTTCATAAAGAAAAATTTAAAAAATACGAAATTGATGAAATTGCCAAAAATCGTGGAATGACAGTACTTAGATCCCCACCATATCATTGTGAATTAAACCCGATTGAACTGGTATGGGCACAGATAAAGAGTGAAGTTTCAAGAAAAAATACCACTTTTAAAATTCATGATGTTAATCAGTTGTTTTTGGAGGCCGTAAATAATGTAAAACCTGAAAACTGGGAAAAGGCAGTAAATCACACTATTAAAGAAGAGGAAAAAATGTGGAAGCTGGACAATATTACTGATAAAATGATCGAGCCAGTTATTATAAATCTTGGTTCTAAAAGTTCATCTTCTGAATCTGATTTGGATTTGTAACAAGTAGCTGTAAGTTTTATATTAATATTTTTATTCATCTATTTAACATACCTTAGACGGTTTTAAAAACTCTTTTTCTCTTTTGTAATTTTTAAAAATTAAAAAAAATGTGAATTTTTTAAAACCCTTTTTAATGTAGGCCAGTCAGTTCTAATATAGTGTGTGATAAAAGAGGTCACTTTTGTTTACATACACATAACACTTTATAACACTGAAATAATTCATTTATTTTTTACAATTATTCAAAGTAATTTTTCAATTAATCTTGAGCACGCCCATGGAGTGGTCGGAGCTACCAGTTAAAATTATGCTAATTACTCTCTCGATCATAAAAATAAACTATAGACAAACTTTAACATTTTCTGGAAGATTTGGAAAAAAACTTATGGGAATATGATCTGGTCTTAGTGCAAACTTTTTAGCGGTACTTAAGGAGAAATTTAGTTTTGCCACTGTAAACGATGTATTAAGAAGATACACTATTTTATTATTATTTGTGGTATTTTCATTCTTATGTAAAGTTCGTAATTTATAGCATTTCTTTAATTTATACCACACACCAAATAAAATAAATCTTGTTTTTTTCTCAGCGATAACGGCTCGTAAATCATAATGATTTTTTAATTCGATCTTTATTTTTTATTCCTTGACTCTAATCTTCTACTAAAATTGTAAGTAGCTTTTTTTAATCTGTCACTTATTCCAGCTCGTTTGTTAATCACATTCTGTGAGTTGACTTAGGCAAGTATCAAGTCAACATCAAGTATTTTTCAATCTTTTATGGAAATCAAACCGTCTAAATAAACTTCAAACTGAAACCGCTTTCTAAACAAAATTTTGATTTCTGGATACAACATTTCTACGACTGAAAATTAATCAAAATTTTGTTTTTTCTTTTTATGTGCTCATATTTCCAAAGAAGATTAGAAAATTAGGACAAACAACTTCCTAACAATTTCAAGAAAGTACAAATTATCCAATATCAGCAAAGAAAATAAAATTCAGGCCAAAAACAGTGTCATAAAACCCGTTCACCATAAATTAATCCGTTTACAGAAAACCGCCCCTTTGTGTTTATGCGGTAAAATTTATTTTTCCCAAAATAAGCTGTTTTCCTTTTTCGTTGTGTACTAACTTCACGTCGCTTGAAGACTTTCCAGGGGAATATATTAAGGAGTTTTCTCAATCCTCCTATCTCCCTAATTTAATTTATTAACAAGCTGTAGACTGTACCATCTCCAAATAATTCCCTTACACTCCCTTCTTTTGTCAGTTTGAAAAGTTCTTTTCGGCATTTTTGGTTCTTTAAATTTGTCCTGTCGTTTTGAATGGCACAGTCAGCACACTTTATAATAGGCCTGCTTCGATTTATTTCATTTTCTTTTAGTAACTTTATTTAAAAAATTGTTTAGGTTAAGTATTTGTTTTTTGTTACCTGTTACCCAGAAGAAAATGATCTTTATGAGTGAAAAAATACAGTGAAAAAACAAAAATAGTATTTGTTGAAACATAAATTGACATTGTCTTATAATGTGATAACAATGTACCAACCTTTCGTTTAGCGAAACTATGGTGTATCCTAGCTCTACACGCCTGAAAGCAGCTCCATGTAAACCTGGGTGGACGTGGGGTTCTCACTTCGGAATAGGTATCTCGGTGAAGGCTAGAGTAGGAATTGGTCCAAGGCCATACTTGTTCCAAGCCGTCGAGGGGATGGCGGGAACCGTCTGGGGAAGAGAGAAGTCTTGTAGCTGAAAGTTGGTGTCCAACGTTGAAGTTACTAGAAAAAATAAAAAAAAGTTTAGTACAAATTTTCGAATGCGAGTGTCAAATACGATAAAATTGGTTAAAATCATAACTCACAATAGTGCTTCAAGCACTAGCAAGAAGCGTGACTACCTGACTTAAAAATGGCAAGTGCTACCTTGCCGAAACGTCGTCAATATTCGTCAATACTTAACACGTCGTCAAAATTCGGCGGTTTTAGAAAATATCGAAAAAACAGTATTACACAGTAAAAGTGAGAATTTAAAAAAATCAGTAGGAAGTGGTATAAGAGGATTGAAAAGGTGTTTAGTTGATGCCGAAATTAAAGAAATAAGTTCAACTTCGGCAGCAACTGGTGATTCTGATGTAGATGAAAATTATATTCCTTCGGAAACTTTATCTGCCACAAGTGACAATGAGAGGCCAAGTAAATATCAAGCAATTCAATCTAAAAAGTATAAAATTACTACCAGTAGCAATATGAGTGACATAATAATGTCACTCATATTGCATACATAAAAGTAAATAATGATAATTTTACAAATAAAAGTCATGATGGTAAACACCAAATAAATTACTCTAATGTTCAACCTAAAAAACTGAAATATAACAGAGTAGAAATGAAAGAAAAGAAGATGTTAAGAGAAGAACATATTACAAGAAAAGTTATACAAAAACCTGCAAAAATATTTCAAGCGCTTCAAAGTGCAAGACAAAGATCAAGTAATTTCTTAAAGGATATAGAATATAGAGATAGAATATTAAGAATATATAAAAGATAGAGTCACAGAAGAAGAAAGAAAAGATAAAGGAGAACGCGGAAATAATAAAAACAGACAAATTGTGGTTTAATATTATCACATATAATGACAAAACATTAAAAATTTGCAAAGAAATGTTCCAGAATCTACACACAAGAGGAAACATTGATATTTTGATAAAAAAAAACAACTATCACCCACAGGTTTTGTAGAACCTAATGGATCTGAAGAACAGGGGAAATTTGACTTTCACACAGCTTGTAGATCCTCTTATGAATTATCTTTAGGAACAATTTTAGGAGATGACTCATGAGGCTTATAGTATGGCAATCTTTGCATTTTTTGACTCCTGGTTTTTTTAGAAGTCCAATAAACTCAGATTTCAGCCATTCTGTTGGTATTTCTCCAAAGTTGTATAAGTTGTTAAATATCTTTGCGATTATTGCTATTGATTCGTTGTCCATTAGTTTGAGTAGTTCTGCTTGTATATTATCAGGGCCTGCCGCTTTGCCATCCTTTAACTGTGTCAGTGCGGAATAAACTTCCTGTTGTAATATTCTTGGTCCATCATTTACCTCTTCTTCTAGCTCAAAGGTGTTATCTCTTTGGTCTTTAAATAGTTTTTCTAGATATTCTTTCCACGTTCTTATTTTACTCTGTTTGTTCAAGATGATGTTTCCGTCAGAATCAGTTATATTTCCTTTCAGCCTTCGTCTTAGTCGCCCTGTAAGTTGTTTAACTTTCCTATGTACATTGTGACTATCGTACTTTGACTGCAGAGTCTCAATTTCTTAGCATCTTTCCCTTGCTTCTTTTTCTTTCGCTTCTCTGATTTTGGTTCTTATTATTATATTTATGGTTTTATAGTTGTCTGGGTCATTTTGGCTTCTCTTCTCTCGTCCATTAGTTTTAGGATCTCATCTGTCATCCATGATTTTTTCTTCATTAATCTATCTGTCTTTAAGTGTTTATCCTTTACATTTTGCACTATTTGTGTAATATGTTTGATCGTTTGTTCTTCGTTCGATTCGCCTCTAATTGCAGTTACTTGCTCGTTTAACGTGGCTTAGGCTCTCATCTTCGTATCAAGGTCTTTCAGTATACGTTGGTCGTATGATTGTGCTTTCCTTTTCTGCACTGTTTTGGGTTTGACTCGAAATACTCCCACTACCAGTGGAACGTGGTCTGTCTTCAAGTCTGCTCCAGGATAAGTCTTGACATATGTAAAGCTGTTTCGGAATCTTTTATTTACTAAAATGTAGTCTATTTAATTCCTAATAATTCTCCCGGATCTGTCTTGAGGGAATTTCCACGTTTACAGCTTGCGAGGTGGTAATAAAAAGAATGTGTTGGTAACAACTAGTTCTGAGTCTTCTGCGAATTTTTCTAGGAGGTCTCCTCTCTCGTTTCTGACTTCAAGTCCATGTGCTCCAATGTACTGTGTCTTATCTCGAGCTCCAATCTTGGTATTAAAATCGCCCATTAGTATTTGCCAAAACATGATATGTTAGTAAAATCACTTTTCACATTAGAATTACCAAAATTAATGTACACTATTAGTTTAAGCAGCCTTTTGTTTAGTTATATACGCAATTTCTTAAAAATATAAGAAAATTTGAGCGAGTAAAAAATAAAAACAAATTGGCATGAAGTATTACATTTTTAATTTCGCTCTAGCTTGTTCTATTTAACATATTGAGTTTTGGCAAATAGCCACAGATATATATATATATATATATATATATATATATATATATATATATATATATATATATATACACTTCTCCAAGAAATTAACGCACCATTTTGAAATATTAAAATATTTTATTAGCGTTAATAAAAATTTCCATTATAATGTTATATTTTGCAAGCCCCTTGTATATGCTATTCGTACACTCTATATTTATTGGCTGTGTTTTATCCCCATAGTTTTTTTTGCAACAAAACAAAAAGTAGCAAAAAATTTACTAATTCTATAAATATACTAATTTCCAAGTGTTCACGAGTTTTATTCGGCTACTGTTTAATTTATTGATTATTGTTAATTGTTTTTATTATGGAGCGTCAATCACGTAATTTAACCCGAGATGAATGTGCCCAAGCAGTGATACTGTCGGAAGATGGTTCGAGTTACCGAAGAATTGGTCGTCGTTTTAATGTGTCCCACACATCCGTTTCAAGGGTGTTAGAAAGATTCTTCGAAACAGTGGATCATACTCGCAAAGGGCAAGGACGAAACCGGGTAACTACACCTATTGAAGATCGATTTTTAAGAATTTCTGCTTTTTGACAACGTTTTGTAACACATGGAAGTCTACAAATTTAGCTTCGAGACGTGTATGCTATACAAATTAGTACTTAAACTGTTCGCCAGCTACTTAGGGAATACAACTTAACACCTAGGATTGCCGCCCGAGGTCCTCTATTAACTGCAGAGCATCGAAGGGGGAGACTACATTTTGCCAGAGAACACGTTAATTGGTTAGAGGCTGACTGAGAACGAGTGCTATTTACTGATGAATCCCGATTTTGTTTGTACAATAACGACAGACGTGTTGGTGTGTTGCGACGACCCAACGAACGATATGCTCAGTGCACTTTTCACACACCACATTTTTTGGTGGAGGATCCGTTATGGAGTGGGGCGGTATTTCTTTGACCGCACGTACGGACCTAGTGGTCATACAAAATGGTGAAAATTTCTTACTAAAGACCTCACGCTGCACAGATCGTCAGAAATTATCTAGAAGAGGTAGAACTTAACACTATGGAATGGCCAGCACATAGTCCGGATTTAAATCCGATCTCTGGGATATCCTTGGTAGGCGATTAAGAGCGACACCTTTCCAACCAAATAACTTACAGGACGTGGGAGAGAGGCTGATCCAGATTTGGAGAGAACTAGACCAAAATGAAATAGGGCAATTAATTTTAGGTATGGGCCAACGATGTGAGGCTGTTATACGTAGTAGAGGTGAAAACACTCGTTATTAAGACTTTTTTCATATTTTAGTTTACTTTTCCTATCAGTATTTTTTTAGAATTTCCAGTTTTATTTTTTTCCCCTGTACTTCAACATTTTCTGATGATTAGACAAATTGTTATAATTACTAATAAAATGAAGAATAAATCTGGTGAAGTTTTATTTTTTATTCTTTGCCTGTGTACAAATAAAATTAATTTATTGAAGTGGTGCGTTAATTCCTTGGAGAAGTGTATATATATATATATATATATATATATATATATATATATATATATATATATATATATATATATATATATATATATATATATATATATATATATATATGGGGTAAAAAAGAAGAGACTTTTTATTGATCTAAAAGATTTCACGATACTTTTTGTCTTCAGTTGATTCCTTTATTTTATTCCGTCTTTAAAAAAGAGGTTACACTTGCTTTAAATCGAATTCAGCAGTCTTCCATTACCGCCTAGAAAATTCCAGCTTCACCAGTCTAGAATAAAATTTTCTCGGCGTTTCAGCATCGAAGAACTTTTATTAACATTCTGTAGAACGTGCAAAGTGGTCGGAAAAGTGAGAGAAAACCAATTTTCTCGTTTGCGTCTCATCACAATCACACGGTCTCAAAGTAGGAAAGCATCAGGTTGAGCTGCATTGTAATCAGATAGGATATGGATAGGGATTAAGAATGAAAGTTTTCCAATATGGTTTGGAGGAGAGGTCGACTAAATGAATGCTGCGATCGTAGTTCTATAGACGATTCTGAGAATAATAGTTCGCGGAATCTGATATTATAATCGAATTGAAAGGAAATAGTAGGTAACGTTATTTTAATAAAGAGAGACATTTCCAATTTCATATCAGAAATTTTCTTGTTTTAATTATTAATTATAATGTATTGGTTATGGTCACATCACTGAAAGGAAATCAAATAATAATTATACACTTATACACGAACAACGATATAATATGCACGACTTTTGTCAGCAATATACAGAAAAAATTCTACAAAACATTCAACAAAACACACCACGAATCTTAAAGTATATTATTTATTATATTAGATAGGTGAAACCAAACCTTACAATAATTGTACTTTTTACACTTCAAATTTCGCATAAAAACAATACAAAAACAGCATCACTGTCTTCAGCGTTAAATTCTAAAAGCAATTCTTTAATTAATTACAACGAAATGTTCAGCATTAAAAATTGCAGCTTCCAACCAAGTTTCCATCTAGTCTCAATCGAAAAAAGAAAACAAATACAAACTGATTATTGGAAGCAACGAATCGTCTACTGTAAACACCATTCCTAAGCAAGGTCATGTACATGTGTCCCGCAAAGGTGTTGTTATGAAAACCGATGATCTTCCAAAATTTTTGGGTGAGACAGTACCCAATATTACTTTTAACTGCGTGGAATGGCCCAGAACTGACAAGTACTCCACATATAAGGTATCTTTCCCTCTCGATAAAATTGACGAAGCCTACAAACCTAATATTTGGCCCAAAGAAACTGCCGTTAGGATATTTAACTTTAAAAGAAATTTTCAGCACATAAAGAAGACAAAATAAGAAACTTAAAAGCTTCTACAAACTCTTATCAAAATAAACTAATTCGAAAAGGTACGGTAAGCATGTTTCATGTTAATTTGCAGTGTATTTCAAATAAAGTCGATATGATCAATGCTTTTCTTGCAATGGATCAAAATTTGTATGATGTCATATGTTTTTCGAAGCACTGGCAAAGTGAAGAAAATTTAAAATTAATTAGCATTTTCGGCTTTTCATTAGCTAATATCTTCTGTAGGGTAAAAAAGAAACAAGGCTGAGGTGCAATTTATGTAAAAGAAAATCTTATGTATTCTTTTCTTAATCTAAATGAATATAATAAAGAGCAAAGTTCAGAGTTTTGTGCAATTTATGTAACTTTACTAAAAACCAATATTTTAATTTATACAGATCGGGTAAGGGTGACTTTGACTTATTTTTGGCGAATTTGAGAATGTCGTAAGGTCCTTGCTTAGTAAAGCAGATAAACTGTTCATACTTGGTGATTTTTATACCAATTTTACAATTAAATATCTGACCTTTCTCTTGACATTCAAAATCTATTAACATCTTTTGGTCTAAAAGTGACTATAAACGATTATACTAGAATCACATCCCATGTATTCCAGTCCAGTGGTTGCATCGACAACATTATGACAAATTTTTCTGAAAATACAGAGTGGGCATATTTGAACCTTGTCTTTCTGACCATCGAGCTCAATTTTTATTTATTGACTCTGAGCATAAAGTTGTTGACACTAATCAAACATTTCAATGGTTTATTACTTCTTCAGGTTTACAGAAGCTTAAACGTGCGCCAGCTAGTACAAATATGGACTTTTTTTATGATATTAATAATGATCCCTATTTTTTGACAGTCTTTCTTACCGAAATTATAACAATTTAATATTAAAGCATTTTTCACTAAAGAAAGTATGACAAACTGCTGTAAAAACACCCGTGCAATGGTTTAATAATGAATTAACGTCTTGCAGATCTAATCTTTCTCTTATTAAACACATTGCAGATGCCACCTAAAGAACCCGATTTGTTCAAACTATATAATCAACAAAAATGTGAATATAATCGGCAAATACAAATTGCCAAAACGTCAGCTTACTGTAATTTTATTACTAATTCGAATAATGAACCTAAAGACTTCTGGAAAATACTTAATTTCGAAAGAAACAACACAAGTTCCAGTTCGGTACAATCTGATCTACCTCGAGACGAAATAAATTAATTTTTTACTACAATTGCAGAGAATATAATAACATCCATTCCCACTATTATTGCAGATGTCCTCTTTAATTATAGAAATTATCCTTCTCCTAGCAAGTCCTTTTTTTTGTCCCGTTGTGGAAGAAGAGGTCTCTCAAATAATAAAGTCTCTCAGTAATTCTAATTGTAGGGACGTTCATGAAATTAATAGCAAAATTAAAAAAAAACTTACCAAATAGTTTTTACACCTTTCACTCATCTTATTAATTTAATTCTATTAACTGGAGTATTTCCAGAAGTACTAAAATATTCAAAAGTACAACCTATCTACAAAAAAGGTGATTCCTCAAAAACTGACAATTACAGACACATAAGCATTGTTTTTACTTAGGGAAAGTTATTAAAAAGGTTATCAAACAAGAATTTTATTCCTATTTCAAGTCAAATAATTACTTTAGCAACTCACAATATGGATTCAGAAGTGCTCGTTCTACTACGAAACGAAAGCGGTATTTAATGTTGTGAGCGAGGTGATTGAGGGACTTGAATACGGCAATCGCATAGCAATTTCTCTTTACAACATGTCGAAGGCTTTTGATTGCGTTTCACACGACATTTTGCTTCACAAATTAAATTACTATGAAATCAGAGGTATCCCTCTTAAGCTTATACTCGTAACTTCTTATCTAGGTGGCAGACATCTGGCAGTAGTGGACATCTAAGACATCTCTCCGATTCTCTATCCGTAAAACATGGAGTCACACAAGGTTCGGTCTTAGGACCTCTTTTGTTTATTATTTATGTCAACGATTTGCCTAAATTCATATCTCCGTACAAATCCATACAATTCGCAGATGCTACGATGATACAAATGAAGAACTTAATATAAATGTACAGGAAGTTCGGAAAATACTTGAAAACCTTAAGAACAGAAAAGCAGCAGGTAAAGACGTAAAGACGGGGAGCAACAACGACAGAAAAACAATAACAACATTCATTAATAAAATTCTAAAATACAATAAAATACCGAAAGAATAGAGAACGAGCGAATCAATTCTACTATTCAAAAAAAGAGATAAAAACGGCCAGAAAACTACAGAGATATAAACTTGTTAAATACTACGCTAAAACTTACAACTAAAATTTTACAAGTGCTAATAAATCAGAGGATAAGTTTAGCAGATGAACAAGAGGGTTTTCGTAGTGGAAGATCGTGTACAGATGCAATATTCGTTATAAAGCAAATTACTGAGAATCACTAGAGTATAATAGACCAGCATTTCTGTGTCTCATTGACCTAAAGAAAGCGTTTGATAGGGTAGGACTCACAGATGTAATCCATCTTCTGTATAATAGAGAAGTTCCCCTAAATATTATAAAAACTATCGAAAATATCTACCAAAACAACAAAATGGAAGTCAAAATAGATGGACAACTGATAGAACCTATAGATAATAGGCAGCGGAATAAGACAAGGGGATTCGTTAAGCCCCATGTTCTTTGATTTGATCATGGATGAAATCATCAAAAGCGTTAACAAAGGAAGAGGATACAAAGAAATAAAAATACTCTGTTACGCAGACTACGCAATATTGATAGCCCAAGATGAAAATAGTCTGCAAAGACTGGTGCACAGATTTTTTTTTTTTTATTTCGAATTAACGTGTCTCAACATCTTAGGTCATTGACACGGGAGCAAAGGTTTACAATAGTACTTACAAAGTTATGATACAAAGTTTACAATTGTGAAGAATAAAAATATTATGTAAATTATATTTTGTTAAACAATTGAGAAGTCTTTAAAAAGTCTATTAGGCTCTTGAGTCGGCTTGAACAGTTCAGAACTTCTTCTAGACTATGGGTTATATTGTTGGCAATGCGGGTGGCCTGGTAGTACACAGATTAAATATGAGAGCAAAAGAATTTAATATGATAATCTCATCTCAGAAAACTAAAACAATAGTAGTCAGCAAAGAACTAACCAGATGTAAAATAGAAATTGGTGGCATCAGTATTGAACAAGTAATGGAAATAAAATACCTGGGAATTACACTGTCTACCTATGGAGACCTGGACGAAGAAGTGCGAGATTAAAGTACAAAAAGCAAATAGACTGGCAGGATGCCTTAATAACACTATATCGCGAAACAGGCATATTGACAATGAGATGAAGTCAAGAATTTATAAATCCAGTGTAAGACCAATAATGACATATGCCTTAGAAACAAGACCCGACACAGCCACAACGCAAAGGCTACTGGAATTGGCAGAGATGAGAGTACTGAGAAGAATTACAGGAATAACACTGAGAGATCGAAAGAGAAGTGAAGACATTAGAAGAAAATCTAACGTACAGTGTATAAATAAATGGACACAAAATAGAAAAAAAAAGAATAGAATAACCACATAAGCAGAATGGAGGAGACCCGTGTCGTCAAAATAGCAAGAGATAAGTCACCAATCGGCAGAAGAAGTATCGGACGACCGCGCAAAAGATGGAGTGACAACCTTTCATGGAGGTATTAATCTGCCAATGAACAAACATAATTGCTTATAAAGACGAAGAAGAAGAAAATAAAGGCATTACTAAAATTATATTATAAAATATTTAATTTGTATTTCAAGAACGATTTCCGAAGTCGAAATGTCAAGATGCATGTCTAAAATTGTGTTTAATTCCTATAAATACATATATACATACATATAATACAAATAAAAATGCCACACGAAAGTAGCTTCAGCACCATATGTAAAATAAGAATAAGAACATAGTTTCACAATAGAGACAATTTTAGTTTGATTTATCACCTGAAAGACTCGGTACATCTGTAAACAAAATTTAATTTAGTACTGTTAAGCTGTCAGGTATTTCGCTTTGCGTTTCTCTCCATATTTGAACCAACACATTAATCTTCTTTAATAAGAATCGATTTTACAATTCCAAAAGAATTTATTTGATTTAAAAGTTTGTTCAACATCGTATCGTTAATACCTCGCAAGTTCGGCGAGAATT
This sequence comes from Diabrotica undecimpunctata, assembly GCF_040954645.1. NCBI lineage: Eukaryota > Metazoa > Arthropoda > Insecta > Coleoptera > Chrysomelidae > Diabrotica > Diabrotica undecimpunctata. The sequence continues at coordinate 157,495,146 of NC_092806.1, read as the reverse complement.
CGCCTCGAACGTTCGCATTTATTCCAAGAATTTGTTTTTGATATAAAAAAGCATCTGCTTTAGAAGTTTACTCAGCTTTGGAATATTAACGTTTCGTTTCGTTTCGTTTCGTACTTTCTGCCTCGAAAGACATAAAATAAATTGTATAATTATAAGTTTGATTACTTTGCTTCGACTTTGTACTAGTTGGAAAAAAGTAAGACAAATTTTATTGGCACTGCCAGATTACAATTTCTCTACTAATTGATTTACCAGGTAACAAAAAATATATCTCTAGCACAAAAATAAGTTTAACTAAATATCTCGTTGAGAATTATTATTAATAATTATTATTATTTCTCATTATCATTAAATAACATTCATACGGTTACTATACAAATTGGCGAAATTATTGTCAGCAATATTTATAAACCTCCGGCAGTCCTGCTGCTTGTGGCATCCGCTTGTTGTTCACGCCCACCCACACCCCTCAGTTTATGTTGGTGACTTTAACAGTCATCATGAACTCTAGAAGTATAGGCACAGTGATCAAAACGACGAGGCTCTGCTAAACTAAACTGAAAGATCGGGGAAGTTTTCGATCTGTAGCCTGGAGGCGAGAATACAATATAATATATACAATAATATCATCTTCTCTGGAACTTCTAAAAAATAGGCGACTATTTTTGAGAGTTTGGACAAATGTCTGGGATGGATAACCCCAACACGTGCAAACTACATGAGATTTTTTGGCGCAATTATCTCTACAGCGAAGAAAACTATACCCAGAGGATATCGTTAAGAGTATGTCCCAGGATAGGATGAAAAATGTGAGAAATTATATCAAGAATACAACGAAAGCCAAGACCGAGAAATTGCGGATGAACTACTACACAGTTTGGATGCAGCCAGATGACAAAAATGGATGGAAACTGTGGAAAAATTAGACTTTAGTAAATCAACCAGAAAAGCATGGCTTTTAGTTAGTAAACTTGGTAGTAACAGATTTCCAACTAGAGACAAAGTACCAATAGCTCCCAACAGAGTGGCCTTACACATTCTAGCAACCTCAAGAGCACCTAGAGATCGTGACCACCAAAGTAAAACAATAACTAAAAATACTAAAGTCTGCATGTCTGCCTACATCTGAATACTCTGACGAGTTTACTCCAGAAGAAATTATTTCAGCAATATCAGAAATTAAGTCTGAAAAGGCACCCGGGTCCGATAAAATCCATCCAGAATTTTTACTCCACTGTGGCAAATATGTTAGGAAGTGGCTGGCTGATTTCTATACAGATATGTTAAAATCAGTAGAAATCCCCCATAACTAAACTCATTAATAGCATGCTCACCGACAGACCTTTTTAAGTAACAATGGGCAACTTTAAAAGTGTCCACATGAAGCTCAGAAATGGACTGCCAAAGGGATCTGTTTTGGCACCCTTACTGTTTAATTTATACATTGCGGACCTAGCTAGGACACTTTCGCAGAAATTTGGCAACGCTGACGACTGGACCAATGCAGCGAGACATAATAACATGGATATTAGAGATACAATACTAACGCATGACCTTGCCCTTATGGGAGAATACTTTCGCAAATGGAGGCTACGGCCCAATGCAACGAAAACCGAAGTGTGCTGTTTCCATCTGAATAATTCCCAAGCCAACAAAAATCTCTCCGATCACATTAAAACCAGACTGCTCACTCATAACAACACCAAAATTAGTTGGAGTGACTCCGGACAGAACATTAAGTCTTAAAGAACACCTACAAAGAACGGCAGCAAAACTGACAACGCGAAATAATACAGTCCAAATGCTATGTGGCACCATATGGGGTCCTCAGCTTCCGTAATCAGATCATCCGCGATATACTCGAAGGCCGAATTTGCTTCCCCGGTATGGCTCAGTGTCAAACACACGAAGATTATTGACACCCAATTAAACCAGACAATGCGAATGATCTCAGGTACAATTAGACCCATACCGAACTATTGGCTTCCCGTTCTGGATTCATCATCTTCCCATTCATCAACTACCCATCCACCATGATAATTATCGATATAAACAGACTGTGCTCCAGATATCCTCCATTGTTAAGAGCCAACTCCTTACATAGGAACATTTCAACCTCACCAACGTTTGGAGAAGACAATGGTCGAGCGACTCTCTACAGGAAGCACACCAAATAGCCTGTATCTATAAAAAACCGCCAGGCTTTGAACTAACCCGCAATACATGGATAACGTTAAACAGAATAAGAACAAGCAGCGGTAGATGTGCTGAGAGCTTATATAGATGGGGAAAAGCCCTTACTCCTGAGTGTGACTGTGGTACGCAACGACAGACCGTCCGTCACATTGTTGAAGAATGCCCCCGAAGGTGATTCCCTGGAGTTTTCGATGAGTTCCTGAATGCGACCGAAAATGTTTTACATTATATTAATAATTCATTAGGTGTTCGTTTGTAATACTTCATGTAACGTCTCTATATTGATTTTTAATTATGTGTTCTTATTGTATGCCATACGATAAATATTATTTACTTTTACATACTAATTCTCAATTATCATTTTTGTCACTCTGGTCATTCATCTAACTATACTCCTTTCCGACACATGTATTCGTTATTCCTCTTTCATTTTAACTGCCCAATATTCAGTTCCATACATCATATCTGGTTTTATGGCAGTTTTATAGGATTTTCCTTTCAGTTAGGAGAGTGCCTCCACCATAGTTTATAATTCTTCGAATGTGCTCGCTATAATTACGATGTCGTCAGCGAATCTCAGGTGTTTTGGGTTGTTGCCAATCATATTGATGCCATATCTTGATCAATTTGTAGTTTTGAATACGTTTTCTAGAGCTAGATTAAAGAGCTTTGGCGATATTACATCGCCGTGTCGAATTACTATCTTAATGGGGATGGGGTTTGTATTTTCGTCTATAAATAAAAGTTTCGTTTAAAACATCTTTACTCATTAATTTAACTGAGTTACATAAGAGAATAAACAAAAAAAAACAAATTAATTCTATTAAAAATGCCTGTATACATAAAATATCTCGTAAATACATATATATATATATATATATATATATATATATATATATATATATATATATATATATATATATATATATATATATATATAGAGGAAAGTAGCCTAATTTCGGATAGTGTCTTAATTTCGGATAGCGGTGTATCTAAAAAAGTTTCTTTATTTGCGAACAGAAACCTATACGTATGTCACGCTGAATACCACAGAGAACATTATCTTAAATTGTTTAGGTAGTAGAGCTGCTCCCCGTTAGATGGCAGTGCCGAAACCACCAAACGTTATTGTGCAGTTTTTTTTCGGTCGTATTTCAAAGCCTATTTTTTCGTGTTTTTATTCCTGTTTGAAGTTTGATCTTTTGGCAGGGGTAAGCTAGAAACCTGTTTTATTTGATTTTGCTACTAATTTAAAGCAGATTTTAATCACATATAAATTAGAGAGCCCTAACCTTAAAAATAAAAAATTCCTAATTTCGGATAGTACAAGTCCCATAATTTCGGATATCCGAAATTAGGAACCTTAAATTGATGATCATGTTAGCATAAAAACTTTTGTTTCTTTTCAGAAGAAAATGCCAAAAACAAGTAAAAAACATAAACAATGGGATCCAGACCGAATGATACGTGCTATCCGTGCCGTCAGGGGAAAGGAAATGGGGTATCTTAAAGCCTCGAAGTTATTTGCTGTTCCGAAATCAACTCTGGAAGATTATGTTAAGCAAGAAAATAAAACTCCGGAGCAGTTGGTTGCTGTTAAAATTGGAAGAAGACCAGTACTTTCTGCAGAAATGGAAGCAGATTTAGTCTCGTATTGCCTAGAAATGGACCGGCGACTTTACGGAATTGGGACCGCTGATATCAAGAGACTTGCATATCAAATAGCTTTACGAAATGGTCTTCGTCATCCATTTGCCCATGCCGAATCTGCCGGTAAAAAATGGTTAAGGGGATTTATGAGGCGAAACGCAGTTTTGTCCCTTAGAAAACCACAAGGAATCTCGAAAGCCCGAATTAAGGGATTTACCCCAGAAAATGTCAGCAGATTCTATGATCTTTTAGAAACGTCAATGGAAAAAGTTAACTTCAACCCCGCAAGAGTTTATAACGTTGATGAAAGCGGCATAACAACGGTTCAGTCCAAGAATACTCGTGTTATAACATTAAAAGGAAAAAAACAGGTTGGATCTGTTACCGCGACTTAAAGAGGCGCATTAGTTACTGTTGTATTTTGTATGAATGCTGCTGGTGGGTTTGTCCCTCCATTATTCGTGTTTCCAAGAAAGAACATGAAAGTGGAATTATTAGATGGATCGCCGCCTGGCTCTCTTGCAGCTTGCCATCCATCAGGTTGGATTCAGCAGCACATTTTTTCCCAATGGCTACAGCATTTCGTAGCTCACGTGAAACCATCCCGTGAAGACCCAGTGCTGCTTATTCTTGATGGTCACTACAGCCACACAAGAAATATAGATGTGATAGAAGCAGGACGTGCAAATTTCGTTACAATTTTGTGTATCCCGCCGCACAGTTCACACAAACTACAACCTCTAGATTTGTCTTTTATGTCACCATTTAAAACATATTATTCGCAACAAATTGAGATGTGGTTAAGGCAAAATCCTGGACGCACCATAAACTTGTATCAAAATAAAAATAACTTTTCTGATCACGATTTTATAATGGAGAGACAAAGAGAAAGAACACCACCACCCATAAATCAAAATCATGGGGAAGTATTACCAACAAGAGGTCAGTCAAGACCAGAACCACAAAGCATTATCGAAAGAACACCTCCAAAACATAACTTAACAAATAAATCATCCAATGGAAATGCAACTGAAACTACGGCAACTATGATAAGAGCTGAGGATATTAGTCCACTGCCTTCTTGCAGTTATACCTCACAAACAAACAAACAAAAAAATCCTCGAAAAGGTTCTAGTTGGATAATAACTAGTACACCTTATAAAGATGAACTTGAACGAAGTGTAGCCGAACAAGAAAGAAAAAAGTCTTTGAAAGAAAAGAAACCAAAAATAAGCAACGAATTAAATCAAGTCAACAGAAAAAAAACTCCACGCCAAAAAAAGCAAAAGAAAAAAATTGAATCGAGTAGTAGTGACACTTCACATCCTGGTGATGACCTTATTTTGGATGATGATTCTGATATGGATGTAGACGATGAAGATGGAGACACAGAATGTATGTTTTGTGACAGTTTATATTCCGAAGATACACACGGTGAGAAGTGGATAAGGTGTATAAAGTGCTTCAAGTGGTGTCATGAGATGTGCGCCAATGCTGATAAGAAGAAAACCTATATTTGCGACTTTTGTCAAGATGTGTAACTATTCTTATGATGAACAAAATGGTGTCTTAATTTCGGATAGGGTATCCGAAATTAGGAGCCCTAAAATTTTTGACATACAAAAGCACTAATTTTATTGAACAATATTTTTTGTAAAAAAGATTTTCAATAAATTGTCTATGATAATAAAATTAGTTTCTATATTACTCTGCAAGTACTCTTGAGTAGATAAAAGTTTAAAATGTGTTATTAGGTGAAAAATATGACATTAATTGTAAATGGTATCCGAAATTAGGCTACTTTCCCTTATATATATAAAATACACAAAATCCTAACTGAAATGTACTGTACGTACAGTACTAAAAAAACAAATGAGCAATAAATCTGAGATATTTCACGTTAATTAATATTAATCGCAATCCATATCTAAATCGTCCTCATCCTCTGAATCATCTTCTATATTAATTATCACCAGTTCAATATCTTCCTGCAAATTGTCCACTGCAAATATTTTTTCTTCTACTTTCTTAACGTGGTTCACATAATCAAGCTACTGCTCTTTAGATACGCGTTGGTAAGCTTTTATCAACCGTTCTACCGTTTTTTCCGGCAAACCGGCAACGTGGTCGGCCGTTCTCCTGTAAGAAATACATTGCCTATCTTACCTGCACTGCATTCTAACTGCGGTTTCTACTATAGTTGTACTATCATGGTTGCGCTTTCATATCTATTAAGATTTAAATCTATTAGATTTAAAGATATTTTTAGGAGTATGTTTCAATTTATTTGAACTCCTTACACTTAACTTCAGAGAGTAAAAATACAAAAATGTGGATCACACTAACTATATCTATATTATTATAAAATTATAAAAACAATGCCAGAAATGTCTGCCAGAAGTACCTAACTGTTTACCGAGGTAAGTTATTTTATGTAATTTGTCAATAAGATCCTGTACACCAGGCGGTTTCACTCCTCATTTTGAAGAAAATTTACGTCTTTCACTATTTAAATGCTCTATCTATTTAAAAGAGTCGGTTATGACTATACTTAAAAATATGGAGTATTGTTCCACCGTTTCTTTTCGCTTTCTTATCTTAAAAAACCGCAAACTACAAACAAATAAATAAATGTATGTTCCAATGAATAATGATTATCGTTGTTAATTGAACTGGAAATTATTTAGAAAGTCTCAGTCTACGATTTATCTCTGCGACTATTTATAAATTAGATAAACGGCGTCTGTATAATCGGTCTTACACAAAAGGCGATTCTTAATATTCTTATTTACGATAGAGGACTTCTTGGCAATACCTACATATGAAATTTACTGCAGCTGAAACTTGGCACGCAATGAACTACGAGTATTATCTATACCAAGCGAGTTATGTGGAAAACAAATACAAAAATATCAGCGGAATGTATCTTTCCTAGCATAAAAAGATGTTTCTTGTATTATATAAATTTATTCTTCTATAGGTGCGTACACAAATTACTCTAATAAAAAATGCTAACTTTATATAGATACAAGAAAAACTCTATTTATACAGGGGTATCCTTAAGTAATTGTACAAAAATAAATAGTAGGGGTGGAAGGGGCATTTTTGAACGTGGAGTGAATTTGAATAACTCAAATTTCCCTCTTATAAGCACCGTAATATTATAAATTTTTGTTATACATTATTGACTACATTTATACTACTAGTGTGAAGTTGCGTGGGCGATTGTTGTTGTGTTTACAAACGTAACAGCGAAAGTAATTTTTTCGGGTATATTCGGGCAGGGATTTTTCAAGGTATGTGTTTGATATTTAACTTCGTAATTCTAACAATAAATTTTTAACTTACCTAAATTTAAAATCTATGGCTAAGATCTAAATCTAAGCCATAAATAGAGAACAGCTCCCAAAGGAATGGACGGCGGCATATATGACATCTATATTTAAGAAAGGAGATAGAAAACGATGCGAAAACTACAGAGGAATAAGCGTAATATCATCAATAGGAAGATTATATGGGAAGAGACTGCGAGAAAAGATAGAGCAAGCGATAAAAGGCAAAATCGGGGAGGATCAGGCAGGCTTCACGGCAGGAAGATCATGCATAGACCACATATATTGGAAAAAAAAGCTAAAAATAGAGATATACATTTAACATTTGTGGACCTGAGAAAGGCGTATGACTCTGTACCAAGGTCAGAACTATGGGAGGCAATGTACAAATTAGAAATACAGACGGAACTCATAGAAGCTACAAAAGCTCTGTATAAAGAAAATAAAGTGTCCATTAAAATGGGAACAAGAATCATAGGAGACTTCACCACAACAAAAGGGCTCCTGCAGGGTTGTTCCACATCTCCAACCCTATTCAAAATATACTTAGAGAAAACCTTGACTACATGGAAAAGAAAATGCGAAGGCATTTCCGGTACGGAACATCCGGTACGGAACGAATACCTATATACGTTAAGTTTTGCAGACGATCAAGTAGTGATTGCACAAGACCAAGACGACCTCAGCTACATGATGAAGAAACTACAAGAAGAATATGCCAAGGCTGGCCTAGATATTAACCTCGCGAAAACAGAGTACCTATCTACAAGTGAAGAAGACATAGAAGATCTACAGATTGATGACAACGTAACAATCAAAGGAAAAGGATAAATTCAAATACCTGGGGTTTATAATCACGAAAAAGGCAACAACAGAGGAAGAAATTACACAAAGATTAGGACAAACAAGAACAGCAATCCGACAAGTTAACTCAGTATGGTGGGATAGACACCTAAATATGAAGACAAAAACGCAGATTTATAAAACATTAGTGCGAAGTATTATGAGATATGGGGCTGAAAATTCGATCATAAACAAGAAAAACAGCAGTAAAATAGTAGCAACAGAGATGGAATGCCTGCGAAGATGCTGCAGAGTAACAAGAATGGATAGGAGAAGTAATGACGAAATAAAGCAAAGAACATCAATAGAAACAGACATACTAACATATATAGAACAAAAAAGACTAAAGTGGTATGGACACGTAAGAAGAGCTAGCGACAGCAGATGGATAAAGAGAATAACCGAATGGAGCCCCATAGGAAGGAGGAAAAGAGGACGACCCCGAAAATCCTGGAGGAACGAAGTAGACGACGCCATGAGTAAGAGAGGACTAAACGATGGAGAATGGAACAACAGAGAGAGATGGAAACGGTTGAGCGAGGGAAGGCAGTGAATACTGTAGAATCCCTAAATATATATAAATTTCAAATCTGAAGTTGCGGGGCACATTTGAACAACAGCAATGAGGCAATTTTGAACTTTGTTCAAAGGTGCCCAATTACTGCAAGCTCCATTAGGAAGAATTAAAATTAATGTTAAATGTAGATTTTTAAGAATAGAGATGGTACGTACATACAAAAGAAAATGTACAGAAGTGCCTCCAACTGAAGGTGATATTCAAAATGCCATACAAGCAGTGGGGGGTGACATGAAACTTCGCACGGCTGTTGCAACATATTGAATTAAACATATAACACTATTTTTTAGAATAAAAAGGAAACAGGAACAAGAAAGGGCAGAACAAAATGGTGTAGTTTATAATGATCTGTCGAATTGCTCAAGTTTGTATTCTACTGGTCAAGTTTTTAACAAAACTGAAGAAGACCTATTAGTTAGTTATATATTAAAATCTTCAAAATAAATTACGGTTTAACATACACCCAAATCAGAATTTTGGCTTATGATTATGCAAAAAGACTGAACAAACCTATATGCACTAGTAAATAGGATGCCAATAAAATTGATGGTATAGACTGGCTGGAGTGTTTTAAAAACAGGCACCAAAATTTGGCATTGAGAAAACCCGAAAGCACCAGCCTTAGCCAAGCTACCAGTTTTACAGAAGAAATTAATGGGACATTTTTTGAAAATTATGAATGTGATCTTTCAACCCACGATTTCACACCTGACAGGATCTATAACTTAGACGAAACTGGTATCAGCACTGTCCTGCAAGCTCCAAACATTGTAACGCAAAAGGGAATCAAACAAGGTGGGCAGATAATTTCAACAGAGAGAGGAATCCTGATCACTACGTGTGTGATAATGAATGCATTAGGAAATGCTGTGCTTCCGGTGTACATATTTTCAAGATCCCGTTTTTATGATAGAATGTTGAATGGAACTCCCTTGGGAAACCTGAGTTTGGCTAATTTGCCAAGCTCTGGATGGATAATCAAGGAACTGTTTCTCAAGGTTCTTAATCACATTAAACGTTATACACAGTGTTCTACTGATTCCCCAATTTTAATATTGATGGACAATCACGAAACTCGTTATTCTCTTGAATCCATAATGTTTGCACGTTTACAAATGCACTATTACAAACACTGCATACACTTCTTCATTTATCATGAAGAATATATCTTCCTGTATATCGTCTTGTATTTTCGGATGACGATTTTGACTTTGTTACTGACTGGCCACCACCAGGAAATAATGTAAACAACTCAACAGAAGCTGTTCTACCCACATCAACCCCAGTAGCACATGAAATTGAAGTTGTTCCATCTACATCAATCACAGTAGCACCTGAAATTAAACTTGTTCTATCTACTTCAACCCCAAAAACACCTGAAATTGTACGACCTTTCTGAGCGAAGATGCAGGTGTGTTTGTCCTTACAGCTTGTCCTGATGCCTTTGTTTCGCGCACCAGTCATAGGTCGCTGGTTTTTTCCCTTGAGGAACAAGTTTTGTCCTTAGGGAAATAGGTTCACTTTATATACTTCTTTGAAGGACCACCCAGAAAACTGGGACAAATGAAAGTTTTGAAAAGAACGTTTTAACAAATCTATTTAAACTATTACAACAACGTATTTTGGACGCCGATAACTTGCTTACGATAGCTGATTTATGAAACTAAACTTTATGAAACTATAAAATTAGATCAATTGTCGGTGATACAATATTGCCACAAACTGAGTAACTTAATATCCCGACTGTGTTAAACCTTCTGAAGTGCGACTGGCGCGAGTAGAGCCTATAGCTCATCCAATGCTGGATTCGAACTGATGCAAACTGATTTTTTATCACTCGGCTCGTAACCGTTTCTTAACATTAAGAAATCTCCCCCTGGCCCCCTCGACGTATCTAACGGATATGTCTGCATTCAATACCTTCGACTTTCATTTTATCGTTAAAATTACCTGAGACGGGTAACCTTCGTTAATATTGGGAAATTTCAAATGACTTAAACCGATAATTTGGAATTACTAATCCTTTCATTGTTATGATTCTTTGACGATTTTAGAAGCTTATGTCTAGAAAGTTATTTGAATGCAAGTTATCGACGCCATACAGATTATTGGATGGTACAGAGAATTTTATAAATCTTAAACTAATATACAGTGTGATATAAAATAATAAGACACAAAATAAGATAAAAATATTAAATATTGTTGTTACGCAACACTTTCCCAAAAACTGCCCCGAGGAAAAATATTAGAGCACGAAAAAAGGGTAAATCTAGAGTTTTAACAGAAACGCCAGAAAAAAACAAAATTAAAGAAGAAACTCTAGTAAGAGAACAAAAACAATAAAAGTTGCAAGCAAATAAGATAAAATGGAACATTTGGAAGACTATTCCTACTACTAAGAAGAATGCTGAGTTACCACAGAGTGAAACTTCGGAATACGATGAAGACATCGTTTATGCCAGTTCAGATAAATCGGAGGACTTCACAGAAATTGCCAAATATAAACAGAATGACTATATTGTAGTGAAATTTGTTACAAAAAAGCGGTGTAATTATTATGTGAGACAGAAGTTCAATATTTTACTTTCCAGAAACGGACGATATTTCGATAGTCCCCATTGAAGATATAGTTTTAAAATTACATCCTATAAACAATTCAAATTATAACACTTGCAGATCGCAATCATTTATTTCTTTTTCAAATTTGATGGATAATTACAATGTAAATTAAAAATTAATAGTTTATTGTTTGAATGTCTATACCTTAGGCACTTAGGTACTTATTGTGTTTTTTCACATTTGTATGTTTTATTCTGTCCTTTCAATAATAAATTGTGTTTTTTGGTTTGATTACAAAATATTTTTAGGTCATTCAAATGCACCCCTTCTTAGTCGAAATCTACCCCTATTAGGGGCACTTTTGAACATTTTTCCTATGATATGTAAAGTTAATTTTTTTGTATGTTCAGATAATTTCTTGGTAAGTTTGATAGACAATATTACATTATTAGATGTGCTAATGTTGTTTGCGATACCTAAAATAAATAATTTTAGGCAAAGTAAGTCATAATACACTTAAGAAAAAACTTTCAAAAGTGCCCCCTTCACCCCTATATTCTACACTTTAAAATATTACGATTTCAGCCAACTTGCTGTTAAAATATTAATATCAACTGAACAAAATTTAAATACTAGCATGATATGTCATTTACAAGAAGTTAAGATTGGTACGATGTAAACTGTCAATTGTATTCCCTTTTGGAACAAAATAAAGTTAGTCTTAACTACATAGATACTCAACTGGTTCGTTTTATTTATGTTTTAATACATTATGGCAGCCCAGACCATTTTTTTCCGTCGGTAAATAGATAAATGTTGTATACTAGTGAGTGACGAGTGTTAAGGTTCAAAATGGCAGTAAATTACATGTCTACGGTGTCAAAGTTGTTAGGCCGTGAAAATTACGATGATTGCGCTTGCGCATTGCAAAATTATCTTGTATCAAAAGGATTGTCCACGTGTTTAGACGGAACTGAAACTGAAGTAGACAAACAACAAAAAGCTAAATCTAAGTTAGTTCTTTTGCTTGATCCATCGTTATATATACATATAAAACCGATAATAAAAACTTGTATCGTTAAGTAATAAATGTTATAAATTAATTGCGTTTTAGTGTGAGTCTTAGAAGACTGTAAGCCCAAGTTTGGATGCTTTTTTATTACCTCTTCAGATTTGATTTCGGAATCTTTTCGCCCTGCTTCCTGGTATTTTATGCGCCTTCTGTATGCTCCTACCTTTGCCTTGTTCTCCGTAAATATAAGTAATGTAGGGAGGTCGAGTATGGTCTCCATGGAGACAGTTAGTATAGTCAACATCACTCTTTTCATGATTAAGTATGCCTGTCATTCAAGCTTATTCAGTTTCTCTCTTTTGTTCACATTTAGTCCACCATACTAGGGCTCCCCCAGTTTAACATTACATATGTAAATAAATTAAAATAAATATTGCAATATACAGTAGGATTAATCGATAAATATATAATATCTTTTAATAGGATTGCTCTTGTACATAAAATGAAACACGCTGTGTATATTTAATCTGCTATTCTTGAATAAAATCAAAATGATTAGCTGTCGATATACTTTTCCCAAAGTTTTTATGAGTTTGAGCAAATTTAATTTCAACCAACTTACGGAAACTTCAACTCTAAGCGATATCAAGAGTTGCGGCAAATGCAGGTGTAATAAAATTACTCGGCATTCGCTCAGAAAAACCAATTAAAACGTCCAAATCGGATTTTCCCCGATTCGGTTTAGGAGATTTTATCTTTGAAACTCTATAAAAATAAAGATTTACTTTGACAAATAAATAAAGGGAATGGGACGTTAGTACGGATTATTTCAGAGGTATTAAGATGAACGTCATTACATCATACTTAAATAAAACAAATAAAAAAAACTTAATCGTTTTCTAAACCAGAATTGGAGACCGATTTGAAAAACATAATGAAAAAGACCTTTTTAACCCTCCAGCAACTGCCTTCGCAACTCCTTATGTCTCTGATGCGATTCTGTGGGTAGCTTCCATATTTGTTCTATTCTTTTCTGGATGAGACGTGGTATGTGTTATCATCTTATCGCATGTTTTTTTACGAGACCTCTGGATAGTTCTGTCAAAAAACTTTTTCTATTTATATGCCCTATTTTTTTTATTACAGTTGTAATAACAACACTGTAATGTAACTCTTGTCACATTGAGTAGGAAGTAATAGACCACCATCGATCATCTTCTAGTATTGCGAGTTACATTGTATTTTGATGATAACTGATCTACCATGTCAACTCCTACCTTCGTGTTGTTATAGTCAATTATCATCACAGGTTTTTGTGTAATTCTATCGATCTTGTCATCGTCGTGCATGGAAGATACCAGAAGAACTGTTTTTCTTCGGTTTTCGAACGTGTGATACTAAAGTACAATTTTCCCTAAATGCAAATATACTTGATGAACTTGGTTTACCTTGATCTTCAGTAGACTGGGTAGGTACCTGTTTCTTATTTTTTCGTATTGTACCCAAGAACTGGTGAACAAGTTATCAGTTATCAGCTGAACGAGTTTACTAACCACATTAATCGCGGAGTTACTAGATTCAAATTGGTTGTTTACCAACATATACCTACATATTAGTGGCTACAGAATATTTTGACTTAGAACCCAGAAAGACCCAGAACCTTGTTTTGTTTTGTTCTGCTATATTCTATTCTGTTCTATTCTGTTTTATTTTATCCCATATATTTTTATCATCTGACCTCACAATATCCAATATCCACCAAAACCTTATTTTAGAGCTTCACTTATTTGTTTGTTTTCGCATTCAAACTTAATACTGAAATTTGCCAAACACTGATGTTATTCCGAAGAGAATGTTGATAGAGAACATCAAACAGCTGGATTTAAGTTAATATCTATATTATAAGACCATAAAAAAGTCGTAGAAGTAAAAATCTCGATAAAAAATATCTTTTCATATTATATTACTATTAATATCTGCTTATAGTGATATATGAAACACGAAATGTTACAAAGTTACGAAACTATTTTGCTTCGTATAAATGTTAGGCATATTTTATTACCGTCTCTAAATGTTGTAGTAATAATCCTTTATGAGCTTATTAAGTTAGTTGCTCTACTATGTTCGTTTAGGACTAGAAATTGCTCTTCGTTAAGTTCTGGAATTAAACTTTTTATGTTTATGGCACTTCCGCGTTATAACTCTATATCTGCGTCACCTAGTTCTGTAGATTACTCGCGAGATGGAATAGCAGACGCTTTGAACTCTATTTAACTTGCAGTGATTGATGTTGTATAGTCTATTATAATTTGTGTATAAAGTTATACAGTTACGCTTTCTATTTGATAGTCGAACGAAACTTTAGAGGTAGTTGAAAGGAAGGCAAACAATCTAAACGTGTGATATTGAATTTCTTGCGAGATTTGCTAAAATCAATTGAGCGGTGCACAAAGAAATGCGGAATTAAGATTTACAAAATTAGGTTTGCAGCCGTACTATAAAATAAGCTACACAAATATGTTGCTTTATTACGTATTTACTGGGTCATGTAGCGTCTTGAATCAGCTTAATTCTAAGGTATAATTTGTACCGGCATTTGTATAAGATTAATATGTACACACAAAATGTTTTGCGAAAATTTTCATTGAGAATACAAAGACTTAAAATTACATTTCAAAATTATTAGCTTAAGGTAAAATATATATACTTATCATGCTGTAAACTCTATTTTGCTGAGAATTATCTAGGTCTAAGTCTAAGTTATAATGATACGAATTTTACAATTTGTGAATTGAATTTAGATGCTCATGTTAATCTGTTTGAATTTGAAACCCAAAAATCTGTGTTTTAGGGTTTTTGGGGGATTGTCTCTATTTTATAGATTTCAAAATAGGTAGATCAAATCACGGTTTTTTATAGGTTATATATAATTTAAAGTAACTAGTCCCTCAAGACATTAAAAAATTGAGCGACACTCCTTTAAACTCCTTAAACCATGTTTTTTCAGGTTTTTAAGGGGTTTTGCGGGGTTAATAATTATATCTGAGATTGATACAATCTGATTCAATACTATTCAATTCATATTTAAAAAAATATATAAAAAAGAATATTTTCAGGACTTAAAAAAAGCAAAAAGAACGATGCAAATGCATCGATTATGCGAAAAACTAGGTTTTCAATCCGGGAGTTCTAACTGTATTACCTTTTTACATCATTAAGTCTACATCATTTAATTTCTTGAAACATGCATTGGTTTTCAAGTGTTTTTGGGGATTTTTCTGGATTTTAACTCCTCAAATGAGATTTCACTGGATTCTAAATTCTCATGTTATATGTATAAAGTTAAAAAAGTTGGACAAATTCAGTAGAAACCCCCGAACAACCCTTGGAAACATGGTTTTAAAAACCCGAAAAACATTTTTTTGTGGACATAAAGGTATTTTAATCGATTTTTAAATGTCCTAAAGGACTTCGTTGCTTTATATTATATATAACCTATAAAAAAACTTTGATTATTACTATTCTGAAGCGTATAAAATGAAGAACATTTTTTGAGTTTCTAGAAATGGCACACCTGACGGAAAAATCTGTAAATAATCAGAAATATAATTTT
The DNA here is from genome assembly GCF_040954645.1 of Diabrotica undecimpunctata. Classification (NCBI taxonomy): domain Eukaryota; kingdom Metazoa; phylum Arthropoda; class Insecta; order Coleoptera; family Chrysomelidae; genus Diabrotica; species Diabrotica undecimpunctata. The sequence continues at coordinate 157,479,364 of NC_092806.1, read as the reverse complement.
TTATTAAATACCTACACAAAATAGAAAATCATCAACGTCGTCTCCAAAAAAATGTTATACGCTTAAAAAAATACATTTTTAAGTTATGCATACCTAACCTATGGGCACAGAATAAATAACAATCAGAATGCCCACTCTCAGATGCCGCCTGTTTATCAGTACGCGATCGCCATATTTTAAACGGAAACATAGACTCGAATTGAGAAATTTGTGACAAGCTACGACAGAACTGTAATTTAAATTTTTAGAGATTAATAATTTAGTACATTTGAAATAATTTAATTTATTCTTCAACTAAAAGTACGAATAAAATAGTGCATATTATGTCTATAGTTGCCGTAAATAAATTAAACCGGGTTAATTTTTCTATGCACACCAGATAAAATATCACTGAACAGCACTGGTTCCGACTAAAACATGGCTGATTCCGTCTGCGCGAACGAGATGCGCGTACTTTTTTTTTCAAGCAGAGTGGGCATTCTGATTGTTTATTATTTTGTGCTATGGGTCTATAAAAAATAAAAATGTTTTGTAAAAGAGTTAACTATGCTTGCGAATTTTTTGAAATTTTAAATTTATTGCAATCCACCGAAAAAAAAATAATAATAAAAATGAAAAAATTACGTTTTTGTGGGTAGGGGGTTAGGTTAGAGCGGCGAAGGGTTAACATTGCAGTGAGTCATATTTTTTAATCACGTATAATGTAAAAAAATGAAAAAAATTGAATTCTAGGAGTGAGGGCATTTTGCCCTGGGCTATCTTACCAGGTTCTTTTATTATTTTTCACCTGCTTATTTAGGATTAAATTCTAAATTGGGTAAATCACAAGATTCGACCTTTCATATATTTCCAAATTTCGATTCATTAATGAAAATACCTAATGTCAGGCCATGGAGTTAGGATGTATGGTCTACATTATTAAAGTAGATGCAATATGAATGCTAGAAGACCCATACTCTTTTTCAACTTGTCTTCAGTGAAATATCTCTAATCTTTCCTATCAGGCTAGCTTTGCTAACTATTGTTTTTTCCGATCCCGAATGGCTATTAGGTTTCCGACAAGTAGCGGGGTCACTATTTTCTTACTACTACACAACGGAGAGCACCTAAGTCTCAACTTTCCTAAAAAAATCATTTTTTTAACGCACAACAGGCCATTAAGGCCTAGGGCATTAAAAAAATGATGGTAATGGCTGAATACAACGGCCCCGAGTACGGGCGCAGGGTAAGTAGGGTTGTTTGCCAGTTAGAATCATAAATACATTTTCTCACGAGTAAAGAATGGGTTTTGGAAAATTTTATTGCAAAAAATGACACACTGTATTATAACTACCAGTAGGTTTGAACATTTGAAAAGACCAAACTCTTCAAGTTTTGGTCAACACTTATTATCCAGTAAACACAATTTTAACATCAACACTGGTTCATCTATCTTACATGACATTAGTAGAAAGAAAAACTATATGGAGTTGGATTTATTGGAAGATTTGGAAATTACAAGGGAAACAAATGAAAACTCTCACTGTCTTAATACTCAAATTAATTTAAATTGTACTAAATTTAAACCTATTTTTAAAAACTTTATTACAGCTTCACCTCGTAGGGAACCCAGCTCGACTGTTTAGACTTCCTGCACTGAGCACATCCATAGTAATTTTATAGTTATACCATTGACTGTGGGTTCAACTGAACTACTTGGATTACACCCCATTTATATACTTTGCTTTCCATTTTGATTTTCAATTATTAGTATTTTAATTACATAGTCAGATCTCTTCCTTTCTACATTACAGATAGTGCTTGGTAGACCATTTTATTGTAGTCAACCACCCACTGTCTAATATATTGTTTAGTCCGCTTCTTGCATTCTTACTTTTCGTCGATCTCAGTTGCTCTCAAACTAACACCTTAATTATTACAGACATGTTTGAGTGTGAGATCTGGATTATTCAATCTACTTAAAAAATATTCTATATAATTTTATATTTCATCAGTGACCTCCTATAGTAGTGTCAGTTGGACTTTTGGTCAATACTTAGTTTCATAGAATTGTAAAAGGTGCAGATCACATATCTATGATTGTGACTGCTCATCCAGTTGTCATTTGTCACATGTCACCCCAACATTTCCGTTAGATCGGAGCCATTCTGTCTCCGGCTTCTTCAAGTAATGTAGCCTTTCTTAAATAATTTTAAAGTGTTTGTTTGTCCATTTGTAGTGTAGTGTAATGTACATTTATATGTTTATGACATCTTGTTCTTGCCGGACATTTGAGTCAAATGGATTTGCATCCAAGCCAAAAACTAGTCACACAAACCAATATACATTTCTGATTTACTGATTTTCATCTTCTAATATATATAAAATTTATGTAAAAGGGTCTGACAGTGTATATTCAATAACGCTCGATGGTAGATTTTCTAGTAATAAGGTAAGGGTTTGAAATTACAACCGAAATACTTCTCTGGATGTCTTCTGACCAAGCTCAATCCCTCATAATAGGTCAGTTTCAGATCAGAAAACCGGTTCGATATGTAATAAAATCTACACATAGAAAACCGAGTAAAATCATATTTTATAAAGAGTTGGTAATAGAAGTTACTACTAAAATAATTTAAATTCTCATTGTTATATTTGTACATTAAATCGTTATGTATTGCATTATGGGACCACATTGAACTTGTTGCTCAGTCAGTTTATTTTTTTAGTTAATTGGTAACTGCGTTCAAAACTCTTATGGTGATGTAAACCATATTTTTTTGGGTTACAAAAAGTATTCAGAAAAATCTGATAATTTAATGCCTTCACTTATTTAACCCCTTCCGCTCCATCGTATCCACGTATGGATATTTTTAAGTATGGTGAACTTTACCACGATATCCACATACGAATGTTCATATAGGGGATATTAATGCACTCTGTAAAAGTGGTGTAGAGCTCTGTAGATTAATCTTAGATCTAAGAGATTAATTTGGTTCGCAGTAGGACATGGATATCTATACGGCGATATCATGGTTAGAATAATGTAAACAGCTCAAGGTCTATGTTCAGTCTGGTGGCAACCCAACGCAGTGGCAAGATATTTATTTAGTTCACGTTTAGAGGTTTCTGAGAGAGCACGTGCTCTTTTTCTTGCCTATGAGATACATAACTGTGTTTTATATTAGTAAAAATGGATTCGGATCTCGGGAGTGAAAGTCATTTGAGTTATGAAATGTCTAATAGTGACTTCGAGAGCGATTCAGACAGCAATTATTCATCAACGGATTAGGAAGAAGTCATTGATGGGGTACAAATGAGCGGCTGGAGAGCCGTTACGGAGCTGATAAGCTTCCAAGAGATATAGCCGAATTTCGCTTTGACTATAACTTTCACCCAGCTGTTGACTTTCAAGATTGTATAGAAACTGTAAATTGTTTTGAGTCATTTGTAAATATCAGTATTGTTAAAAACAACTATGCGAATGGACCGATCAAAGAGCTGATAAATATTTTAATGATAATCCACACACCGCCATGAAAGTTTTTGGTCTTACTTATAAACCAGTGACAACAGAAGAAATGTATGTATTTATAGCGCTATATTTTCTCAGTGGATTGAGCAAGTGTCCGCAAATTTCAAATTATTTGAGTACAGATAATATATTAAACAAATGAACGGGGTACTGTGGGATAGACAGATTACCAGAAATACAAAGAAGAGAATTTATAACACCTTGGTACGCAGTATAATGACCTATGGAGCAGATAATTGGATAATAAATAAACGAAACAGGTCCAAAATCACAGCAACTGAAATGGAGTTCATGAGAAGAAGCTGTAGAGTGACAAAAATGGATCGCATCAGAAATGAGGAAATAAAACGAAGAATGGCAGTAGAACAAGACATGCTCAGCTACATCGAAGAAAAACATTTAATTTGGTATGGACATGTGAGAAGAACAGATCATGCAAGGTGGATAGCAAAGATTTCGGATTGTAGCCTAATAGGATAGAGGAAAAGAGGTAGACCCCGAAGATCATGGAGGGATGAAGTGGACGAGGCCATGGAAAGACGAGACCTTAGAGATGGAGAATAGCAGAACAGAAAGGACTGGAGACGTTGGCTGAAAGAAGGAAGGCGGCGACAGCTGTAAAAATCCTTATATAGATAGAGATAGATATTTTTAAATTCCTTATATTTTCACCACCTGAACTTAACAAAAGTAATGCACTGCTTAGCAGACTAGGCATTTTTATGGCTCTTATTAGGGATAATTGTCAAAACTTAGTGGACCCAGAACCAGTTTTCGCAATAGATGAGCAGCTTATGTTGTATAAAGACCAACTCCATTTTCGACAGTACATAAAAAGCAAAAGAAGTCGATTTGGCATCAAAATATTTTTCTTATGTCAAAGTGTGTCTGAACTTCGAGGATACATCTGGAATTTTTGTATATATATCGACATGGATATATATGACATATCGCAGATTTTAGGAACAAAAAACTTTTCTTTTTCCGAGAAAATAGTAGTTTATCTTTGCCAGAACCTACAGAACAGTAATCGTGAAGTGATTGTAGATAATTGGTATACATCTGTTCGTCTTTGCAAGTTTCTATTGACACAAAAGACTTTCGTAAATATACAAAACTCTGCTGCCGGGAGATACTTCTGAAATATAGTAACTTTCGTTACATTCACTATTCGACCAAATAGGGGCGTTCCAAGAGAATTAACATTGGTCCCATTAGATAGGCAACAGTCATGTTTTGTTAAGAATATGCTCCTTCTAGTTCACTACAAGGACAAGAAAGAACGATCTGTTGTAGAAGGAAATGTTCTCTATTATAACAAACCGAAACATATTGAGTTTCTCCGAAAATATGGAATCAGTTGATGCAGTGGACCAAGATGTTGAACCGTACAATATTTTGCGGAAATCCTACACGTGGTTCACCAAAATAGGTTTGCACCTTTTACATTTTATGCTATTGAACTCCAGAGTAATTTACAGCCAAGCCCATCAAAAACATGTTTCAATGTATAAATATACAAAACTCTGCTGCCGGGAGATACTTCTGAAATATAGTACAGGATATCAAGAACTGAATGATAAAAAAAAATCAACCTACTACATCGGGGAAACCGTTGCATGCATTGGCCGATTTTCCAAAAGAAATTGGAAAAAGGAGGGCTCTTCGAAAAGTTTGTGTAATTTGTAAAAAACGTGGAGTGAGTGCGTAAACTAACGAGAAAATGTTGCATTGCTTGCCCGGACAAACCTGGACCTTGCTCAGCGGAACATTTTGAAAGTTTTCATAAGTAATAAAAATAATGTTCTTTTATTTTTTGCTTTGTTCTGAAAATAATTAAATTATTCACTGTCTTTTTATGTATGTTTTTTTTTAATATTTGGTGTGACTTTATAAATTAAATACATAGATACATTTTAATGATATCCAGATGTGGATATTTTGGTAGTGCAATTAATATCCAAGGGTGGATATACTGGTACACCCAAATATCCTTATGTGGATATTCTGGTAAACACTATAAAGTTATGTAAATTCAAATTGCTTCAAACATTTTTTTTGGCCCCATATAGGTGAATATATCTTCTATTATAGAATAGAAATATGCTTTATTGTCACTGAAAATTATTGAACAATTTTATGGACAAAGCTAAAAAAAATCAGTCAAAAAGTACAAAAAGTATAAAATAAAAACAAATTTAATAAAAAAACAGAACAATACAATTTTAAATTAGTACAATTATTGTATCACTTACATTATTTGTACAGACAACAACAAATGAGACAAATTGTAGCCACTGCTTGAGACACCCAAATGTAATTATAAGCAATACTAATTTTGTTTCTTTGTTATACATTAAGAAACTCGTCAACTGAATAATATGGTCTTTCAGAGAGATAGATTTTTGTCATCTTACGAAACTTAATGAAAGATGTTGCGGATTTAATTTCTCTTGAAAGGTTATTATAAAGTTTTTTTGCACTATATAGAATAGAATTCTTTACTAGCTGAGTGGACGGGATCGGTAAATAAACGTTACAATCCGAATTTCTAATGGAGTAGCCATGATCAGGTCTATCGGGAAAAATGTTTAGATGCTTGCGAATCAAACAAACCGTTTCCAAAATAAATAAGGAGGGAAGCGTCAAAATTCCGTGATTTTTGAAGTAGGTCTTGCAATGAGTTGTTTGTTTGAGACCAAATAGATAACGAATTGCTCTTTTTTGCAACTTAAAAATAGTATCAAATTGGGCCGCTGTACTAGAACCCCAAAATGGAAGCCCATATCGAAGATGGGACTCGAACAATGAGAAATATGCCACTTTGACAGAAGATAAATTTAGTTCCTTCGAAACAGATCTTATTGCAAAGCAAGCTGAGGCTAGTTTCTTCCTTAAGGAGTCAGTATGCAAGGACCATTTAAGATCGCTGTCGATAAGAATACCTAGAAATTTCACGGAATTAACGATACTGATTTGGCTCTCATTCAAAAGCAAGGGTTGAATGACTCCTTTATAAGATAATGCTACTGTCTTATCCACGTTAAAGCTAAGTAAGTTGGAGTCTGACCAAGCCTTGATTATAAGCAAATCAGCGGTTATAATTGAATGAAGCGTTGAAATATTAGAGCTGCTTCAAGTAATACTGATATCATCAGCAAATAGAAAAATTTTCCCTTTAATTTTCAAGTAAGTGATGTCATTAATGAAAAGTAAAAAAAGAATGGGACCTAATACTGAACCTTGCGGTACTCCACACTCAATGTCGTTACAACTAGAGTCAGTGTCTTTTATTCTAACCAATTGTTTCCTACCTACCAAGTAAGTTTTGAACCAATTCAAAGACACACCCCGAATTCCATAGAAAGTTAATTTTTTTAATAGAATGTCGTGATTTACGCAGTCAAAGGCTTTGGAATAGTCGCAGAAAAAGGTGGCGGAGTAGAGGTTACTATTTAGTGATAGATATACCTCATGTAACACAGAAAACATGGCATCACTAGTACATTTATTAGACAAAAAGCCGAACTGATTTTGCGATAAAATATTATGTTTAAGGAGAAAGGGCATAAGTCGAACTTTTATAAGCCTTTCAATAATTTTTGATAGTGCTGGTAACAAGGCAATAGGTCTATAGTTGCAGGCATCAGATTTGTCTCCACCTTTATGAAGGGGAATAACGATGGCAGTCTTTAGGCAGTTAGGGAATGTACCTTTTTCAAGGAAATCATTTACTAGCGAGACCATGACCTCCAATATATTATGCCGAAGATTTGAGAAAATTTTAATAGATAATCCATCTGTACTACAGGACGATTTGCTTTTTATACTACGAATTGTTCGAATGAGTTCAGTCTTATCAACTGGTCTTAAAAAGAAGGCATCAGCAATGTTTTTTGAATTACGGAGATAGGAAACTGGATCTTGTTGTGGCGAAATAGTTGGGTTATATTTTTACTCACATTAACAAAGTAATCATTTAGATTTTCGGGGTTAGGAAAAGAATAGGTTTGATTCGCTGCACTGGTTTTATTTCGAAAATCGTTTATTATTGACCAAGTTTCTTTTGAAATATTTTTGGAGCTTGTTAGGCGATTATGAAAGTAGGATTTTTTGGCTAATTTGAGTAGTTTTAGATAGCATTTTCTGTACGTATTGATATAATCAGAGATGGGGATACTGTCATTAAATTTTTTAATATATAGCAGATAACGCATATTCTTCGCAGATATGCGAATGCCTTTGGTAATCCAAAGTTTGTAATGTTTTGGCCTGATGTTTACTAGAGGAAATGCTTTATTAAAAATAGATACAACTCTATTTAGAAAATCACTAACATTACAGTCAATGTCCCCGGAAGAAAAACTCCAGTCAGAAGTCAAGCATAAATTATAGAATTTACGAATATTATATTATTATATTATATTATAGAATAACTATCGTAAAATGAATTTAAAAAATTTTTGCTGGTCTACAGCTCCCTATCTCAAAAAATCTATTATACATAGAACAACATAACCTCCAATTATGTATTCATACCATAAGAAAAGTTCTGTAGACAACTTTTTGTGGGAAATGGACTTGAATCCGTGCCATTTTCTATTTACACCGAAACACACACCTCAATCGTCACTATGTATATCTTTCTTGTATTTTGAGCACAGATTTGAGTAACACGAGAAACATAAATTTTAATGTGGCACTTCTGTGTGTCTTGAAAACCTTTATTTTGATCAATTATACTAGCACAAAGGAAACAAACACTTTAACAACTAAAAGCTCTAAGTTTCCCTGCAGGATCTTTTACGCGTCGAGTAGATACACCATTTTCTCTAATATTAAGAGAAAATACACGAAGTCGAGTCGTATGATATCCCTGCATTGTATACAACACAATTAGTTTTTATAAAAGAGTTCCTTAACATGATATCAGAACGCCATTAGAGTTAAATGTAACGTGAATGCTTCTAAGACTTGATTCGAAGAAGAACAGAAATTTCAGACATTTGAAACGAATCTTCATTTGAAGCGAGAGCTAATAAATGATATCGGAGAAGTAGATGAACTGTGAAAATATGGTTTAAAAATTAGAGTTGAATTGATGTTTGCAATTGATGTATGTTAACCCTTAATTAATTATGCTTATAACGAATTTTGAAAAAAGGGAACAACCTTGACATATAAATATTTTTTTTATTAATTATATACTAAAATAATTTTTAATTGAAGGTGATTACTTGGCAACATCGCACTTAACGAAGCCCTTAACGATAACTTTTCAACGAAATCATATTCCACTTATCAATTTTGCAGAGGCGTACCAAAAAAAAATTTAATTATTTATTTAAACACATAAGTAATTACGTAAAAATTAAATCTAAGACCGATATAATTATTAAATTATCATGTGTCTTTTGACAGGTATCTTATAGTTGTCTAACAAATTAAAGTAAAATTTTATTCTTATTAGAGAGTACCTAATACAGAACTTCAAAAAACAGAAAACTTTGGAAAATACTTATTTTTCATTAGGCTAAACAATCTAAAATTTTAGCATACGATCTCGTCATTACACATCATTCTCTATTTATAGAATTGCTGTGTACTGTAAACGTTATATTTGTTTTATCGAACTTAATTTGAAAGTTTCATTGTGTTTATTTGTTTATATAAATATACAAATATATTATGAAGTTCATATAAATTAAAATGAAGTAAGCTAAACTATTATCGTGTGAATGCGTGTATATAGTAGTGCATTTGTTAATTTTAGTAAATTCTCGAAATATGAAATGAAGATGGCACTAACTACTAAAGAGTTAATAGCTTTGTTAAAAGAAAACTCAGATTGTGAAAATGCTGACTCACTTAATGTGGTTTATTTACCGCCGAGATTAGATTAGAAAGTTTCTGATGTAGAAGACATTGATGATAATATTATTTGTGAAGAATCAATAAAATCGGATATTGCAGGTACATATGAAATACAAGTGATTGGGAATTCTGAGGATTCTGATTATGATATTCTTCTGAACCACAGATAAAACTTCCAAAGAAAAAACCAGGCAAAAATAGTAAATCCAAATTTGTCTCAAGTTGTAACAACAGATATTCCTTCGTGCCCCAGTAGAACATCAGTCTGATTGATATTTACACAATATAAAAGCCCACCATGGAAGCAAGTCATATATTGAAGTTTTTCACTCTTTTTTGATAAAAAAGTAAGTAAATCCTAAGAAAGCTCCAGGATATGATCTATAAGAGGAGAACTATTAAAAAATCTACCAAGAAAAGCCATAGTTAAGCTGACACACCTAATAAATGCTGCTTTTAGATTGATATATGTTCCAAGACTTGGGAAAGTAGCCGAAGTCATTATGATTGCCAAATTAGGTAAACTTTGTAATGAAGTATCATTCCATTATAAAAATAATCTTATACCTATTGTATACAATAAGTATGTATGTCTGACATTCCAGAGCTAGAACAAAACACTATTGCCACCTTCGCCGATGATAAAGCCATACTAACGATAGGAAACACTAGTGAAGAAGCGACTGATAAGTTACAACTATCAGTAAGTACAATACATACCTGAACTAGAAAATGGTGAATAAAATTAAATGAGACTAAATCTGCACACATTAACTTTACAAATAAAAAAATAGAAAATTTCCCAGTTAGAATAAATGATACCCAAGTTCCTTAATTTTTACCCTTAGGGTAAAATCAAAGGCAGAAGAAGCGTAGGAAGACGTAAAATCTCGTGGCTACGCAATCTCCGTGAATGGTTTGGATGCAGTTCAATTGAACTATTCGTGTAAGAAACAAAATTATAATTGCCAGAATGATTTCCAATCTCCGATAGGAGCGGAATTTGAAGAAGAAGAAGAAGTTCCTTAAGCAACATCAGCAAAATACTTGGGCATCACCCTAGACGCGAGGCTGCGCTGGAAAATCCATGTCCAAAAAAAAGAGGGAAGCTTGATATTAGATATACGAAATTGTATTGACTGATGGAAAAAAAATTCAATATTATCCATTCATAATAATTTTTTTTATCCATATACAAGCAACTACTAAGTCCAGTATGGGTATATGGGTGTCAACTCTGGGGCTGTACCAAAGCTAGTAATCTATATATTATCCAGAGATTTCAAAACAAAATACTGAGGAACATTGTTGATGCTCCTTGGTATATCCGTAACAGCCAACTCGACAAGGACCTGGGTATGAAAACTGTGACTGCGTAGTCATGTGAATGTCGGGGAAATCTGTAGCATCTCTATTTTCCTTTCGTATGTATTAAAACATCGAAAAATATTTTCAATCTTTTTGCGTCACTGAGATTGATAATATAAACAATTTAAGTTTGTTTATATAACACATATGGGTATTTCTTTGATCGTGATGCCGCTTAATATTGTGTGTCAAATAAATATCCACTTAGGTTGATGAGAAAGTATTGCGGGGAAGAGAATTACATCACTCGAAGATGAAACGCCATAGCGTTTGGTTTTATTCTTTGAGTCCTGATTGAAAAAAAAAATTCGTTATTGTTTTTTGTGATTTGTTTTCGTTATCGGAAATAATGAAGTTTGGTAGCATGTAGCAGGTGAGTTTTTTTTTATCTGAGAGATTTGTAAGACGGCGTTTCCAACCATTTGAGAGGTCCACATGGTTTTAAGAAGAAATTGAGTGGCCGAGTTTTGAAGATTGCAATTTGTTGTCATCCAGGATAATCCGAAGCCGGAATCTTCCCAAGAATTGTCCATATTTATGTTCCCTGGTTACTTCAGACCAATTCCAGCTTAAGTGGGACACAGTTGTGGATAACTGTAATGTAATATCTGTTGATGTGAAGTAATAATAAATATGTAATGTTTCTCTCTAAACCAAGTGTAGAATTATTCCCGTTAAAAAGATTTTCACCTTTTAAAATTCTTTTTAGGAAAGAATAGCCTTTCTTTTCATCCAGCGGGAAGATTCTTTTAAACTGCGTCCAAATTCAAATAGTTTAGGAACCTTCTTGTGTGTGTGTGTTGTCCAGGAAAACTGTGTAAGTATTTTTTCGTTTCTTTCTTTGTAGTTACCCCATCCAGTCCCTCTTTTATTCACTTACTTACGACCCAGCTCTCCAACCAAACCAAGAGTGGCCGTTCGCATGTTTCGGTTTGTTTGCTTACCCTATCTACAGCCCAGTAATTGCCCTTAGAATTAAGTATTTGTTGTTTATTAAGTTAGGTCAGAAATAAACTGATAATTGGTAATTTGTGACCAGATAGCAGTATACAAACACCGTACAGGTGTCTTATTTTCCCAATATTTGTGGTATGTTTCGGTTTTTTTAATTACTGTATTGTTATTTTAAGAAATACAAGCTAGAATAATGGCAGGCAATAGAAGTGTACATGCTCTTAGTGGAATGTTGAAAAGCAAGTTTTTATCAAGAAAGGCAAAAATACAGTTATACAAAACAACTATACAACCAATAGTAACGTACTGCAGTAAGACATGGACAATGACAAAAAATGAACAAAATTTACTGAAGATATGGGAAAGGAAAATCCTGAGGAAGATATATGGAGGATAATAAGGGACGGTTTATGGATAAGAAGATCAAATGATGAGTTAAAGAAATTATATAATCAACCTAACATAATAGGAGTCATAAAGGCACAGAGACTAAAATGGCAAGGTCACTTAGAAAGGATGCCGAACACGAGGAGTCCAAAAAGGGTACTAAACTACACTATAACTTTAAAAAAGAGAAAAGGAAGGCCAAAAATAGATGGAATCAGGAGGTAGAAAAAGATATGGAAGAAATTGGACTAGAAGGCCAGAAAAGAAAAATTAATAACAAGAAGGAATGGAGAAAAATCACATATCGAGCCAGAGAAGATCTCAGTACATAAAGGAAAACGAAAATGAAGAAAGAACAAACTTTTTAAGCCATGGGCCTCTAAGGCCTTTAGTGCTATTGTATATATATATATATATATATATATATATATATATATATATATATATATTGTTATTTTAAGTACTGTTTTACTAGTTGATTTTATTGTTGTAACTCTTTCCTGCTCAGCTTTTTATACGTTGTTGGTCCATACATTGATTTAATCATCTTTCGCTTCTTATGCTTCTTCTTGTAGTTAATACAAATTAAATATTTCTTGTCTGAGCATAATAAATTCTTTGTCTTCTTCCATTAACTTACTACTCGAATTTTTTTAGTACGGCATACATGTCATTTTACCGGTATACTCAAGTAACTTTTTCTTGAGAAGCCGTGAATTCGTGAAAGTTAAAAATTAATTAATATTTACTGTTTTGTGTACGCATCGTATAATTTAATTTAATAAAGTTTAGTAAAACCTCCACCAACGATCAAGTAGAGTAATCCAACGTTTCCTTTGAGTTACCCTTCAAATGAGACGAAAAATAGAGAAACATTAAACGCGAGGAAGATAGGGGTAGTTCAATCTCCCTCTCGGGTTGTCTCCAAATGGTCATTACGTAAGGATATTGACGGTGCTTTTGCGTTGGCAAGTAACATTTGTCACTGTGAAAGCCAATAGCCAAAACTTCCCTTGGAAGGTTGTTTTCCGCTAATTCTCTACACAATTTATCAGCTACGGAGTGCTCGAACGGGGATCTTTTGCTTTATTCCGTTCACGACAAAATATATTGTTACTTTCAAGAAAAAGTCGCTTTGTTTTACTGTCAGGTGAAATGATGTAATCTATTTCAGAAACTATTAGAGGTAAGATATGATTTTTTCCTTCCATTCGAAGATATTTTTCATCTTACGGTATACAGGTCGCCATTAGATCACTGGATAAATTCGTGAGGTCAAATCGCATCAAGGCATTTGTATTTGTACGAGAAAATATTAATAATTGTAAAAATGTGTAAATATATGGTAATTATATGGGAGGATAAGTTTTTGCTTGCTACACTTAAGAATGCTACATCTTATAAATCAATGTTGGTTGGAATCTAAAATACCTGAAACATGACAAACGACGCATATTAATTTTTAAAAAAGCTTTAACAATTGCAAAAACAATAGAGCCATCAGCCTATTAAGTGTAATCTATAAAATATATATCAAAATTATAAAAAAAAAGGTGAAAAAATTATTACAACCATTATAGGAGAAAAACAACACTGATTTCTAAAAGGAGTGCCTATTGACGACAATGAAAAAGTATAGTACCAACGGGTATAGACGCATAAAACGAATTCCACAGAAAATATCCACTTTTTTATGCCGAAAACATTGATTTTGAAATTTAGGACCATTTTTTTTTATTATTTCGCACTCAAAACTGAAGAAAATAATGGTGCCACCACCTGGAACCTTTATAAAAATCTTTACAAATCTTTATAAAAAACAAAAGTGAAGGCCTTTTTTATACTTTTAAAATAATGCTTTTGTTTTTCTCTTTATTCTCAATCTACAGGGTGAGATTTAAGTATGGAACGTCTCCATTATCTCGGAAATGGCTTGTACGATTTTTATATATGTTGGTGCTGAAGCGTCTTGTGATACGGCCGATATTACGGTGGTATTATATTTTATTTCAATTGGATCATCCTGTATAGTTTCTGTCTTTTGAAGACCTGAATTAAGAAATACTGATTTTTTTCATGTTATGTTTCCTATATCTAAATGAGTACTAAACTGAACTTCAGTACTCAAATAATAAAAGAATTTTATTCTTTGTCCCAAGAAGGGATCAAATAGGAATAGAAGAAATTGATCTTTTTTCTATTTCTATGGCTTCTCGGATAATTCTTGGTTTATAGAAGCGGAGCAGGGCTATGGTTCTGGAGTTTTCAAAATAAATTTTGTGACCTGTATGAAGATGGTATTGACCTAGAGCTGACATTTAATCGGAATTGCGAACAGAAATGAAATGTTCATAAATTCTATTTTGGATTCTACGATTTGTTTGGCCTATATAGGATCGGGGACAGTCTGCACAAGGAATTTCATAAACCCCGTGCTGTTCATTTGGAATGTTGTCTTTGATTGATTGGACAAGGGATGAAAGTTTTTGTTAGGGGGTAAATATTGTTTTTATTCCTCTTGATTTGAGAATTTTGTCGATTATGTCAGTGAAACCTTTGATGTAAGGAAAAAAAGCTTTCGTATGATAAGGGTCCGAGTCTTTGGATTGAGATTAAGTGGGAGATTGATGTCTGTGGATGCATCTATTGATTTGATTTTCGCGGTATCCATTTTGGATGAGGGCTTGTTTTAAACAAGAGAGCTCAGCGGGCCTAATTGCATCATCGGAAAGGCGTATTGATCTAGAAATAAGTGTATTAATGACTGAATTAATTTTTGAAGGTGGATGGTGAGAGTTGGCATGGAAGTAACCATTGGTATGTGTGGGTTTTCGATAAACAGAGTAATGAAAACCTTGGGATTGGTTTTTCTTTATGATAACGTCGAGAAACGGAGCCCATTGGGGCACCATTTATTTGTCTGTAGAATTTATTTTGGAAGATGAAATAGGTATTGGATATACAATGTTTCATCTATAGGTATGTTGGTAAAGAGCGAGATAATATCGAAACTTACTAGAATGTCTGACGGTTATATAGGGTATTGTTTAAGAAGTTCGCTGAAATGAAAAGAGTTTTTAACGAAGGATGAAGCATTTTCGGCGAAAGGTTGTAGGGTTTTGGCCAAATACTTGGCCAATGGTTGTGTAGGGCAGTTGTATGCACTGACAATGGGACGTAGAGGAATATCGGGTTTGTGAATTTTGGGAAGGCCATATATTTGAGGTGTTCTGTAAGACTTTTCACGAGGAATTAGAGATTGTTTTATGTCAACAGGAAGAGAGGTTTTATTGATAATCGGTTTTGTTGATTTCTCCAGATAGGTTGTTGGATTATTAGGAATTGGTTTGTAGTCTGGAGATTTGAGAGTTTATCAATGTAAGAAGAAATGTTTAGGATGACGATGGCATTACCTTTATCGGCGGGAAGAATGACTAGATTTGGATTTGACTGAAGTTCATTCAGGGCTTTTTTCTCGGATTGGCTAGTGTTCTGAGTAGGAGGCTTTGAGTTCCTACTCTTGAGTTGAACAGCGTTGATTTTCATTGCGCTGAGTTTTCGACATTCTCTCTAATGTCTTCTTCAAGGGTTCCGAGGTCTCAGTCTCCCGAGCCCCCAGACACTACTGCACTGATCAAAATTCACTTCACAGTGAAGTGAATATGATTAAAATTATTTAAAAATAGGATTTTCTTTTGTTGATGTAAACGACGAGCCACGCCCGCAATATGCTTTGTTTTGAGGTCTTTTCAAATCATTCAATGAAGTCGTCTTTACTGCAGCGCCATTTTAATTTTAAGCACAAGAACCTGTCAGGAAAACCGCTAGATTATTTTTAAATAAAGGAAGCTTAACTTAAATGGACAGAAGAAAATAGCTACGTTTTCTTCAAGCAACGAAAATGCTGTTGAAGCTTCTTTTTGGTTAGTTTAAGAATAGCCAAGTGTGAAAATCCCCATACAAATGGGGAAAAAATTATTTTATCAGCTGCCAAAAATATCGTAAATTATGTTTTGGGGGAAAAGGCAGCCAAACAATTCATTTCCGTTTCAGTTTCTAATAGTACAGTTAGCCATAGAATTCCTAAAATCGCCAATGATATTAAGGAAACCGTCATAAAATGTAGTTTTTTCGCCTTGAAAATGGACGAAAGTGCTGATGTAACTAATTTTTTTCAGTTAATGGTCTATTACCGCTTTTTGTTCCAACATTAAATAAATTCTTTTTTATTTCCTGCCAAAATATCTAGGCGGAACCAAGATCAATCGAAAGAGCAGTTTGTTTATTATAAACAGACTTGAAAATCTTTATATTAGATATCAATCTCAGAGATGACAAAGATTAAGAATATTTATAAGCTTCCAAATAAACTCAGATTTAGGAGTAGGTACTAAAGAACTTATTAATAACACTAGAATAATATTCTGTAAGTGAATTCTTAAACATGAAACTATGTTAGACATATACAACAATATGTTGTCTTATAGTTCTGTAATTCTCTTCAATTGTGTTTCTTGTATTCCTCAAAAAAAGATTCATATCAAAATAAAGGTTTATTATACTAAAATCACAATCAAGATACACTAGAAATAAACAAACCAAAAAACGTTGAATGTTGCAAGGATTTGTTTCCAAATGTTTCCAAATCAAGATTTACAATGTATATACATTGTATAAATCCCAAATCATTACTCTTCTCGTAACTTTTAAGTGTCTTGGTTTGTTTATTTCTGCATCTTGATTGTAATTTTACTAGAGTACTACTACAAACATTTCTGGTGGTGTGATATGCCTCTAGATACAGAAAAACAAGAATGATATAGGTATACAAGCTATTTAAGTATTGCCGAAAATCAATAAAAGTCGCTTAAATTGTACATTCAACCTATATTTTTATTTGAATATATTGCGGAACTGCTATTTTAACGACTGTTTTCCATTACGCCAATTATTTTGGCGTGTAGATTTTTAATAGCGTTCGAACTGCAAATTGGTAAAATTCCAATATTTGCCAATGTAGTAATGGATAAATTAGAAATATCAATCAATTTCAAATTAAATTTCAAACATTAGTTTTAAAAGGGATCTCTCGATGACGATGGACTTTATTTTAAATCGACCAACTCATAAAATTGTCATGACTTTCTTTCATTTATTCATGATATTGTAATTACTTTTAAATGTACTTTTATATTTTGTCTAAATTTATTCATAAAACGCACCAAGAAGTATTTTGTCATATTTTTTAGATTAATCATATATTTAGTGAAGAATAAATGAGGAGGTGTCAATCAAAATCAATCATGTCCACCTTAAGAAGTTTTAGGGAAATCGCAAAAAACGTATTAGTAAATAACCTTACATGAAAAATCGGATAAATTAGCATATATCATTTTATTTATTGAAATTAACTGACTCTTAGTAAATATTTCAAATCTGAAGGTATAAATAAACCTGTAAATACATTTTAAAAAAAGGACATGTTCTTATTTGATTGGACTTCATGGACGTTGATAGAAGGGGTTGATAAAAAAACTCTTAGACTACTTAAAATATCTATTGTATTGTTACAAAAAATATATTGAAAAATGGCTAACATTTACCAACGACACTTTCCACAAAATATAAATGTTTAAATGTTTAGTCCAATGTCAGGTTCTAGACAATCACAGGATTCGTCCACTTCGTCAGCATCAATTTCGTTGTCCTGGACTTCCACTATTATGGTCTTATACCAAGATAAAAAGTCATGTTTCTGCCAGTCATCACCATACATTTTCACAAGTAACGTCTCCACGTCCTTCTTCTTAGCTGCTTTCACTATATTGCTCAGTGGAAGTGACTCTACAGGAGTTGAGAACGACCTTGCAGAATGCCAGCCTTTTTTTTAGGCTTGTTGTAGGTTTCAAACCACTTTCAAACCTAAAATTCTGTGCCGATTTCACTTTGATAGCAGTAAGTTATTGTCCATTGCGGTTGACAGCTTTCTCTTTCCTCACAAAAATCCTCTTCTTTTCAGATATCATTTCAATGTTTTTAAATCGTGTAGCCAAACTTTTAGCATCAATCAATCCCCAATCCTCTCCAAGTTTCCGTACTTCTAAAACAGAACTATATACATTGTAGTACTCTTCCTTTGTTGCAATGGTAGGCTGCTTCCTGAGTAATTTTTCAACCCTTCCGAACACCCGATCAGCGGGGAGGAAGCTATGCCCGCGAACAGGGTATGTTAGAACAATCTCCTCTAAAGCATTTTGCACTGATCCTAAGTAATACACTTATGTGTGAACAACGGCATTGTTTTTGTTTTGACCGGCACACCCATCACAGAACAGATTCAGTCTTGTTACATTTGAAAAATTAGCGGAGTTCAAGAAATTTATAAGTGCAGATGAAACTTCGGTCGCACCCCTTCCTGCAAGTTCTTCAGTCCATACGTAAAATATGGGGTTTTGTGC
Source organism: Diabrotica undecimpunctata (assembly GCF_040954645.1). Classification (NCBI taxonomy): domain Eukaryota; kingdom Metazoa; phylum Arthropoda; class Insecta; order Coleoptera; family Chrysomelidae; genus Diabrotica; species Diabrotica undecimpunctata. The sequence continues at coordinate 157,460,809 of NC_092806.1, read as the reverse complement.
GTTTGATGCTACAATGCAAAAAGAGTAAAAACTTAATTGTCTTTTGTAGAACGCGTCTTAAATAGGAGTTTTGGGAAGTGCTTGAATTTGCTGGAGATCAAAACAGAAAGTAACCTCATTTTCTTTGTTTTCCTTTAAGAGCCCATAAAAAGCATTAGCTCTTAATCTGTGTATTCTTTTCTCCATCATAAATTGGTTGACCACTACCAAGTTTTTCACAGCTTTAGCCTTCTCAATTTTCAGCTGAAGATCTATTTTATTGCATGTACTGCAAAGGTCAGAAGCTGGTGATGAAAATCCGATATTTAATTCATTGAAAACTCTCCTAAACATAGATTTCTTAACTTTAAGATTATCAAGTACAGAATCATTGTATATTAGCCACAAGTTCTTAATGTTTAAGTCTGCACCAAGATAAATCCTTTTCGATTTTTTTTTGATTATAGTGGCTTTCTTTTCCTCTTAAATTTCTCAAAAAAAGGCGGACTGATTCCTTGTTCGCAGTAGATTTGTGACTCTTCCTATCGCCACCCCTCTGATCCTACAGGTATAACTTTACCGGTTGATGAAAGTATAGAATATTGTACACTAAAACTTTTAGCCTTTGATTTTTCAGAGGTAGGCCTAGGCCTTCGCCGCTTTATGTTACGTTGATTTATCCAACTGGCAATGGTGTTATCTTGCGTGTTTTTGTCAGGTATTTTGTAGATGATATTTCGAACAAAAATAGCATCTATAGGCCTAACTAATGCACATTTCATACCTTTGTTCATGTGTTTACATGGAACAAACACACGACATCCCACTGGATTACTGTATCGCTTAAGCTTGGCTCTAGTTTTTTTATCCACAGTCTTTTTATTTTTACGAGATCCTTCATTGGCATCGCCCACTTTCACTAAGTTTTCTTCATCCATGGAAAATTTCAATTTTATTTAATAAAAACTACTATAATAATATTAAAATTAAACCACAGTGCAATACAAACTCAATACTCGCTATTGACATAACCTAGAGGGAAAACACAGACAATGTGTTGACATGGTCAAATCACGTGACCAAATCGGGGCACTCCTATTAGCTGAATGGACATGTGGTGGTATGATTGAAACCAACTGTGGACATGATTTCATTTGATTTGGGAACCTAATATTGTGTATTCATTTTAAACAGGACATGATTTTTTTTAACCGAAACCGAAAACACCATAGAATAGGATTCACTCTTTATATTATGAAACAGCTGCTAACTCATGTTTTGATTTTTATGGACATGATTGATTTTGATTGACACCTCCTCAAATAACCTAAAGGTTCAAATCAGTTGTCTCTCTAAACATTCGTACACCACCACAGGATTTATGTGAATGTGAAAAGCTTGTGTTACACTTGAAAATTATACAATGTTATATCACTTATTTCTTCTTTGACTTTTTAAAAAACATTTTATTAAATGTTAAACTGACAAGGTACAAAAATGAAATAACAATAACTACGTAGCAACGTTGTATCGAGCTTGACGAGTGTCCTAAAATGCTAATGATCCTCTATTTATAATATCGCTAAAAGTAATGATTTGGCATTCCCACGGTAGCTAACGGCTGTTTCCAGTTTGTGGCGTTGCATGGCTCAGCTATTTCTATGACAACTGCTGTTGTAGGAAACAGATGCAATAGGAAACTGGTATTGTGAAAATTTCAAGTCAGAAACCTTTGGTTGGTTCAAGGTTACTATTTTCACATATAACATCTCCCCTCATTAGTGAAAAGTCGATACTTTGCTTCGACTTTTAAAGTTCAATTGACGTTTCCGATTTTTCTTCAGTGTCTGCTTGTACATCTGGTCTTTTTGAAGCAATTTAGTGAGTGGCTTCGAGGTTTTGGCAAAATTTGGAATAAATCTTCGGTAGTAACCGACTAAACCTAAGAATGATTTAATTTCTTTAGGTTTCTTTGGTTCCGGGAAACTTTTTATGCATGACACTTTAACAGGGTTTGTTTTTACTCCGAAAACTATCAAATAAAATGTATTCATAAAATATAAATCTTCAGATTATTTATAAAGTTGATCCTATTAATTATGCAACCAGTAATACACTACAACCAGTTACACAACAGTTTTTAATATAGTAATGTGTGATACGGGAATCACCGGTTATTTAGTTACATTCAGGTTGACTGATTTTTATAAATATAAACATTCTACTTTTTGAAACTTGTACAAGTATTATACATTGTAAATAAACTGAGAAACTACAAAAATTGCACAAAATACCGTTATATAGAATGTAAAAACTTAATATGCAGATAATACTCTATACTATACGTAAAACACCAAAACAAAGCTAACACATATATGTTTTATTTGTTTACTCAAGCGGGCTAATGCATATAATGTTGTTAACCGCAGGCCATCGTTTCGATTGCAAGCGGCGTATTGATTGCACTAAAAATATATACAAATTCCGCCGATATTATGAATATTTTATTCGCGAAGAAAAATTTATAGTGCCACATTGCAACGACCTATTTTATGATACGGAACATGTCTGCATTTCTGTCACTTCTCGTTTTGCAACTCAGCCTAATGTAGTTTCACAGTTTGACCCAAATATCAGAACATACGGACATTTACATATTTATACAGTTCCCCTGTTACTTCAATTCGTTATATGATAATCTACGCGAATAAAAACGTCAACTGTTTATATTAGTTACTTCGTGAATGTGAAGTTTTGATAGGAGGTTCGTAACCATTACCAATTTTAAAATTTGCTAAGTATAAATAGAAACTAATATGTTCATCTATTAGCCTTATAATATATTATTTCTTGCGATTTTAGGTTACTCAGCTTTGAAATTTGCCACAAAGATTTGAGTATCTGCATAATTTGCTTACCATGACGACCTCATTCGACATCTCAAATATTTAACTAGAATCTGATAATATAGAAAATAACTTCTCAAATGAATTATGTTTCTCTAGTTTGATGCTCATGATGTGACATTTATACACGCTTATTACCGGAAGAAGCTTCATTTTTAACGACAGAAATAATTTTGTCTGAGTTTAGTGCGATTTCATTCTTGGAAGCTCTTGATTTTCTACAAGTCTTGAGCCCTAAAGCATCAAAACAATGAATAATTAATTCACTATAGCTACAACTTTTTGATCACCTAAATGATTTTAACGTGTTTTATATAATAAACAATTATTGTTTTAATTAGGTACTTACCCAAGTGGTCACTACTATATAAATCTTTGAGTGCTGTCCAATCGAGTTGGGAGAGCAATGAAGGTTCGCCTATGGAGAGATCAATGGCAGAATATGTTCCCGTAGCTTCGAAACGTTTTCTAACATATTTCCCCTGTGTTGTTTTATTTGATCCCCATGTAATGTTATGACCATTAAAATCTCTCGTAATTATTCGAGGTGAGGGAACTTGTTGGAGAAGATTAATTAATTCGGGTTTAGTTAGAGTTTCGTCTGGTGAAACATAAATGCTACAAATATTGAACTTTAGTGGGGCCAGTATTGTTACAGAAGAACACGCTTCATTTGTTTATTTAGACGAAACAAACGTGGATTTTTGCTAAAGGTGGAATAAAACGGATTTGGCAGGACGAGAGTATAAAATCCTTAAAATACACAGATATTATACTGCATGCAGATGAAAAACATGATTTTATTGATGCAGCGGATCTTGTGTTTTCGTCAAAATTAAAATCGGCTAATTATAACGAAAACCTGAATACAAAGATATTTGTCCGTTTAGAGGGACCATTTGTTCAAGCTTTCATTACTAATCCAAAATAGTCCATTCATATGTGCTTTAGTATTAAAATCATTAAAATTTCAATAACACAAATGCGATGTAAATTTTTTATTAGCGCTATAATTTTGAATAGGCGTATATTTGTTGATAAGATTAATTCCAGTTCCTTCAAATTTCCACTCTATATTCAAGCTTGATTATAAACGCCCTTTAATAAATCTGTGTGTTTACTTTATATCGATAAATCAGTAATACATAAAATATATGTATACACCTCGGGATATATGTATACGCACTACGTATCGTTTATTCCCAATTCATAAGCTTTTATAGCTGTATTAATAATTTGTTATTTCCGATCAATTAAATTTGAGTTATAGTTTAGGATTCAAAGTAATATTTTTGTAGTATTATTTTATACGTAATTAAAGCACAATTTATTGTAATGAGAATTACATTTTATATTCTATTTGGAAGTTAGATTTGACTTTAATAGATATTTGATGATTAGATGCTTAGACTATATTTGACATTACAGTTTCTTCCACTTTTTCCGCTGCTTCACATATTCTCTTCAGTCCCTTATTCCCATTTCTTCTATGTCAGTGCAGAGACCAGTTTTTTTTTGTGGCCGTCTTTTCTTTTTTTGCCTTGTTCTCCTGTTTGTATAACTCTTAGCAAGTTTCTTTCTCATGACATTTGTAAAATATGTCCCAAACATCCCCATTACCTCCTGGCTTGTTCTTCTGCGCCATTTATTGATGGCCTCTTTTCTACCCCCAAAAACTTTTCTTCTCCCCAACTCCCAAAGTTTTGTTCCTATTTCTGATTTATTGTTTAAGTTTCACATGCATACAACACCGTTTGTCTCACTATTGTTTCATAAGTTCGAATATTGGCGATCCTGGGCACCCTTTTTATCTTTAACAGTGTGTTTAAAGTTCTACTGCTTTGCTATCTTTCAATAAACGTTTATCTCTTTGCCTCCTCTATTTGATACTCTCAATACCGTTACCTTCTCAAATTGATACTCTCTCTTATTCGTCCTTAGAGTAATCCATTTATTTTCTTCTGCATTTTCGCAAGAGAGAAAAAGGCCAATCATGAAAGATATTAAGGAAGAAGAATTAAAAATCAACATTTTAAAAATTTAATTAAAATAACAACAAAAATATGCTCGAGAAAATTTGTAATAAATATATCTACTGTACAAAAAGTGTCTTTTATTGTTACTTATATTAAATAAGTAAGGTCCATTCACTTAGTTCCGGCATATTTTGACAGATTCATAGCTAGAAACCTACAACACAAAAGTTTCTATCTTAGTTTTAACAGCTTAAATAAACTTTTATTATAGACTCTTTCATTAAAAAAAGAAGAATTATTACAAATAGTGGAAGTGTATAATAAAAGAATAAAATTTTGGGTAGTATATATTTAAAAAATATATTTCAGTTATAATTTAACATATTCTAGTAAATATTTGTATTAATCACGCTCTTTAGTTTTATTAAATTGTAACATTTTTTTGTAGTTAATATATTAAATTATTTATAATCCTTTTACCCCGTTGCTGAGATGCCGATGGCCGTATTTGCAAATAATATATACGCGGTTGGTCTCACGGTTAACTTCAGTGCTTGATACAAGTAAAGTATTATAGTAAATAAATTAACTTTAGTGAAATAGTGCAGCAGTCATCAGGAATTACTGTAAGTTACCATAATCTTAGTATCTCCACTTATCTGGGCGAATAATATGGTATTCAATCATATTTTTTCAATCATCTGGGCGAATCTAAGTTCATCCATGTATTCACCTGTAGTTAAGAGTAACTCCTGATGTTTGCATTCAATTTAAAGAACATTCAATATTTTCTTACGAACTTTCCATCAGCTACTAAGAAATTTCAATAAATAATAATTACGAATATTTAGTTCTCAATCATTAAATAACAGTGCGAGATAGATAATCAACTTAACCAAGTGCGGTTTGGTTAAATTTTTATTTCGGTAACCTTTTTGTATTCTTGTAAATTTAGATTTGAGTAATTTTTGTTATTTGCTATAATTGTTATACATTTTCAAACCAGTGTCTCGAGATATGCCCATTAAATACATAGATGTATAATTTGTATTTGTAAAGGTGAATTGTATGGTTAAATAAATTTTGTAAGTCATATACTATTGTAGTTGTTACTGAATACCCCAAATTAAGTCTTACACTACAATAACTTTATTAGAGGGATACAACACCATGGTCATTAAAACGGTTAAAAACATAGAAAAAAAATTATTTTTTGATTATAACAAATGCAATATGTAAATAACAATAGATAGAATATTCTATTAAAATATTGTTTCAATATCTCAATAAATAGCTGCAGTAATAACACTTTTTGGCGAAAAAAACTTTAAAGCTGCTTCCGAGGTATATACAGAGTTATTTTCTTCCGTTTTCTTATTTCTCTAAGATAGCATCAATTATTAATAAAAATATCCAGGTAGATAAAATGCTAAATAAATAGAAAATTCTCACGTTTGTAAAACTGTAAAAATCTTTTACGACTACCGTCATAAAGTTCGACTATTAAACCTTTATTTGGAGTGCCACTGCTCGTAATTGAATTGGGACCGTGTTGGCAGCTTTCTATCGAAAAATGAAATTCTGTAAATTGATGAATTTAACTCATTATTGAATAAAATCATACAGATATTTAACAATTGACACAATATTACCACCTACAGTTGAACTTACTTACTTACTTAGTCCTAAGCCTTTCTACCGTTAGGTGTAAGGCTGGTGGGGTTAAGATTTGCACTGTTGTCTCCATGCTATCCGGTCTTGTGTTAGATTTCGTGCACTTTCCCATGTCAATCCTTTCTTCTCAACTTCTTTTCTGATTTCGTCTACCCACCTAACTCTTGGTCTTCCTCGTTTGTTTTTCCCTTGCATTCTCGTTTCAAACACTCGTTTTGTTAATCTTTCATTCGACATTCTACACACGTGTCCGAACCATCTTAGTTGCCCCTCTACTATTTTTTCGTTTATTGGTTCTAGTTTTAGGTTTTGTCTGATTATTTCGTTTCGTATTTTGTCTGTCCTCTTTCTGTTTGCTATTTTCCTCAGGAACCTCATTTCCATAGCATTGACTCGAGATTTTTGTCTCCCAGTCAATGTCCATGACTCGCTATTATACATGATTGTAGGTCTAACTACTGATTTAACGACTGCCGTTTTTACCTTCTTCGGTATTTCTTTTTTTCCCAAAAATGTTGTTTTCATAGTGTTAAATAAGCTTCCTGTTCGTCCCATTCTCTCATTTATTTCCATGTCTTGTTTACCGTTTGATTCAATTATTGCTCCTAGGTATTTAAAATGTTCCACTTGTTCTAGTTGTTTTCCGTTTAATTGTATTGCGTGTGTCTTTCTCTTATTTGAAATTATCATTGTTTTTGTTTTCTCTGTATTTATTTTCATATTTATGTTTGACAGTTCTTCTTCTAGGATTTCAAGGTTGTTCTGAAGGTCTTCTCTGTTTTCTGCTATCAAAACCATGTCGTCTGCGAATAGAAGCTCTGATAGTTGAGTCTGTTTCATTTGCCAGTATCCTAATATTAGTTTTCTCATTCTTCTCTTGGCTTTCTTTATTGCTGTATCCAGTACCACTGAGAACAGCAGTGGGCTCAACACGCATCCCTGTTTGAGGCCTTGACTTGTAGTAAATTCTTCGGATTCCTCGTTGTTAGTTCTCACCGTATTTGTATTATTATTGTACATATCCTTTATTACATCAATTGTTATCCTGTCAACTCCTCTTTCCTTTAATGTCCTCCATACGTCCTTTCTTTGTATTCTGTCAAACGCCTTTTCCAGATCAATAAAGCATATATGTATTTCTCTATTTTTATTGATTACTTTCTCACTTATTTGTCTTATTGTGAATATGTGGTCTTGCGTGCTTCTGTCCTTCCTGAATCCACATTGTGTATCTTCCATAGTTGGTTCTATTTGGGTTTTTATTCTTGTTTCTATTATTCTTGCGAATACCTTCCCAGGAATACTTGATATAGTAATACCTCGGTAATTATTACAGTTTCTCTTGTCGCCCTTTTTGTGTATTGGTAGTATAATGTCTTTCTTCCAGTCCTGTGGTATTTCTGCTCTTTTTATGATATCATTCATTAGTTCTTTCATGCTGTCCACTCCCTCTATTCCCATGAATTTTATCATTTCCGGGGTGATATCATCCTTGCCTGGTGCTTTGCCTAATTTAACTCTTTCAATTGCCTTTTCTAGTTCCTCTGTTGTTATGGGTTCTACTTTTTGTTCTTCATTAATTTCTTGTATCTCCACTATGTTGTCTACGTCTGTATGAGTTAGCTCTTTGAAATGTTCTCTCCATCTTTCCATTATTTGGTTTTCTTCTGTTATTACCTTTCCATTCTTGTCTTTTATATTCGGCATCATGTGTTCTTTCTTTTGTCTGAGCTGTTTTAATGCGCCATAGAAGAGTTTTTGGTTTTCTCTATAATTATTTGTCATTTTTAGTCCAAACTTTTCCCATGACCTTTCTTTTTCTGCTTTTACAGCTATTTTAACCTCTTTTCTTTTTTCTTTATATGCCTCATAATCTTCAGGGCGCTTTGTACTTAGATATCTCTTCCATTTTTCTTTTTTGTTCTTTACTTTCCTTCGTATTTCGTCCGTCCACCATTCAGTTCTCCTCATGCTATTATTTGCTATTTTTGTCTTCCCGCAAGTTTCCTCAGCGGCTATGATTAAGCTGGTCTTGAGATTTTCCCACTTTTCCTCTATACTAGCAGTTTTTGCCCTACCTTTCAAAATATTGTCTAATTTTTCTTGGAATATCTGCTTATATCTTTCTTCTTTTAATTTGTAGCTTTTTACTTTTTCATTTACTACCTTTCTCCTCTTTTCTTCATTTTCTTTTGCTGTTCTCATTCTCATTATTACTAGATGATGATCACTGCCAATCTCTGAGCCTCTTTTGACTTTCGTGTCTTGTACTCTTTTCCATTTGTTGCTACTTACCAAAAAGTAATCTATGATTGATTTTTCATTTCTACTTTCTTGTACTCTCGTGTATTTGTGTACTTTTTTATGTTTAAATTTTGTATTTGTTATAACAAGTTTATTCTCCATACATATTTCTATTATTCTTTTGCCATTTTTGTTTAGTATTTCTTCTCCTTCTTTTCCCATGCATTCCTCAATTCCATTGTTATTATTTCCGACTCTACCGTTTAGATCTCCCATTACAATTATATTTTCTTCCCCATTGTCAATTTGCATTTGGAGCTCCTCGAAAAATTTATCCTTCTCTTCCTTTTTTGCATCTTCATTTACTCCGTAGGCTGTTATTATTGTCCATATTTCCTCGTCTATCAGTTTCATTTTCAGCGATAATATTCTCTGGTTAACATATGTTTCTTCTATAACGTATTGTAGACTATTCGGTGCAATTATTATCCCTACGCCTTCTTTTGCTCTCTCCTTTGCATCAGCTCCTACCCAAAATAACCAATATCCTTTGTGTATCCTCTTAAAACCTCTTCCTTTCATTTTCGTTTCCGTTATTCCTAATATTTCTATTTTTTGTCTGATCATTTCTTCTACAAGTTCTACCTCTTTTCCATTGATGCTTCTTACGTTCCATGTTCCCATTTTTATCTCTCCTTTTTTCTGCGGTATATCTTTCATCTTCTTTCTATTCTCATCCTTGTTTACCTTTGCATCGTGCTTTTTCCTATCGTTATTCCTATTCGTCGCCCTGGTCGTCATTGTCAGATCCTTTCCGTTGCTTTGGTCGTTATCAATGTTCCTCGTGTGGGTGTAGTTTTCTAGTTTTTTGGATGTTTTTCAAGTTCCTTTTTTATTTTGTTCCATCTCCATTCTTCTTGGTTTACTAACACCTTGTTGTAACCAATTTTGACGTCTTTGCCTTTCTCTTTTTCGTTTTTTGCAAAATTTCTTAGGTGTTTCTGCTTTTCTTTCTCTTCTCTGGTCAAGTCATCATTGATGAATACTTTCTCTCCTACGACGTTTTTTAGTTTATATTTTTTTGCCATAATCTCGTGTTTTTCCTCTTCATTTCTTAGTTTTATTACGCATGTATTCTCGCCTATTTTTTTTTACTGTTGTAGGTGTAATATCAATTTGAAGATGTTTATTAAAAAGTCCGTTTATTCTTTCTTTTAGGCTGCTTGGTTCATTTGTATCCATTTTTAGACCATTTATTACAATGTTGTTTTTTCTTCTATTTTTTTCGATTATTTACATACATACAGTTGAACTTTAATATTGCAATAATAATAAAATTTGAAATACAACACATTATTCACTAATTAAATAAATGACGTCAATCAATATATGAATTTATTGAGGCTTTATTTTATCCATTTTTGTACGAACTATTTGGCATTGTCATTCTTGCTCATCCTGTTGGATCATATTTCTTAAAAAAAACTCATAAGATAAAAACCTCTTTAATAACAGGGGAAAATACTCGATTTTACTAATTTTCGAAGTTTTAATGGAATTAAATGGTGCTTTTAAATCTACTTGGTATTTCACATTATAACAATAACAATATAATATCTTAAATGACATTATGAGATGAAATACAAATCTGCTGTTGGAAATTTTACGAGGTATAGATAATATTCGGAATTTTAGAAACATTAAAAAATAGACTTGAATAATTGTGTTTTAAAATTAGTAAGAGTACCTAAAACTAACTGCTCTTAATTAAATTATCTCATATCAAAAGTGTTACTTTCGCAAAAAAATTGTAAGCCAATTTTATTTTATTTTTTAATTTTTTCTGCTTTAACACCTAAAAAATTTCACGGGAAGAACGGCGTTGAGAATTTATTTCTCGACGTTTCGGCACCCATTTTTGGAGCTATTTTCAAGAAGGATACGGTTCCCTTAGAGTTCGGGGTCTCAATCTGCCTACTCCCCTCACTCGTGACGTACCAGTATCGTGTTCTGTATAAATACAAAGCGTCAAACGGCACTGAGGTCTCAATCTGCCTACTCCTCGGTGTCGAGTGTGCTCAGTGTCACTGTCTCGATTCACCTTCAACTATTCTGCTACCACTAACTTAACTCACAAAAAACAACTTATACTTATTTTTAACACACTCTTCTCAAACTGGACTTCTCGTTCTGGATGGTAAATACACAATGATTAAAATCTCCTGGTTCAATTTTCAAATCGACTGTCCTATTTTCATACCTTCGTTCTTCCTAGCCAACCATACATATTCATTCTTTCTACCTATCTTTTTTACCCACTTAGGTTTTTCCCTAAATTAACAGAAGAGAATACCAACTAACCTTTCTTTTGTGTATACAGGCAAATCCGTATTTGTAAAAGATAACGTCTAATTCATAGCATTACCTTCGAGAGAGTGACAAAATATAAATATCTGGGAACTTACATCAACACAGAATTAGATCCTTCTTAAAATTCAAGCAATAGTTCTGTGACAAAAATCTGAATACTGCGCTGAGACTGAGGTTTGTTGAATGTTATGTCTGGTCCCAACTATTGTAAGGGGTAGAAACATGGACGTTAAAAGCGCAAATAGTCAAGAAGTTTGAAGCCTTTGAACTTTGGATGTACCGTAGAACGTTAAGAATTCCATGGACTGCCAGGGTCACCAATGAGGAAGTGCTGAGAAGGATGGGTCGAGACAAAAAATTGATGAGAACAATAAAAGTACGCAAGACTGCATACCTTGGACACATACTGAGGAATGATAAATATAGTCTTCTGCAGGTCATCATGCAGGGTAGAGTCGATGGCAAAAAGGGAATAGGTAGAAAGAGGAAGTCATGGCTGCGAAATATTCGAGACTGGACAAACATGACTGTAGACGAATTATTCCAAGTTGCAAAAGACAGAGAAAATTTTAGAAATGTGGTCGCCAACCTCCGTTAATGGGGACGGCATAGGAAGAAGAAGAAGACCTTCGAAGAAACATAATATACAAACCATTGTCTATCAAACATGAATTTGAAATTCCTCTGTGATACAAAACCACGTATTATTTATAAGATTTTAAACAATATTTAATACTTTCTAAATAGCCTCGAAATGTTTTTCTTATACAAATTGTTCTCAGAAACTATTCACTATTGAAGTCCACTGTTCTCCGAAAACACTTCTTAAATCATTATATTTACAAATTCTTAATATATACAGGGTCTTGAATATTTATGATCTCATGGTATTTTGCATTCAAAAATTTATTTTATTCTTGATCAATTTTAGAATCATAACAATATATATATATATATATATATATATATATATATATATATATATATATATGTATTAAAGCTAGAGCTAATACTATTACTAAAATTAATATTAAACTCAAAAGTCTTCCGGGTTGAACCGCCTTGATTATCATTGCGCCGAGCTTTCGACATCCTCTCTGATGTCTTCTTCAGAGATTCCGAGGTCTCAGTCTCCCGAGCTCCCAGAAACTACTGCGCTGATCACCAATCACAATCAATGCACTACTACTAGTAGTAGTAGTCGTAGTAGTAGTAGTAGTAGTAGTAGTAGTAGTAGTAGTAGTATGAGTGCATTGATTGGTGCGGTCAAAACAATTAAATGAAAGAGAATGTATCTAATGAAGATTTATGTCGAGCTCTTGTCTCTAATATACAATATATAGTATTTTTCATATAAAAATGCGTGCACGTCACAATTTATATAAAATGACGTCACTTATATTTAAAATTTCCAGAACGTCAACGTTAGAGTTCAAATTTTCCTAACACAGCTAATAATTCGAAACCCATACGGAACTGCTCGATCTTTCATAGGCGTCAACATGGTATAATAATCAGAAAAATGTAATCATCATTATATTGGGAATTTTAGAATTATATTGATTAAATAACCAAAAACGTTTGTTATTATTAATAATATAAATTTTATGAAATAACTCTTTAAGTCTAATATTCCACAAAATAATAATTTTAATTAAATATATTAGACAATTTTACGCAACTGGTAAAAAAATACTTCAAATTTTTTGACAGTTCAGCGTGTGGTAAAATTGTTTAAAGTGTTGCCGCTTTTTTAGAGTAAGAATTTTGTTTATGTTTTGATTTCTTACACAATTTGATCATAATATATTATATATTAATAAATTGTATTTATAAATACATATTAAATTTAGATTAATACCGTTAAAAACTAATTATTGTTGTGTATTGTGATTGTGCTATGCCAAAACAACTAAATAGTCTGTGGAAAGCTGATAGGCTTTCATATAAGATAGATTATTTTGAACAAGAAATAATGACGGGACGTTTTTATTATTAATGCTCTAAAAGTGGTAAGTTTAAAATTTAGAATATATAATTTTGTATTAAAATGTTTTTTTTTATGTATTTAAGTGTGTTGCAGTAATCTTAGAACTAAGCGTATTTGCTGTTAATATAATAGGTTGACAAATAGTTGACATTTTAAAAATTCCTCACTTACTAACTATTCTGACGTTTTGGCAACGCTGTGGGGATCTGACGTCGTAAATCTTGAATGACGTGCACGCATTTTTATATGAAAAATACTATACCACACTCTAAGCTATCTAACAATAACTTCAGTTCACGTCTTTAAAAGTATAGTAAATTTAATATTCTGAACGATAGGTCTTTAAGAAGACATAATGGAGATTTTTCATACTTGTCATTCTGTATAAAGTAGGCAGATACATGGTTTATTTACTGATTGGAGTGCTTAGCAATAAACAGTTACCAAAATCTTACTTAATAGCCAATAACAAGTAAATAAAACAAATTCTTTTATCTTATATAACTTTCATCTTCCGACTGCTGTACCTCACCAAAAACTCTTTCTTTTTTGTCTGATGCAGCTACTTTAAACATGTCAACAGAACTATACTTGAACCAAAGGTGTTTCCAAATTGAGTATAGTACAGTTAGCTGATGATTTATGTATCTCCCATATCAATTTTTTTCCAAAAACTGTATAAGGCTGTGTTTATCGCAGGGTCTATTGTAATCAAAGAAAAAAACGTATTTCAATAAAACTATTTACTCAAAAGTAAAGTGGCCTAAACCAATTACATAAAAATAATACTACGAAATGGAAGACTCATTTTAACCGTTCCAAAAGTTTCTGACAAATAGTGAAGTATCTTCATTTTTAATTAAGTTGCGGACAAATTACTGAGACGTGCGTTGGCGAGCCCTAGGGTGTTTTTCTAAGTAGGGGTCTAGGGATAATTTGGAATGGAATTATCGGACAAAATTACTCTCAGCGGTTTGCCATCGTCTGCTGAAATCAACCATTCAACTTTTTGCGGTGAATGCGTGAATGGTAGTAGCGATCGATGCCGAATCTACTTGATTTTAGCGACCGATATACGAGGGCTGCTTTTTTAAGTTAAGTTATTACAAAAACAAAACGAAAAAGAAAGGAACACGTTCGAGATAAAGTGTTTTATTGCTTTTATAAATATTCGCATTTAAGGTCTATACATTTTTGTTTATGCGTAACACAATTCTGGAAACATTTTATTTAGTCTACAGAAAACCAACACATACCAATATATATTTAAATTATCACTCAAACCACAACATAAATATCAAAAAGAGAATCATGAAATCAATATATGATAGAGACATGATAGAGATAGTTATATCAGGAAACTTATTAGGAGTCGACAAATAAAATACATACATAAAACAAAAACAATATATTCAACAACACAATGATGTCGGTAGCTGAATGTACATACAAGTAATAAAAATACACCATCAATTATGAAATGGTGGTGTACACATAAAAATAAGCAGTAATATGAATAAGTACATTTACAAATACAACAATATAATAATGCACAGGTTCAATTATCAGCGAAGAGAGCCTGATAGTGAGTAAGAAAAGAATTCAACCAACATTGATTAAAGAAGCTCTCTTTGCTGTTTAACCAAAATGGTACTTTACATACAAACCACTCAGTCATGCTCAAATAGGTCTCCTTCTCGATAGTCACTATTAGTTTTACTAGTATGCTTTAAGTTTTTAAACAAATCATGGCAAAATTTAGGAACAGATGACAGTAATAGTAACAGATCAGTGTACTTATATTGTGATATAGGTATTGAACTTTGTGATACCAGTTGCAAATCTTTTGGCAATGTTAGGTCTCGCCTTCGAAACCTAACAAGGTCAATCTCCTGGTTTTCATCATGAAAATTGATTTTCAAACGAGAGTTCCCATGCTGTTTTGTTTTACTTGCAGTTAAACACAGTTTGACAAAAGAACTTGTTTGTTAATGTCTCTTTTTCTATTAATCAAATGCAGATTTTGAGATGCGTTGACATACAAAGACCTAAAATTTTTAAAATCTAGTTCCATATTATCTACAATATATTTCATTGGTGTTTTTCTGACTAACTGCTGCCAGTCCCAGGGCATTAAAATAGAAATTTTAATTTTAATTTATATTTTATTTCTAATTTAAAGTTTTTTTCTCTTTCGCTCTATCAGCGCATGCACAGTGTCCGCCTCCATGTGGGTGTGACACTTTTGTAGAAACGTCTGAAATCAAACTTTTCAATGGACAAAATAAAGATTTAAATAATAAATGACATTAAAATGTATGAAGGGAAATCTGCCCATGCAGATATTACTTATAAAAAAGTAGATAGCCACTTAATTATAGGAGAGAGTGGGCCACCATCAGACGCTGTGAGACAGTTGCAACAATTTTCAAATTACATGCTAGAAATGGCATTCAGTTCTGAGTATTCGCAGTAACGGACAAAAGTATAATTGTCACTAACATAAAAATAGTTTTAATAATACCTAGAGCTACAGATAGCATTTGAATTTGTTCGAATCGATAGCATCTGTTTAGAGCATCAATCTTGAAAGTACACATAGTTTTAATGATTGTTAAACTTTAAAATGATGACAACACATGAAGGAAGTAAATTTTTTACGAGTATTAGGTATCTAATAAATTACGTTTAGTCTTAAAAATCGGTTTATAAAATGGTTGAATATCAATTTCATCTCTCTAAATTGTGAATTTCAAGTTAATCAACAAATTATTTGGTCTGTCCTTCTAAAACCCAATTTTCAATCATACTCCTCTAACAAAATTAAATTTATGTAAATCTTCCAAGATTTATCGTCTTTTACGGTTCAAAAAGTTTCATTTTCTTTAATAACCCTTAAAAGTTTTGTCCAAAGTTGAAACAGTTATTAAGTTTAATAAATGAAAGTACTTTTTCAAAATTTTTCCCTTTTTTTAAATTATTTCCTTTAAAATATTTCTTTCTGATTAAAAATTATAATTCGAATTTAGATCAACAATAGAAGACCAAAAATTTAGTCCAGGAGCAGAATTTTTTAATTTAATGAGCGTGTCATCATTGCCATAGAATTTCCCAAGTACAACGGATACGTATGTAATCTTATATTTTTCATTAGTTACTTTACGATGTATCTCTTGTTGATCTGTCGTGTATTCAACATCTAGACTGATTTTCGGCTATTTCGCTTTCCTCAATTACCCATCAATAAATTCTTATCTTCTCATATTTTTACGATGTAACTATACCTATAGTTTGCTAATTGATACAGGTACTAAGATACTTGTATTCGTCGTCCACGATCGAAGATACAGATTTTACATTGAGCCAAATGACTCGGGTCTCGAAATTACGACGACTTGGATAGAATATGAATGAGGGAACGAGTTTGGAAGTTATGCGATTTTAAAGTTTCAAAAAATGCAAAAATTTCTATTATTAACTATTATAATTACATATTAACTATTCACATCCAGACGTCAGTAAAGTGAGCCTTTGTAATTCAGGGATTCCCTTGTTACATTTGTCCCTATTACATATTTGCAAGTTTCACATTAAAAGGTATAACCTGTGATTGTTTCAAAATAATTTTTCTCTTAGCGGTGCTTCGTTTTATAATAAGTTGTTTAAAATTTGTCTGATTCCAAGTTGCAGTATAATAAGCAGCACGGTTTTCGGATTGAAAGATTTCAAGTGAGTGTCGTAAAGTTTTATTTTTCATTAGAAGAGGTTTTTGCCATCTCAATAACGTAAGTCTATATATAATAACGGATTGATTACGGCTGTCGCCCCTTCTCCGCCCCCAATTTCTATCTTTTTCTGTCATATGCAGTTGCCTCTTCTTAGTCTCTTGCCGCCATTGCTTCATCAATATCGTTGCGCCAACTTCTCCGCGGTCGTCCTCTCTTTCTTCTTTCAGGAGGGATCCATTCCAGTACTCTTCTAGGCCATCTGTACTTTGGCATTCTTTTAACATGTTCGAACCAGATTAATTGTTTTCTTTCTATGTCATCATTGATATTTCTCTCCATTTTCATTTCGTTTCTTATTTGTTCGTTTCTAACTCTCTCCAGTTTCGATCTACCGCAGCTTCGTCTCAGATAATCCATTTCTGTCGTCATAAGTTTGTTTCTATTAGCTTTGGTGACGTCCCATATTTCCGAACCGTAAAGTGTAATACTTTGGACTATACTACCGTAAATGTGTTTTTTGGTTTCTCGTCGAATTGTTTTTTGCCAGAGAAGAGAGTTTAAGGCACGGGTCGTTGCTCTGCCCTTGTTTATTCTTTCCCTGATTTCATCTGCGCTATTTCCCTTCTTGTTTAAAATGACCCCCAAATATTTGCAGGATTGCACGCCTTTGATTTTGTCGTCTTCCAAGACTAGGTCACATATTTCATCTGTTCCTACTGAGAGATATTCACATTTTGTCATATTCATGTTTAGACCTGCCACCTCATATTCTTCTTGCAGTTTTCTTACCATATAGCTAAGATCATAGCTGTCTTCGGCAAATAACATAAGTCTAATTTTTTTTATTTCTTTTTTTTTAGATTTTATTTGACCCAATGGAGAAAAAAAATCAATCAATGTCGTTGGAAACGAAAATTGCAATTTTAGATCGCAGGACAAGGATCTACGGCGATTTAAAAACATTTTTTAGTTTAGGCGAATCAACTGTAAGAGCAATTATTAAGAAGAATGAAGTTGCTATAAGAAAATCTATAATTTCTGGTAAAAAATTATGCGTCAAATTTTCATCTTGCTCAAGAGATGTATTATTAGAAAGAACAGAAAGAGCCATCGCTATTTGGATTGAGGAACTAATTCAAAGAAGAATTAAGTTATTATTTAATCCAGGAGAAAACTCTTTAGTTTTATGAGTTAATGAAACAGTCAGAGCCACCAACTTCCACTTCCCAAGCTGGTAGAAAATGTTCTGCTAGCAAAGGATGACTAATTGGGTATATAAAAAGAAATGCATTTCATAATATCAAGATCACAGGAGAGAGTGCTACAGCAGATAAAGGAGCAGCAAAAATATTTCCACAGGAGCTAGCGAAAATTATTGAAGATAAAAACTATTTAACCGATCAAGTATTTAACGCTGATGAAACGGGACTGCATTGGAAAAAAATGCTTAACCGTACTTACACGGCAAATGATAAAAAAACTGCAAGTGTACATAAAGCAAGTAAAGATCGACTAACATTATTACATATTTTGTAGCAATACATCAGGAGATCAGGAAATCTTAGACCACCTCTATATATATATATATATATATATATATATATATATATATATATATATATATATATATATATATATATATTATATATACACATATATATATATATATATATATATATATATATATATATATATATATATATATATATATATATATAGAATGAACCAAAAGTATTTGCTGACAACGTAAGGAAGTAAACGTTAAGTAGTGGATTTGCAGCAATAAAAAATGAAACGTGTACTCTTTTAAATTTTTATTCCAAGCTTTCGGACATTGGTTATGTCCTTCATCAGGGAGCTACAAATGTGATTAATAAATTGTTGGTGTTGGTATAATTAATTAAAAATTATATATATATATATATATATATATATATATATATATAGAGGAACATGGCTCGAAGCAGTTTTTTACTTTGAACAGTGCAATGAAATAAAATTAGTAATATCAAAATTTGATGATGATATTTTTGAAACCATTCGAGAAGTAAAAATAATAAAAAATCAGAAATTGATAAAGCACCTCGCATATATTAATTACAATTATAAATTAATAGTTACCACATTTATTTTATTAATTAGAAAGACAAGAGGTAAATTTATCAGCAGAGGGAATCAGTTTACAACAGGGAAATTAGTATACAAGTCAAAAATTAAATCGGCACGTGGTCAATTAATTAAAAAAAATGAAGTATGTGTTTGACAAGAATGAAGGTTTATCGTTTTTATCTAATGTTGCTAAAGTTTTCAGTGGGACATTTTCCGAGGAATTATAAGTTGAGCCAGATTTACTAGCGATCCTGATATATGCTCCAATTACATCTGTCGATATAGAACGTTTATTTTCAATGTGAAAATTAATTTTAAGTGATCGAAGACATAGTTTTAAGACAAAATAAAAAATATTAATGAGTCAATTAATAATTTCCTACTCAACTACATCTTGATTTGGGTAAATATATTAAATTGCGATGTTGTAAAGGTGACATTTCCGACCTAAAGAACTACAGACCTATTAGTTTGCTCCCCCATACATACAAACTATTCATGAAGATAATAACAAAACGGCTTGTGAACAAACTGGATAGTTACCAACCTTGTGAACAGGCTGGGTTCCGCTCCAGATACGGAACAAGTTATAAAAACGCTAATAGAAAAGTGTACAGAGTATAATAAGCCTATCTTTCTTATATTCGTAGATTATGAAAAGGCATTTGATACTATAGATCATCATAAAATGCTTCGAGCATTGGCTGACTGCCGCACTGACTACCGATATATCGCCTTAATTAAAAGTATTTACGAAACTGGTACAGCTTGTGTCGGCCTTCATGAAGATACCAATAAGTTTCGAATAGAACGTGGAATTAGACAGGGTGATACTTTCTCCCCTAAATTGTTTACAGCTGTTCCTGAATATATGTTCAAGCAAATGGAATGAGAGGATAACATGGGAATTAATATAAATGGGAAAGATCTGAACCACCTAAGATTTGCCGATAACATCGTTTTAATATCTGATAGAGTTGATAAAGCTACAAAAATGCTACACAGGCTCTATAAAGTGTCAAAAACAATTGGTCTTAAAATTAACACCTCAAAGACAAAATTTATGACCAACCTTGTAGTCAGCGGTAAAACTCTGATTGAGAGCCGTAGCATCGATCAAGTAATAGCTTACAAATATCTAGTGCATGAGATTCGCTTTGGCCGAGATAATCAGACAACTGAAATACAAAGAAGGATAGGTCTCACATGGGCTGCCTTTGGTAGATTGAATAACATTTTCAAGTCTATTATCCCAGTTTGTTTAAAAAGAAAGGTTTTCAACCAGTGCGTTTTACCGGTTCTTACATATGGTGCAGAAACACTGACTCTGACAAAAAGAACAATAGATAAAATAAGAGTTACACAACGCGCTATGGAAAGGTCAATATTAGGTATTACCATCAGAGATAAAGTACCAAACCTAGAAATAAGAAAATATAGCCATAACTAAATTGGCTTGGGCCGGACATGTTGCCAGATTAACGGATGATAGATGGACCAGAAAGATTCTGGAATGGCGACCAAGGCAAGAGGCATATCGAAGCAGAGGACGACCACCGACTAGATGGACGGATAATATCAAGCGAATCACCACAAACTGGATGCAAGAAGCTCAAGATAGAAATAGGTGGAAAATTTTACGGGAGGCCTACGTTCAGCAGTGGACAAATATAGGCTAATTGATAATGATGAATTTCTAGATGACATTACTTATTGAACGATGTAATAATTACGTATGCTTACACCTTCAATACAATTACCGACTTGCTAAAATACATTACTGTTATTATGTATTACGATTGAGCATCTGTCTACTATTTTATATCATATCGGTCTATGAGGAATTCATCCGTTTACTAGGTCAAATAATGTTTATATAGAAACGCTGATCCTGCAAGGTTAAGCTTAATTTGGAACAAAAGTATTTTGAAAGTTTTGTTCTAATAAAATTTGATAAACAACTATTTTAATTTATTAAGCATTCTTAAACCGTTTTATTAATCTGGTATATATATTTTATATCACAGTAGCTATTAATAGTAAAATTTTAAGTAATCACAATGTTTAATTACTAATGAACAATTATCTAGTTACTGTATAATGTAGAGATGGCGGTTTTTGACAAAACACCGGTTTTCGATTATACCGGTTTTTTTTTCTTACGGTTTAACCGGGCGGTTATAACCGGCCAGAAAACCGGTTTTTCCAAAAACCGGTTTTCGGTTTTTTTAATCCAATAGGTTAAAAAGTTACATTTAGAATGCACTTTAGTTTGCGATACTTCATTCGACTCGATATCAATATGATCAAAATTAGAAGGTACTATCGAAAGAACATCAATATCAATATAAAGAAAACACAATTTTTAATAAAACCATTTTATTCTATTAATTATTATATTTATTTATTATTTTATTATTATTATACATTTATTGATTATTATTAAATATAATATACAATAAAAGTATAATATAAGTAGAATGAAGTAATATTTTAAGTAAAAAAGTATAGGTTAGAAGGTTAGAAATCGGTTATATTACATATATGAAATGGATTTAGCATTGTGTTGGCCAGTATTTTTGCCTAAGCTAAGCCTATTGAGAAAAACTCGTTCATATATATGTTGATCGGTTAACTGATGTCACCGAACTTCCGACCAACGACATGTACTTTTTAGCTATGAAAGCCAAGCCTGGCATACAGGTTCTGTTCTGCTCCCAGAATGAAAACGGATCACTTAATCTCAGCAGCAAAGGCTGCTGCAGATATAGAGTCAGTTCATTTGGAAAAGAACTTTGAATCCGTGTGTACTGAGAACTTGAACTGGAATTACTGTTCACCAACTCCAGATCGTGTGAAGACCAAAGAGGGTTTGATTTTAAACTCACTTTGGCTTCTTCATTCTGGAAGGAACAGGAAGGTGAAAGTTTTCCAATTTCGGTAAGGTACGTCCTAACTTCCGAGCCTAAATTGGATTTAATTGATATAAGGTTGAATGCTCAAATAAATGAACTTTGATAAAATGAAAGGCAGATATCAAGCACAGTTTTATTAATTAAATCTTGCCCAAGTACTTTCGCCTCCTAGAGCATCTTTAAGGGCATTTCGTCAAATTTGGGCTATCCAACAATCGCAGAATGTAGTAAACATAAAATTAAACATAAAATTGTACATAACACTACACTAAATAAGGACAAATAGTTTAAAATTATTTAAAAAATAGTCGAAGCTACATTCTAGTCGGCAACAGGAGAGAAATTCTCTCCTGTTTCCCTGTTTCCTGTTACCCCAACCATTTTAACTTATAAAAAATTTCCCAGATTCTTTCAAATGGGATTTAAAAAAAATAATATCAACATAAATATTTTACTTAAAAATAAATTGGATAATTTTAACACGTTTGTATATTTGTATAATAGGTACATTTTAACTCATTTAATACTTCCTGTATGGGTGTATCGTTTTGAAAACGTAGGGAAATCCTTGGAGATTCGTATTCGTAATCGGTACCTAATTTGATATTCATAGTCAGAACATTACTTTTGGTAATCAGAAAAAGCCATTCACCCACTTTCAATGTCAAGAGTCAAGTGTGAAAAATAGATGATGTACCAGATCACTTCTTATGTAAATATTATGATTACAAATACCTTTTTAACGAAATATTATAAAAAAATTGTTTCTTGTTGAGCAAACTGAAAGTGGAAACTGTGAGTTTGCAGTTTCAGTTTGCTTGTGTATTTATAAAATAAAATAAAATTTGAATTATGGTGTTGTTTGGAATAATTACTTAAGAATAATAATTATGATTGGGATCCAAAATAATACCTAACCTAATCCTAATCACCGTAAAAACCTAATAACCGGTTTTTACTTTAAAAATAAAAAACCGGTAATAACCGGGACAAAAAAACAACCGATAAAACCGGTTATTACGATGTAAAAAAACCGGTTTTCAGTTAAAACCGGTAGGTTTTTCCCATCCCTAGTATAATGTGATAAAGTGGGTAGGGCACATCGCTAGAGTGAAAGATAATAGATGGACCAAAAAATTGGAGTAGAGACCGACTGAATTGCAACCGCGCAAGATAGATATGAATGTAACTTTTTCTAGGAGGCCTATGTCCAGCAGTGGACGACTATGGACTGATGAAGATGAATGCGATAAAGAGGTGATGAAAAATTTTGATATAGATGACGATAAAAACTGCGATATTATGCATTTTCAGATCTAGTTAGTATAAATGTTTTAGAAAAGATCTTAGAACTTTTGTGTTAAAAAAGTTTTGTTTCAAACTGGTTTGTCATGGATTTTTGATTTTATTTTGACATTTATACGAACTTAATGATGTAGACCTAGATTCAACGGCAAGAAAATAAAAATATTCTTTAAAAAAATGACTTAAAACTAGTAATTGTTTCTTTTTTTATTAATTGTTAAAAGTATTCAAATTACAAAAACTAAAGTTTAATAAGGATACTGGAATATTAGTAAAAACTTTCATTGGTGAAACTCTAAAAAAATAATTTGTTTCTACAAAATCCAATTTGTAATAGAATAAACTTTTATTTAGTTTTTTCGGAATACTGTTCTGGACTATTTTGATCTATTAAGACCCTAATGATTTTTAAAATTGATATTTTAATTATACTGCAGCAAAAGACACTTGGACACTACTATTAGAATATATTTTAACATTTGTATGTCTGAAAATATCTAATAAATAATTATAATCTTACCTTATGTACTCATGATGTGAGTTAAGAGATTCCCAAGACATGTTCAAAACTATCTTTCAGCAACAAGTCCTTAAAAAATCTACCGCAGAAAAAAGTATTCCACGACCGATAAAAAGTCTAAAACAAGTCATGTCTGCAACTGCAGTTTTCCACCGGTTCTCGTTCGATAAAAAACACAAAAAACAAAACAACACTACACCCGTAACTTAGTAGCTATATTCTGTCAAAAAAAAATCCGATCCGTTGCTAAATTCTTACACTAGATAATTTAACGCCAACAAACACACCCCTTTCTCGTGTTACCCAGCCTCCCCTAATCAGTATCTGGACCAAACTCAAGCAAGACTCAGCGGAGGATCGGCGGCTATCGGCAGGAATCGAGATCCGCCCGACAGGACCAAAAGGGCCGGCTCGAGGCAAAAATAGATTATACAAGTACAAAATCGCTAAATTCAGATTTGTTTTTTACTATTCCCCCTTTACTTTTCGTATAACTCTTCCACACGTTGTGTAATTTTATTTACTATTTTTCTTTGTTCAAATCTGTTATGTTCCACTGTAATTCACTCTTTACTGAAGTTAATAAACCTTCCATACTTCCAAAAATTGGGGAACATACAGCTGGTTCCTAAGAAAACTGATACGACTCTTAAAGCTTATTTTGTAGAACATTGAGCAGTGTATTTTGTAGGATAAATACTTCACACACTGTCACTGTCACTGCCAAATCTTAAAATTTGTCAGATAACTTATTCTGTTCAACCTCAAAAAATGGGTCCTAATGCTAGCAAAGAACTAAAAGCAAGAATTGTAACGAAATTAGAAGATGGATGGTCACTATCTGCCTTAGCGAACCATTTTAACGTAAGTAAAACAACAGTTTTTAATATTAATGAGAGATGGAGAGAACAAGAAACTCTGGAAAGAAAGCAAGGTTCTGGAAGACCAAAAATATCTACCGCTCATGAAGATCGTACACGTTTGGAGAGATTAGAAGAGAATCCTTTTGAAGATGCGAAAACTACAAGAATTATATCACAGTTTCCGGGAAGAAAGACAACAACTTGGCGTAGAATTAAAGCATCGCGTTTTATGTAACGAACTGCAGAAAAAAAACAAGCTCTTACACCACAACAGTGGCAATCAAGACTTATATTTGCTTTAAACCATCAGCTTCAAAATCAGGATTTTTGGGACACGGTAATATTTACAGATGAGAAAAGTTTTCAATCTTCTAAAAAGGGCAAAATTGGGGTGTATAAACCAGATAATAATTGATTTAATCCTCTATATGTTGATAGATATAGAGCAGCTAGTCATTTTAGCGCCAATGTATGGGGATGGATTTCATCTAGAGGAATGGGAATGGTATGGCGTATTTATGGCAGGTTTGTTGGGCAGACTTATCTGAATATTCTAGAAAACATCATGTTTTCCAGTGTAGAACAGTTGTATCCAGAAAATAATGTTATCAAAATTTTACCATGGCCCAGCTACAGTCCAGACTTAAACCCAATCGAGAATGTGTGGGGGGTTATTATAAAACGGTTGTATCGGCGTAATTTTATTCTTCAAAATGCTGAAGAGCTGTAGCACGGTATACAACAGGTTTAGGAAGAGCTCTCTGAAGACGACAATTTTATAGTTCCTTTCACGTAAATGAACCGAAGACTACAAGCTGTTATCAATGTTGATGGAGATATCACAAAATATTAATTCAAAATAATATCAAAATTTAGACCTTGATAATTATTGCAATTTATGAATTAACATATGTAATCAATTGTTTGCTTGTTTATTGTATTATTTGTCTCATAATAAATATAATATGTCAGACCAATCACATACACTGCTCAAAATGATCAAATCTTACTAAGAGTCGTAACCATGGACGTATAAACATAGATGGACACAGCAATAAGATACCTTAAACACACACTGTTTTGAAGCTTCGATATTCCTGGACAAGAGGGTAAAGGGGAGTAAAACGGGTATCGATAGACTGTGATACTTCCTCAATGAGCATAAGCGTGCTTGAATTTTTACTCACGGGGATAATTATTCAGACTTTAATAATTGGAAGTAGTAATAATGTATAAAAACACGTTTTTATAGAAAAAATAAAATACACTTTTATTTGCTTTAAAATTATTACAATAAAATATAGTTGAGCTCAAGTTAATTTTTTAATAGGTATCAAATAATCCTACGATAAAAAAAAAACAATTAAAAAATATACATTTGTCAAATTTAAGTACATACCTATATTTATTGATAATGTGTTAAAACATATTTTTTCAAATTGTGACAAATTTGTTTTAATACAATATCAATAGATTCCACGTAGTAAGGGTTTCTGCTACAAAATTATTTATTGATCATTCCAAAGCTCTTGAGGGCATTTGACATAAAATTATTTGCAAATATACCTACTTATTAAAAAGTAGGCGTGGAAATGTATAAATTATTGGAAAGCTATTTACCGAACAGAAATATTAAAGTAAAAATGGTAAATAGACATAATAGAAGACGTTGGTATAGAAATAAATTTTTATTGATTGCGAAATAAAACAGTCTTAGTAAGAACGCTTCGTATGCGCACGGTGTTAGCATCTAAAGTAGTCCTCGTTTCATGATGAATTCCAATTTTAAAATATTTCTCAAGAACCAATTTTAAAAGTTGCATAGAGTGACCATCGATTGCATCTTCATCATACATATGGTCACCAAAATGCTCATAGATCGATTTTGGGACATTTTGTATGGTTTTATTAATCAAAATATTCATAAGGTTTTTAACTAGTCTGTTGTAGATATTTATAGCTTTATTAAAAAATCTGAAATATTTTTCAGCTTCCTTACAAGTTTAAATAACCAAAAAGGATGCTTTTGAAAGGATTTTTTATACTGTTTTCTCTGTTGAAGTTTAGAGTAAGTTTCATCATTAATCAATATTATTTGGAAACCTACAAAGAAAAATAAATGAGTTTTATTCATTTCACTAATTTATTGTTAATTCATGAGAAATATTAAATTAAAAAGCTACTAAACAGATCTTTTTAATCAGATGATGTGTACTTACAATTTAAAAATGTCTCTACTAATTTCATGAACTAATATCTTGTTCAATACATTAATTAATATGAATAAACCCAATGGTACGCCTATGAAAGACATATTTTAAAATGTAAACACACAGGCTTCCTCAGTTTCTCATCTTAAATAATGTAAACAAACAGTACTTACAAATTAAATGAGACATTGGGATGTAAATATTTCGTTTTTTTTGCAAATGCAAAACTGTAGCACCATTATTATAATTTGTTTATTTCACTATTTACAAATATCACTTAAAATACAGCCAAAATATCGAAAAACAACTTTTCCTCATCTTGGGTAAAAAGTAAACAAAACATGGACATGACATGGAACAGCATTTGAAGTTTGACGTAGAGCCATAAGACAGAGAAATGTAAACACCGTTGCCATTAATAAATAGGTTTCAGTGCTTCTACATATAAAATAATTGGTTGATATCTGTTATACGCTATTATTAAATGATATGCACACTATGTGCACATTTGATGTTTTAATTACAATTAAATATATTAATATAAGTAATAAATTATTATTTTGGTTTGATAGCACCTGTAGAGTATAAAATAAATATAGTAATATTTTCAGCGATACGTGAATAAGATATTTTAATAAGAAAATGTGACAACATTTGAAGGTGCTGAGAATGTGACCTAGTCAAATAATTTTGGCTTCACATTTTTATGTAAATAACTGAGTCCATCTGTGTTTATACGTCCATGGTCGTAACAGTTTTTTTTATAAACCAGCTGTACATCTTTGACAAGCTGTCAAAAATTCTAGCGACAATTCTTAAAATAATATGACACAACGTATACAAGCGTTATACGAAAAGTAAAGGGGAGATTGAATAGAGTAACTAGAAAATCGAAATAGGAAAATAATAGTGATGAATTCTTTGCGCCTGTGATTCCATTTTCAAAATAGAAAAGAAAGGAAAAGAAAATATTTTCCCACAATTGATTTCATTGTAGCTTGAACTACAAATGAGCTTGGGTTTCAAACTGAAAATTTTCATCCTATCGTCAGGGGTCGTATTTTCGAATTCATTTGAGTATATTTCGCATACGAAATTAGAAGAAATTCGCTCGAAATCCAATTGTATGTATTTTCGAATATTCCGTGTACAAATTTTTTTGTTTACGGCGACTCGAATGGGTCTAAACCATTCGAATATCGATGCTCGTATGCAATGAAAGTAATTATCATTTTAGTTGTCACTAGGCCCGTAAAAGATTTCTGCTGATCCTTTTTGATCGTTGTTGTATACAATATTTTTACATTGAACTTTGTTTTCAAAAGCTGGTTTAAATAATTTTATAAAAAAAAAGAAATACTACCCCAGGTCTCTGATTAAAGTAATTTAACCAATAACGATACAAAGAAAGTGGTTCGAGGTAAGTACACTAACAGCTTGATTACGCCAGGGTAATGAAGGGATAAAACATAAATTGACTTCTATCCTGAGAATTGACCTCCTCAGTCCTAATCCCTTTTGGGATGTGGAGACACCATCAAGTCTTTACAGTTTTTTCACTCCATCCTTCCCTGTCCTGGGCTAGTTGTTCGGCTTCATGTAACCCTTGGTTAATCAATATTTTTGTTTGATCTACCTAACGGCTTGGAGATCTTCCCCTAGGTTTCTTTAACTCTACTCTCGACTATCAGTTTTTCCATCGTACCTGTTCTTCCAGCAATGTGTCCAAAATACTGCAAATATCTCTGTTGTATTTGTTTAAGCAATCTATACTTTACTTTAAGTTGTTCTAATATCGATACGTTAGTGCGATGATCAATCCAGGATATTCTTAACATGCGGCGGTATACCCACATTTCAAAAGCGTCTAGTTTCTTTTTATCCGCTTCCTTTGAGGTCCACGTTTCGGATGCATATGTGGCTATGGAAAAAATGAGTGCCCTTACCAGCCTTATTTTTGTGTGTATTTATAATTTATGGTGCAAAATGTGTGAAACGCAATCAAAAGCCTTCGACAAGTCGCAAAGAGAAATTGCTATGCGATTGCCGCGTTCAAGTCCCTCAATCACCTCGCTCACAATATTAAATACCACATTCGTAGTAGAACGAGCACTTCTGAATCCATATTGTGAGTTCCTAAAGTAATTATTTGACTCAAAATAGGAATAAAATTGTTGTTCATGACCTTTTCACTCAATTTTTCCAAAAGTGGAAACAATGCTTATGGGTCTGTAATTGTCAGTTTTTGAGGAATCACCTTTTTGTAGACAGGTAGTACTTTTGAGTATTTTAGTGCTTCTGGAAATACTTCAGTTGATAGAATTAAATTAATAAGATAAGTAAAAGGTGTTTCTACACATTACTAAGAGACTTTATTATTTGAGAGACCTCTTCTTCCACAACGGGATGAAAAAAAGGACTTGCTAGGAGAAGGATAATTTTTATAAATAAAGAGGACATCGACATTAATAGTGCGAAGAGGTGTAATTATATTTTCTGCAATTGTAGTAAAAAATTTATTTATTTCGCCTGGAGGTAGATCAGGTTGTATCGTACTGGATCTTGTGTTGTTTCTTTCGAAATTTACTATTTTCCAGCAGTCTCTAGGTTTATCTTTATACTATTTAAAGCTGACTTTTTAGCAATTTGTAATTGCCCGATTATATTCAAATTTTTATTGTTTATATATTTTGAACAAATCGGGATCCTTAGTGGCATATGCAATGTGCTTAATAAGAGAAAGGTTAGATCTGTAAGACCTTAATTCATTATTTAACCATTGCACGGGTGTTTTCTCAGCAGTTTGTCGTACTTTTTTTAGTGGAAAATGCTTTCATATTTAGTTGTCATAAGTTTCGGTAAGAAAGACGTCAAAAATCAGGATCATTATTAATATCATAGAAAAAGTCCATATTTGTACTAACTAGCGCACGTTTAATCTTCTGTAAACCAGAAGAAGTAATAAACCGTTGAAATGTTTGATACAGTTTGCATGTTTGATGAGAGTAAGCAGAAATGCAATAAAAAATGGATAATAAAGTTAAGCAATTCCGTGTTCATTTGAAAATGCTTATTGGCTTTATAAAAAACTGAAAGATGCCAATTCTCTTGCGAATTATAACAAAACTAAAGCAGATCATGTATAACTATTACAAAAATCTGAATTAAAATTTCATGAGTAGACTTAGGCAAATATGCAAATAAAGAAGTATGAAATATGCGCATAAATATGCAGTATTTTATGTAAAAATATGCAGTATTTTATGTAAAAATATGCAGTGTTTTATGCAAAATATGCATATTTATCTAGAAAATATGCATGTAATAAAAATATTTATAATATTTTTTTATTTACAAAAATACGTACAATATTATAAGTACATAACATACACAATTATTTTAACATATAAATATTATTTTGAATTATGGTAACAATAGATTATCAAATGATGTTCAAAATTTTCTTATGGCTTCTATCTGAATACATATATATATATATATATATATATATATATATATATATATATATATATATATATATATATATATATTTAGGGATTCTACAGTATTCACTGCCTTCCCTCGCTCAACCGTTTCCATCTCTCTCTGTTGTTCCATTCTCCATCGTTTAGTCCTCTCTTACTCATGGCGTCGTCTACTTCGTTCCTCCAGGATTTTCGGGGTCGTCCTCTTTTCCTCCTTCCTATGGGGCTCCATTCGGTTATTTTCTTTATCCATCTGCTGTCGCTAGCTCTTCTTACATGTCCATACCACTTTAGTCTTTTTTGTTCTATATATGTTAGTATGTCTGTTTCTATTGATGTTCTTTGCTTTATTTCGTCATTACTTCTCCTATCCATTCTTGTTACTCTGCAGCATCTTCGCAGGCATTCCATCTCTGTTGCTACTATCTTACTGCTGGTTTTCTTGTTTATGATCCAATTTTCAGCCCCATATGTCATAATACTTCGCACTAATGTTTTATAAATCTGCGTTTTTGTCTTCATATTTAGGTGTCTATCCCACCATACTGAGTTAAGTTGTCGGATTGCTGTTCTTGTTTGTCCTAATCTTTGTGTAATTTCTTCCTCTGTTGTTGCCTTTTTCGTGATTATAAAGCCCAGGTATTTGAATTTATCCTTTCCTTTGATTGTTACGTTGTCATCAATCTGTAGATCTTCTATGTCTTCTTCACTTGTAGAGAGGTACTCTGTTTTCGCGAGGTTAATATCTAGGCCAGCCTTGGTATATTCTTCTTGTAGTTTCTTCATCATGTAGCTGAGGTCGTCTTGGTCTTGTGCAATCACTACTTGATCGTCTGCAAAACTTAATGTATATAGGTATTCGTTCCGTACCGGTACTCCCATGCCTTCGCATTTTCTTTTCCATGTAGTCAAGGCTTTCTCTAAGTATATTTTGAATAGGGTTGGAGATGTGGAACAACCCTGCAGGAGCCCTTTTGTTGTGGTGAAGTCTCCTATGATTCTTGTTCCCATTTTAATGGACACTTTATTTTCTTTATACAGAGCTTTTGTAGCTTCTATGAGTTCCGTCTGTATTTCTAATTTGTACATTGCCTCCCATAGTTCTGACCTTGGTACAGAGTCATACGCCTTTCTCAGGTCCACAAATGCCAAGTGTATATCTCTATTTTTTGCTTTTTTCTTTTCCAACAGTTGTTCCAGTGTGTATATGTGGTCTATGCATGATCTTCCTGCCGTGAAGCCTGCCTGATCCTCTCCGATTTTGCCTTTTATCGCTTGCTCTATCTTTTCTCGCAGTATCTTCCCATATAATCTTCCTGAATACATATATTTGTAAATATAAATACTTCTTTCGACATTAACTGATGTAACTGGGGCATTTTTCAAATTTACTATAATAGATGGTTCTAAATTAAGTGGTTTGGAAAATGTCCCAGCTAGTACTTGAACCACTTCAGAAAGAACCTGGTAACCACTATTTTTTTCCATGGTCACTTTAAATTTTGAAAAATTCCCTTTCCAATAGTACCTTTAACAATGACACAATGACTTTTGTTTTGACAGAATGACTCAAATTCTTTTATTAAATCTGTACTCTCTAACAATGATAATTTGGAGGATTCTAATTGAGTTACAGTTTTCTGGACAAAACTATAATTTGATTTTATGAATGACGGTTGCTGTTGGAGGATGTTATTTTGGAAGGCTTGCTTAGCTTCCAATAAAGATTGGCAACTATCATCTGTTAAAAGGTTAATTATTTTTTTAAATCAACGAAATGATCAGCATAGAAATTAGCTGCTTCCAACCATGTTCCCCAACGTGTTAAAATGGGTTGCGGTGGTAGTGGAACAGCAGGAAGCATATCTCTGTAACATTGTATTCTTACAGGTGATTTCAGAAATACCTTTTTGACGCTCGCTATTAAACTGTTTCGCTCGCTATTAAATTTTTTTCTTATTTCCTCCGCAACTCTGTTTATTACAAGTGACATGTATTAAGTTAGGGTAAAATATTTTTAAATTTTGTCCTGCTTTCACCATATATGGTGCGGGATCAGATAAAATAAGCAATAATTTATCATTGGGCACAGCAGCAGGAAGAAAAAAGTTTGCTAATGCTTCTTGTAGAAACCGTGATATTGTTAGAGCGTTGGTTTTTTCCACTTGCTTACAGGAAATTAAATACGATTTTGGAAAGGTTTCATCGCTAAGTACACCAATCAATAAGTGCACAATGTATCTTTCTGACGAGTCAGTGGTCTCGTCCACACATATGTAAAAGTAATTATTACCTATTTCGGCTTTTATGTTGTGGATAACTGAGGAGTATAACAAATTGACATTATTTCTCTTTAGAGTTCGTTCACTGTGAATGTTTTGTTTGCAATATTTTTTTAAAAAAGAACTAAAGTTTTCATTAGATAATTTTGAAAGCGGTATATTAAAAGATACTAATGCACGACACAAGTCTTTGTTAAAAGTTTCTTATTCGGAAAGCACTTGGACACTGAAGGTTTATATTTTTCACCGGATATGGTTTTTACTTTTTTAGTTACATTTTTCGCGGTTCTGTCATGCTGATCTATTTGAAATTTTTTTTCAGATGAAATCTAAAAAAGAATATAAAAATATTCTATAGTTGTACCTATTTTTAAAATCTAAGATTGTAGAAATAAACTAAAAATGAACCGTTTTTGTATAACAATTAAAATATTTAAATTAAATCAAATAAAAATCGTTGTAGTAATCTTGAAAATGTCAAGAAATTACTGTGCAAGAAGGAAGAACCCTTTTCTGTTTACATTTAAAGAAAAAATACTGTGAGCATAAATTAAAAGCACTTAATTAATTTAGTGTAAAGCAAACTATTCTATTGTCAGAAAAAAAATATTAGCTTTTAAATTTTTAAAATAAAATAAAAAATAATAAGTACGTATTTACGGTTTTGCCACAACATGAACAATAAACTTTATCCATATCCATAGATAGCTCTTTGTAAGGTTTTATCCAAGTTGAAACATTGCTTATTTTCGGCATTTTCAAAGCACAATAATTATTCACAATTAGAAATACACGTTGTTTACGCCTCCAATTTTACAACAAAAGTGAAACCAAGTGAAACTGATCGTCGAAATAAAAATTTTTACCTAGAGACATAAACTGGCAAACATAAACCCTTTCCCAAATTTCAGGAGAAAACGTGACAAAAAGCCGCTGTCTTTTATTAGTTACTATACCAAGAATTTGAATACCAAGTGATTATAAAACAAAATTAAATATTGGCATTTTTATGCTATCTGTAAGTTTGAATAAATTTTTATTTTTATTATTTTCAAATTATATGCACTTTATGCTCACTTTTATAAAAATATGCAAAATTTGACATTTTTGCATTTTTTATGCATTATATGCAAAATATGCAATTTGCATATTTGCCTAAGTCTATTCATGAATAATTGATAATGAAATTTTCAAGTCGTTCAAAAAATAAAAATAAAAATGTGTGGAATCTGGTTAAAAAGGAAACTCGTATGAAATCTATCCAAAAAATATAGATTAACTATAGATGTGAAACGTTGTACTGATTCCAAGCAGTTGTCTGAAACTTTTTGTAATTATTTTGCTACATCAATTGGAGAGAAAATTTGGGAATTCTCGATCTGACAGTTGAAAGGCTTCTGATATTTTCTTAACAGTTTTTTCATTAGACCTGTTGTTGATAATTATGTAATGGATGTGATCGATAATTTAAAAAATAAAGAGAGTAGAGCAAACGACACTGCACAATTTTATTTCACTGTTAGAGTTCGCTTACTGGCCGAGTTCTGCCCTGGAAAGGAGGACATTTCAGGACTCGGGAGCAAAATCGAAATTCTTGTTCTTGTATTGCGGTAAAAGCACGTGCTTTATATAAAATGCAATGATAGTGGCATCCCGACAAGGGATTACCCGTGATTGTTTTTCTTTCGATTAAGTCATTCGTCACAATTAAATGTCCAATAAAGTGTACCTGCGACTAAATTAAAAATATAGATTTTCCATCGAGGTTGCCTTGAAAACGGATTAATGGAGCATGATAAAAATGTCTCATTGTTTTCATTTTTGAGTATATACGATCTAGAAATTAATGGAGCGTTGGTGGTAAACGGCTCCGTTGTTATGACTTTATTGTACTTGTTGTGGTGCCGCACAGACCATATATCAAACAGATGCACTGAATTTTACACAATACACTAAGGGTTTTACAAAGGTTTGCTTAGAAATAAAATGACTAATTTATATATATATATATATATATATATATACATATATATATATATATATATATATATATATATATATATATATATATATATATATATATATATCGTCGGTATACTGCGAAAACCAGATAAATGACAAATTTTAAAATATTGAGTTAAGTATACCAAAATTCTCAGCTTTTTCCGCTCTACATACAGGTAAAACCCAATAAATGATACGACTTACCATTCAGCAGATAATTTGATAATTGTGAAGACAGCAGTTCAATTCTTGATGATTCTGAGAACAATATAGTTTCAATGATGGAATCCATTTTTGATAGTGACTTTTCAGATGTAGACCCCACATATCAGCCAAGTGAAGAGGGATCGCTCTCTCTAGGAAGTCTATATGATTTACACACAGCTGTCTTTGATAGCCTAAATGATGAGAAAAAAGATACTGAAATAGGTGCACCCACCAACAATTTAGTGTCAACTGAAATAGCTAGTTGGATATTAAATCTACTTCTTGACAAAGGATATTAAATCTACTTCTACGTCGTGGAAAGACGTACGTCCACTAAAACGTTGGAGAAAAGTTAACCCCAAAGATTGGGTAATAAATGTCGCAAAATGGAGACGTGCTGAGGGGTTGCCTTATGAGATAAAAAAAAGACAATAGACCAACAAAATTGCCAAAACCAGTTAATTGTTCAGAGTGCTTTTACAAATGTGCCAGTTATTTCAGCGAAGATTACAGACAAAGACAATGTCGTGATTATTGAAAGTTAGAATATGTAGGCCTGAAACATTTTCTTATTGCACGTATTAAAACGGAGCCACCAAAGAGAGTCGTTGCAGTTCGTTGAAGTTTAAAAAACCACGTGCATTTTCCAAAAAGTGTTACTTTTCTTTGAATGGTCAAGACATACAGGTATGTGAGAAATTTTTTTGTAAGACACTTTGTATATCAGCGTCGTTAATACAGGATGTTGTAAGAAAAACTGATATTCTAGGCTGTTATGCAGATACGGATAAAAGAGGCAAGTATACACCCCCAAATAAAACAAGCAGTAAAACCCGAAAAATCGTGAAGGCTCATATTGAGTCTTTTCCAACCATGGGCCCACATTATATTCACCAAAGTTCAAAGCGTGGATATTTGGACAAAAATTTAAGTATAAGAAAAATGTACCAACTTTTTATAAATGACTGTGAGCAGAAGAAACTGGAAGGTGTTAGCGAAATTACATATCAAAGAATATTTTCTAACGACTATAATTTAAGCTTTTTTGTTGTTAAAAAAAAATCAATGTTTAGTTTGTAATAAATATGATAGAGCTAATCCAACTGACAAATCGGATTTAGAAGACAGTTACAGAGAACATCAGAAAAGAAAAGAAGTATGTAATCTTAAAAAACAAAATGATAAGAAAAGATCTAATGAACAACGGGATTTTGTTTCAATTACTTTCGATCTGTAGTGCCCTGTAGGCCGTACTACAGATTCCAAGTGGATTGACTGGAAAACTATATTATTCTCGAAAATTATGTGTCTACAATTTGTGTGTATATGAAGCCGCATTACCAAATGCAGCTTACTGTTTTGACTGGTCAGAAATTAACGGTAGACAAGGAAGTTCTGAAATAAGAAGCATTATACTCCACTACTTATCAAAATGTGTTCCAGAATATGTAAGTAAAATAAGTTTATTTTCTGATACCTGCAGAACACAAAATCGTAATCAGCATATTGCAGCCTTACTATTATGGGATGTTCAAAACATAGACCATTTAAATATTATTGAACACAAATTTTTAGAGTCTGGACATTCCTATATGGAAGTTGACTCTATTCAGATTAATATCGAAACCGCTAAAAAACACAGATCTATCTATGCGATGCCAGATTACTTGTCTGTTTTTCAAAATGCAAGAGGAACTAAAAATATCAAGGTTGATGATAAAAAAGTATGTATAGAACCATACAAATGTAAAGAAGTTAAATACTACGACTTTTATGATTTAAAAAATTTGTCACACACTTTGATTAAAAACCGGACAAAAGACCAAAACAGCGAAAAAATAATGTGGTTGAAGATAAAAATAATGAGATGCGTGAAAGGAGAGACAAACAGAATCTATTTTAATTATGACATGTCAACAAGCTTCAATTATTTCCTTACTGATACTGCACGGCAGTCAAAAAGAAAAAAGCACGCCAAGTTATCAACTAATACAAGCAATCTTGAAGAACTTAAACGACTTTATGATGCACATTTGCCAATTAGCATAGCAAAAAAGAGAGATTTGGTACAGCTATGGGATAAGGGAGTGATACCAGAGGAATATCACGGGTGATATCGTAATTTGAAAACGGGAAATGATGTAACAGACATCTTGCCAGAGCCTGCTTTCAGTGACGAATCGGACGAGGAAGCCTCATAATAATAATATTGTTATTATTATATTCGAAATAAATTTGATTTTTTCTATAAAACTGCCTATCATTCATATAAATAATAACTATAACTACACACAGATGTTAACAAAATTTTCAGGGAAAACCAGTTAAATGTCATAAATATCGACTAATACCTTAAAACATTGCTATTACCTAGTAAAAGCCTCATATCTCGATCACAAAACTGGAAAATATTATACTTGGTTTATTATATTTGTGTTAAATATGTTATTTGAAGAGTAATTGATTAATTTAGATTTACAGGTAAAACCATTTCCAACTTAAATTTAGGATTAGTCAGATAGGTGCCTTAACTTTTTCAAACTAATGATAGAATATCATTTCAGATATATGCATCTTTCACTATAATACCTAATATCAAAAACAGGCTGACTGCTCAATTCACAATAAAAAACTAAACTGTAAAAACTTTTTTTCTCGATTTCGGTATTCCTACATTAACCTGGTTTTCGCAGTATACCGACGATATATATATATATATATATATATATATATATATATATATATATATATATATATACCTGAAAAGGGCTTTAGTGACTAGGTGAGTAAAAATACATAAGAATATTTTGGGTTTTGTAGTCAAATATTTAGACGTGGAGTAGCAATTATTGTCAATGCAGAGGTCAACAAGTCAATAGAGGGTTTTGTTCCAAAAAGTGATGCTACTACAAATAAGGACATCACACAAAACTAAATTTGATCCAAGTATATGCGCCAACGGCGGATGCAACAGAAGATGAAGTAAAAACATTCTACCAACAAATTGAAGATGCACTGCAAATGACAAAGAACGGGGAAATCACGGTAGTTATGGGCGATTTCAATGCAAAAGTCGGCACGGGAAAAGCTGGAACAATAATGGGAGATCAAGGATTAGGGGAAAGTAACAATAGAGGAGATCGTCTAATACAATTCTGCCAAGAACAAAGTCTAATAATCAAAAACACGTTCTTTAAATTAACTATGAGACGGTTATATACATGGCGCTCACCAGTAGATAAACCAGAAAAAGTGGTAGGAAACTAAATCGATTATATAATGATTAAAGAGAGAAATCGTAATACTATCAAATCAGTTAAAACATATCCAGGAGCAGATGTCACATCAGACCATAACCCACTAATCGCTAATGTCACGCTTAAGCTTAAACGTATTAGAAATTCCTAAAGAACTAAAAAATTAGATGTTAGAAAACTGAAAGAAGCTGATAAAAAAAACAAATTAAAACAGAAAATATATGAAAACTTTGATAAATTAGGTACTAACACCTACAAGATAAACCAACAATGGGAAACATTAAAAAACTACCCCATCGTTCCATGTAAAGAGATATTAAAAGAACCGATAAAAAAGAGAGACAACTGGATGACCGACGAAATACTCGGCAGGATGAACTAAAGAAGACAAGCCAAGAACAAAGACAGTCATAATTACAAAATCATTAACAATAAAATCAGAAAAATGATAAGAGAGGCAAAACAAACTTAGTATGAGGAAAAATGTAAAGAGATAGAAAATTTTCAGAACAAATACGACCTATTCAACCTACATAAAAAGGTTAAAGAAATGGCATTGCTGCAAAAAAGAAACCACAACACAACTCTTTTAGATAAAAATGGAAATATTACGACTGACGATGACTAAAAACTAAAAGCTAAACGATGGAAAGAATATATGAAAGAGCTTTTCGACGATGAAAGAGGAAAGCTATAAGACATATCTTTTGAGGACAGAGAAACGAAAGTATAGACATTACAAAAGAAGAAATATTGTATGCACTAAAGAACACCAGAAACAGAAAAAGCTCGGGGCCAGATCAACTGACTATTTATATCCTTAGAATAATAGAAAACGTGTACTTGGACGTCGTCTTAAAGATCTTTAATGAAATTTATCAGTCGGTTGACATACCCAACGACTGATTGACCTCAACATTTATTTGTCTCCCAAAAAAGAAAAATGCTAGAGAATGCACCGACCACCGCACCATAAGCCTGATGTTTCACACAGTTAAAATGTTTTTAAATATGATCCATAAATGCATTTACCAAATATTTGATATAGATATTGTAAAAACCCAATTTGAATTCCGTAGAGGCGTAGGTACCTGTGAAGCTCTCTTTGCATTTAAAGTACTAATCCAAAGATGCTTGAATGTGAACCAAGATATGGTGTGAACCAATGAAGAAAAATGATTAGGAATATTGGAAAAAATCACGATACTCAGTAATGGGGAATTGACAAGAGAGAGAGAGAGAGAGAGAGAAAGAGAGAGAGAGAGAGAGTCAAATATTGGATTTTAAGTAAAACATACTAAAAATGAATTCAAAAAACTACATTAGATAATGAAGTTGTTGTATTTTCAACAGGCTTACCTTTGTGAGGATGTTACTATAAAATTAACAAAATTACTTAACATTTGACGACATTTTATTAATTCTATTCATATGACGACATTATATTGCTTTCCTTTTTTCTTTCATTTTAAACTTATCACTATGGTTTCCATATCTGTTCTATTTTTTATATGCATTTTAGGTTAGTTTGACAGAGGAAGTACCTATGCTTGTGCAAACATTCATCGCACATTTTGACATAATATGTATAAATGTTTCGTTTACACTTTTATATGCTGCTGTAATGCCATTATGGTATCATGGCCACCTTCTTTATAGAGTTCAGCTGGGAGACTGTCTATTTCGGGTGATTTGTTTCTGACTAGTTTTTTAACTGCATCTTTAACTTTAACAATCATTGGTGGTTCCTCTTCCCTCTCGTTTTTTCCCCTTATCTCATCTCTTTCGTCTTCCAGGTTTTCTTCTTCTTTCTCTATATTAAGTGCCTGGTTAAAGTATTCCACCCATCTATCCAATACATCTTTCCTTGTCGTCAATAGGTCGCCATTATTCTGACTTCTGCATTGTCTTGTGGTTACCTTGAATTCTTTTCTGTTGATGTTAACTCTCTTATAGAATGCTCTGAATTCTTTCTCTCTGTTGAGGTTTTCTATATATTTAAGGTCCTTATTTAAGTGGTTTCGTTTTGTTCTTTTGTGTATCCTCTTTTCTTCTCTTCTCTTTGTTTGATAATTCTCTACAGTTGTTCTGGTTTGTCGGGTAAGCATCTTTCTGTAGACTTCATTTTTTTCTTTTGTTGCATTCTTGAATTCATTGTCAAACCAATGATTGTTACGGGCACAAATTTCTGTTCATATTTCATCTTTCGCTGCTGCTTCAATGTCTTCCTTTATTCTGGTCCAGGAGGAGTCTATATCTGTCTCGCCTTCTTCATTTAGATGTTGATTCCTTAGCCTGTTGGTGATGTTTTCCGAGTGCCGTTCCGCAATTGTCGCATCTCTCAGCTTTTTCACATTCCATTTTTTTCTATTCATTTTATTTTCTTTACTGGTGTTTGGAATTGTAACTCTCACTATATAATAATTCTACAATTTCTGCAATTTATTACGTCTGTTCTGTGCCTTAAATCTATTAAGATGTGATCAATCTGACTCGTTGTTCTTCCATCAGAAGAGGTCCAGGTTACCTTGTGTATGTTCTTGTGTTCAAAATAGGTGCTATCGACTGTCATATTTAGCCATTCATGTCCCTTAATACAATCTTAATGTCATTTCTGGGACATTTCCTGTAGGCTTGCTCTAGGTCTTCGAAGAACTGTTCCTTTATTTCCTCTGGCTTATCATCAGTTGGAGCATGTGTATTGATTAAACTGTAATTGAAGAATTTCCTTTTTAAGCGCAAATAGCACATTTTTTGACTGTAGGCTTTAAAGTCAATAATAAGGTATTTTGTTCTTCGGTTTACACTAATTAATAATCAAATAAAAAATGTATTGTTTAATATTTAATTATTTACTTATTTAATAATTTATTTTAAAGAATGAATATAGTAAAATGAAGCGTTTGAGAGAGTATGTAATTTGAAATTACACCCTAAACTTTTAAAACAAACAAATTGGTTGATCTATGTTTCAAATTTTCAGCAACATTTCCATTTAACGAAAAACATTGTAGAACCTACACGAAGTAAATAACATTAAGGTATTCAAAGCGGATAAAAGTACACTGGGAATGAGAAAACAAGAACGCGAAACGGTCGGATGAACTTTCTAATTATAAAAAAGGATTACCGCAAAATATTTGCACGCGGAAGATGCAAATTTTCCGATGCAAATAGTGTGCTCTTCTTTGTTTTTTAAGGTTCATATTCGGTGTATGCAAATCCTAGAGGAAAAAAATCATCCATGTTTGTGTTTGATCGTAATTATCTTGAATTACCTGTGGTAGTGTGGCGGAAAGAATTTTCACTCAGTTTTACGAGTTCACTCGTAGTTTGTTTAAGTTCCCAATATTTTTATTTTAAGTAGAACTTTTATAACGAAAATTTACCAAATATTTTCATTTATCAAAAATGGATATTAAATTCAGCAAACTCGGATATATTTCGCATACTCTTTCGCATACTTTTAAGTACAAGTAAGAATATATTGACAAGGATAAATAAATTCTATCTTTCTTAAAACATGGAACCAAATGTGTCTTCTTCTTCCTTTTCCTTCTGGTATGTAGGCTTTAAAGCCTGTTTATATATATATATATATATATATATATATATATATATATATATATATATATATATATATATATATATATATATATATATATATATATATATATATATATATATATATATAGATATTAGATATATAATAAACTAATTTTTTTATTTCCTGGGTTTGTCGGTCTGATGTAAATGCCCTTGGTTTCTACTTTCTTCGTTAATTTTTTTTCACTTCTTCCGGTCGTTTGCTCTCTCTCTCTCCCTCTCTCTCTATCTCTCCAATTTTACACTCCTATACCATTTAAATCACCTTTAACTGCTTCTTACCACTTTTTCCATGGTCTTACTCTTCATTTTACCCCGCCTCCTCTAAAAAGCACCTTCTTTACACAACGTTTCTCTGGCTTTCGAGTGATGTCACCTGATTCTCTGTGCTTTGACTTTTTGTACAATTAGGGGTTTTCCATACATCTCCATTACCTCTTTATTTGTTCTTCTTCGCCAGTTTCCTCCGCCGTCCCACCAAAAATCTTCCGCAACACCATCCTTTCCCAGATCTCGATTTTCATTTCTTTTTTTTTATTCATACTCCAGGTCTTATAGGCATACACTGCCACTGGCCAAATGACTGTTTAATATATTCAAATTTTTGATGCCCTACATACATTTTTTACTTTTAGAATATTGTTTAATGAGCCCATTGCTCTACTTTCTTTTAATAGTCTATTTTTTATTTCGTTTTCTTCTTCCCCTTTATTTGTTGCTCCCAAATACACGAACTGGCTGACATTTTCAATTTTGTAATCCTTTTCTCTTGCTTTAAATGTGACGAATTTATTGTGTTCTGTTATCTCACCACGTATTTCCATATAATTTGTTTCTTCATTTATATACAACCCAAATTTTCTCGCTTCATCTTCAAAGTTCTTAAACATGTGTTCAAGGTCTTTTTTGCTCTTGTTAAGAGAACTACATCATCTGCGTATGCTATACATTGTTGTTTATGGTGAAAAATGGTACCTGTAGTTTGGATCTTACTCTCTCTCATTATTGCCTCCAAGGCAAAGTTAAACAGATCAGTAGAAAGTGGGTACCCTTGTCTTAATTCTCTTGTAGCCGAAAACAGATTTGACATACTTCCTTCTATGACCACTCTATTGTTTGTACTTGTTAGCGACATTTTCAATAATTTTATCAACTTTTTCGATATTCCTAAATTTTGTAGAGCTTTATACAACTTTTCCCGATCGATAGAGTTATACGCCTGTTTAAAATCAATGAAGAGCATGTGGAGTCCTAGGTTTTGTTTGAAACTGTTATTTTTTATAAATTTTAAGGTAAATATTTGATCCACTGTCGATCTTCCTGCTCTAAACCCTCCTTGGTATTCACCTACTATGCCATTCTCGTATTTTTTTAATCTATCACGTATGATCTTTGCTAATATTTTGTGCACAACATCCAGTAGCGCTATCCCTCTGTAATTTTCACAAAGTGTTCTGTCACCTTTCTTATGTATTGGGCAAATCACGGCATTACTCCATCTTTTTGGCATTTTCTCCACTCTCCATACTCTCAATATCAAATTAAATAGCTTTCTTTGCAGTGTGACCCCTCCTTCCTTTAAAATTTCCGTCGGGATTCTATTCTCCCCGGCACTTTTACCGTTTTTAAGCCATTTTATTGTTTCCTTTATTTCCCCTTCTGTTGGTTCCTTTACGTACTCCTCATCATTATCCTCTAATTGGCCCATTGCTTCATCTGTTTGCATCAGTTGTTCATTATTTAGCAGTTCTTCAAAATATTGTGCCCATCTGTTTAATTTCTCTGCAGTATTTCCAAGGAGCAGTCCTTCTTTATTCCTACAAAAAATTGTTTGGGTGTTATTTGTTTGTCTGTTTCTCTTCACTTCTTTTTTATTTCTTTGCTAATGTAATGCTCCTCTATTGTTTTTAATTTTATTTACAAATATTCTCTCTTTTTTTGGCTGCAGATTTTTTTAGCTTCTTTACTTTTCGTCTCATGTTCTGTAATTGTTTCTTGGGTTCTATTATTGTCTTTTTCCAACTTTACCTTATTTCTTAGCATTAGTGCTCTTCTACATTCCTCGTCGAACCAGTCTTCTTCTCTCTTCGCTCATGTATTGCTGCTTATGTCATTGATGTTCCGATTTTACTCCATTCTTCTTCCAATCTATCAGACATTAAGTTTTTTTCCTCTAATCTTGCGTTAATCTCATTTTCTAACCTCTTTGCCACTTGTTTAAGTTTAGCTATTACCAATATACGATCACTACTGGCATCTGCAACTCTATAACTTCTGCAATATCTGATAGCTCTGGTATGTTTATTTTCTATTAATATGTGATCGATTTGGTTTTTACTCTGCTCATCAGGGTATATCCACGTTACTTT
The DNA here is from genome assembly GCF_040954645.1 of Diabrotica undecimpunctata. NCBI lineage: Eukaryota > Metazoa > Arthropoda > Insecta > Coleoptera > Chrysomelidae > Diabrotica > Diabrotica undecimpunctata. Next base: position 157,416,810 of record NC_092806.1, on the reverse strand, counting down.
ATATATGTCTTTATGGTCGAATTGTGTACTGATTATCTTCATTTTATTCTCCATTGCAAATTCTATTAATTTTATCCCGTTCTGGTTACTTTTTTTATGTAAACTTTTCCCTCCTGTTATATGCCTGTAAAGTTCTTCCCTACCGAATTTCCATTTAAATCTCCCAGGGTTAATAATTGTATGTCGTATTTTGGTATTTTCTCCATTATTTCTGCTAGCTTTTTGTAGAATTCGGCTTTAGTTTCCATATCCTTTTCCACGTAACCTTAAGTAACATATTCTGTCTGAGATCGATTGAAAATCTACCACCTATCTTTTGATTTTATTATTTACCATAAATCCAACACCGAAGTATCTGTTAACTCCTCCACTTTTTTTTTAATACGAATTTAGACTTACATTTTATCACTTTACCAATTTACTCATTGTTATGAGCTTTTTTGTCTTTTACAGGTAATTGAATTAGGCAATCCCATCCTCTTTTTAAAAGAAAGTAAATTATCTTCTTTGTAACTTAGCGCACATTCCTAAACCCTAATTCTAGACGTTTTTATTAATAATTTTATTGTACAACGTTATTTATGCTAGTTGGATTTTAATTTTTAAACGGCAAAGCTACATTTTAATTAGAAGGCAACAAAAAGTCGACCATTATTTTCACAACTCCGCGATTTCGTTTCTCTTCAGATGCAAATATTGTGTTGTTTATGGCGGTTGTTTTAACACTGAAATATGAAAGGATTCATCGCGGTGAAGTGTCCTCAATTAATCCGAAACGTGACGAAGAGGATACTTTATAACACCAATTAAAAATGAATGAAGGATCAGGGAGAGGCCAATATATTGATTATGAAAAGTGATTTACGGAATATATTTTATAATTTGAAATAACGAATTGCTTGTACATGAGAGTCCATTTCCAAATTAGTTAATAGAAAGAACAGAAATTTTTATTCATAATAAATTCCTTGACAGAGTGCATTGCCACAATATCTTGACAATCAACATCGAAGGATACCATTAGCAATTGAAGGGTACAGAGGAAAAACCAACATAGGTAGTCCAAAAATGAAAAAAATCCGGTTTACCCTTCCACACTTTCTTTTTGCCGTGTATTTTATCTTGACAAATCGTCAAGGGGAACAACAAACATAGTCCTGAGATGTTGAAGGTTTTAAATAGCTATTGCAGGAGAAAAACCAACACAATCAACATGAAACATTGGAATAACCTACACAGTCCATAAAATTCGTTATTACTCTCATGCAGGTCATCGCAGCTGGGTTTATTACTTGTTGTTTTGACACGTTTGTTTAAGCTTGTTCGTTAAGTTGTTAAGAAGTATTTAGTATTCTTCACTTTTAAGAGTCTTTGTTGAAAGTTTTAGTGTTTATAATATCTGACAATGACGAAAATACATGTGTTAATCAACGAAAAAGCGTAGAACACATGGCCGTCTTAGAGAGGTTGGTACAAAAAGCCAACATGGCAAGAGCATCAATAAGAGGCCTAACAGGAAGAAAAAGCAAACTTAGGCTGAAAACAAAAATAAGATTAATAAATAGTATAATTCTTCCTATACTAACATATGCATATCTCGCGTGGGGACACATATGCAATACATCAAAAAAATCGGTTGCCTGTAAAGTCGGTTTTACGGGCGAAGATTTTACGTGACAACGTCTTTTTCTCGGTAGAATATTTATTGATATGAATATTATTAAATTGCACAATAGTTGTTTGCAGTTGAAACGCGCTGTTTCTTCTCAATCGACTGAATTACGATTGATTGCAGAGTGATTTAAACTAATAATTTACTTAACACTATCAACACTTGTCAATAGTATGACATAACCTATAAACTCAGTTTCTTAACTTTTGTGTCAATCTAACAATTAATCAATCAATCATAGTTTACGATAATGAAATATTAGTGTACAATTATTTACCTTTATTGTTGTAGTTGTTGTAAATGACGAATCTAAGCACTCCACATTTTCACTACAGACACAGCTGACGATACTTTAACCACACGTGTGAACTTGTATTATGATGCTTTCTCGGTTTTCCAACGCCAAGAACGCTCGAGAAAGACAGAGACACAAGCACGCACCGATTCAACGCGCCTAATTCTCTAGTGCTGCGCGCGCAGCGGACCGATCATGTTTGAGTGGGAGAGAGACGCAAGGCGAGGCAAGGCTCTCTCTCGTTCGGTGACTCATCGTAACAGACGTGAGCGGGCGTTACACTTTTTCATGAGTGACTCCGAGCCACAACCTAATTTAAGACGTTGTCACGTCAAAAAGAAAATACAAGCGGCACATAACAATAGCCTAAGAGAAGCAGTCAACGTACCGAGATACGTAGCAGAAAGATTCATCTTTAGAGAACTACAGCAAATCAGAGTGACTTACACAATGAAAGAAAAATCTAGGACAAAGTTCGCGGAGATAGAGAACCACCTCAGCCACATATTGCGAGAGATAATGAGGTACGACGCTTTCCACAGATGGAAGCACAAAAGACCCAAACAACAAATAGTAAAATAAAATCATAATACTAGAGAGACAATCAACAATTACACCAGAGAGAAAACAAAACACCAGAGAGAAAACACTTCAAAAAACAACAACGCACAATGAAGATAGTTTGTAGCTCATAACACTCGTGGACAATCGCAACGTACAGCGTGGACCCAGTTAATTTTCAGTAGATAATTTATTATATTAATATCCACTAATTCTGATTTTATGTTTCAGGCATCCTACAAAAAAAAATCCAAAAAACAACAAAAAACGGCGCAAGCCACAAAAAAAATTAACAAAAACCATTAAAAACCCGGGCATGTAGGGCCCAACCCAAGAAAGTCATTAACTGTAGAGATTATCGCTATAGACTTCGGAAAAAATCTCCCTACTTCGAATATAACTTCTGCTGAAGTGTATTTTAGAAGACAGCTGTCATTCTAGGTTTTTAATATTCATATTTTGTCAAACGGTATTTCAAGCATGTACACGTACGACCAAACCAGCGCAAAACAGGGGTCAGATGACGTTGCATCTACGTTCTATCATTTTTTTAACACTTACCTGGATACTGCTGTTAAAAAACTTTATGTGTTTGCCGAATCTCGCGGAGGACAAAACAAAAATCACACTATCATCCAGTTCTTTCACTGCGTAACTGCCACATTAAAAAGATTTGACACTGTGACAATTACTTATCCAGTTGATTGATCCCCAAAAGTACAAAGGCTGAAACCTCAGATGGCTGGAGAGAGGTTATAGAAACCGCGAGAATCAAGCCACATCCGTTTGTTGTTGTATCATGTGAAAAAATTATGTTTAAAGAATGGGGTACATTTTTGTCCTGCAAGTTCTACATAAAGAAATTTTCTTTTCCTATTCGGCAACCAAAACAGTTAATGTTTTTTCAAACAAAATGCAAAAACGTGGATCACAGGTAAACATATAACGGATCTTTCAAGTCGTCCCTAGTGAAAGATCAACGGAAGAACCAGAAGGGGAAATCAAAGGTACCCGATCTTCAAGAACCCAATTATCTCTACTAAACGCTTATAGCTTTGCCCAAAGAAAAGTGTGCTGATCTAAAAGTTCTAATGAAATTCTGATCTAAAGAGTACTAAAGCCAACTTTTTTCTGCCAATCAGCCTGAGTTACCATCTGAGCCCGATGATGCCCCCGTTTTTAGAAATCAGATTAACTTTAGTCAGTAGTTTGTAGCTTGGTTTGTTCTTTTAATGTGATTATGCGTAGAAATGCCTTACGAATTAAAAATAATAATAAAAATAAAAAAAAAATTGATTGTTCAGGGGAAGAACCAACTAAGTTCACATTTTGTTTAAATAAAAAATATCCAACTACGAAATAATAATTCAATCATAACATTATTCCAGCTATTTATTAAAAGTACATATCGAACTAAATAATAAAAATATTTAGCTAAAAATGTAAAAAAGCGTAGGATTATTATTTCAAATGTTGTTTTCTTTCTTCCGAAAAAATATAGTTTTTTGACTTAGTTGCCTTTTCCCTTGTACCCTTTAATTGCTTCCAAAAAACTGTTGTTTTACATGTAAACATCAACAATTAATTTATAAAGTTATATCAAGATATGCATAATTAGTACAAGGTATATGAAGATCATCTTTTTTTTTTAAACAATGTGTTTGCAAATTGCAATAACTGCAATGAGAGGTTTACATCTTTAGTGTTTTTCTTTCAAATAAAACTTGAAGCAATTAGGGCAAATTGCTAGTGATAGATAAGTAATTATCATCTAACAGTGACGCGACTTAGTATCTTTATTAAAGGGTTTATGGTTTACATTCTGTTGAATATTCAAATATGGGCAAATGCTTGATACGCAAAATCGATGGGGCAGAAGATAAGACTTTTTTTTAAGTGTGATGAATGTAAGAAGGTTTTACATATTAATTGCGCGAGTGTAACAGCTGAATATTTATGGTTACTATCACCAAAAATAATAATTTTTGACAATAATATGAAAAAAAGAAGAAAATTGAAAAAAAAATTGTTTATAACAAATTTATGATTGTTTATTGTGAACAGGACTACGTAGTTGCAATTATTTTTAAACGCATACCCAGATTAAAAAAAAACATTCGAAATTTAACCATAAAATATATACAACGTGTCTCGAAAATTGTAAACTTTCGTCACTAATTCTGATATTTCCGGTTTTCATAATTTTGGCTCTGTCTTCTATACTAATCTAGCTACTTTAAATTCCAAATTTAATGAATTTTTATGCAAATTCAAAACCCAAATCCTCAAATAATTGTTATCACTGAAACATGGTTAACACCAAATGATCTTGACTCTCTTTATAACATTGATGATTATTTTCTTTATAGGTGTGATCGTCGTAATCGACGTGGAGGAGAAACTTGTATCTACTTGTCTTCAGAAATTACTAATAATTTCCCTGTTACATCTCTTGATATTACTGTCCCTAATATGGAACTTCTTCGCTTAAAAATATGTCATAAAAACTCTTTTGTTTTTCACCTAGTATGTGTTTATCGGCCTGGTGATTCTACATTAGCAGCTGATGAGTCCCTTATAGCATCACTTGATGAACTGTCTAGGCTAGAGAATCTGATTGTTATTGGAGACTTTAATTTTAGAGACATTTCGTGGCCTATAACTGATCCACCTAGTGGCTTAACAACTTCCAAAAATGTACTTACAGATTTTGTATTAAATTCTAATTTACATCAATTCACAACGGAGCCGACTCGTTTCAGAATTAATAATTTACAATCTATTTTGTACTTGGTATTCTCTAATGATCCTCATTTATTAACACATTCCATAATAAGCTCGCCAGTAGGTAACTCAGATCATGCAGTCATAACGTTTCATATTCAGTTTAACTTACAGTACTGTACTACTAATCCTAATGTTAATAAAACGCTATATGAAATAATTTATTTTGAAAATGCAAATCGCCAACTGGCTGATATTGATTGGAATGATGTTTTCGAAGACATAAGGAATCCGGCGACATAGAGGATTTACTAATTCATCGAGACTTTGCAAAGATTTAAAAAAATCTCTACATGAAGCTCGTGTTGCCTACGAAGAGAGTATAGCCATTAATAATAACTGTAAAAAATTGTACAAGTATATTAGATCTTCGTTGACAATAAAAGTTTCTACACCTTTACTGGAAAATGATAATGGGGATGTGTCCCAAAGTAACTATGAGAATGCCGAAGTCCTTGCTAGTACTTTCTCTAAGGTTTTCTCTATCGAACCCACTAATCATCAGTTGCCTAATATTACTTCGTCACGAGTTTCTTCTTCCCTTGAAAATATAATCATTACTCCTGGAAAAGTTAAACATCATCTTCAAAGCCTAAAAAATAATTCGTTTCCTGGTCTTGACTTAATATCTTCTTTATTTTTAAAGAAATGTTCTAATGCTTTAGCTTACCCACTATATGTTATTATGTCCTTATCATTCACCACACATATTTTGCCTCCTATATGAAAAACCGCATCTCTAACACCGATTTTTAAAAAAGGGAACATATTGAATCCTAATAACTATCGTCCTCTCAGCTTAACACTTATAAAATCTAAGATAATGGAATCTATTATTGCCGAGACAATTTCTGATTTTCTGCAAAATAACTGGTTATACCAGAACAGCAGCATGGTTTTGTCAAAGGACGTACTACAATGACAAATCTTCTCTGGTGTGTCAATGAATGGTCAAAAGCATTAGACAGAAAAGCCCCGATAGACATTATTTGCCTCGATTTTGCTAAAGCTTTTGATCGAGTTCCAAAGGGAAGACTATTACATAAATTGGAACACCTTGGTATCCGTGGTCAATTACTGAGATGGATCGACGCGTATTTAACAGATAGAAAGTAAAGATTTTGTGTTACAGTTGGGGACTTTTTCTCAGTTTTAGAGAACGGTTTTAAGTGGGGTACCGCAAGGATCAGTCTTGGGCCTACTTTTATTCATAGCATACTCAAGTGATATACAATTTCACATTAAATGCAGCAAAGCTTTCTATGCAGTTGACACGAAGCTATTTTTCGATCCCTCGGTAAATTTCCAGTTACTAGAAGATGACCTTGATTGCATATCGGAATAGTGCTCTACTTGTATGCTACCTCTTAATGTGGACAAATGTGTAGTTCTTCACATGGGTAAAAATAATCCGTCCCTTCCTTACTCTATTTCTGGGCGCATGTTAAAAACAGTGAAATCACGTAATGATCTAGGTGTTATAATTAATAACAATCTAACTTGGTCGGAATATATTTTGCATACTTCTAAAAAAGCGGACAGTAAATTATATCTACTACATAAAACGTTTGCGAAAGTGTCATTTATGAGCTCAGTTCATCTGTATAAACTGTACATTCGTCCAGTTCTGAAATATTGCGGAACTGTTTGGTGTCCGGTATTAGTGCGCGATCGTAATATTCTCGAAAACGTACAGCGGCAGTGCACTAGGATGTCTTTTGGTCGCTCAAGACCTACCTATACAGAAAGACTGAATATGGCCAATATTACTACATTTGAACAACGTCGACTTCGAGGCGATTTAATTATTACGTTTCGGATAGTAAAATACAACTTTGGAAATGTGGGGGATATGTTTGTACTAGACAATGACAATCGTCTTCGTGGCCACAAACTTAAGTTTAAAAAGGAAACTTTTTTAACAACAACTAGACAATTTCTTCTCTGTAATCGAGTGTTCTCGACATGGAATAGCCTTCCGGCTGATATCATAGATGCTCCATCTGTCAATATTTTCAAAAATAAACTGGATGACCATTTGCTCCATAGTTGAACATTTAATTTGTACTAACTTGCTATTACCTATGTTTTTGTATATTTATTTAGTTAGTTAGTACTTAATATGTAACTATTGTAATGTAACCATTTAATTGCACACTATATACTATATAACATTGTATTCATATGGGCATATGGGTTTTGTGACCTCTGCTCAAATTTATTGTAAAATAAAAATAAAATAAAATAAACAAATTGGTCCACTATTACCGAAGATATCGTAAAATTTTCAAGCGCTTTCGACATTTGACCACCTTTGGCTGCCCAAAGATGTAATTGAATCTTGTATTCAAGTGTCAACATAAACTTCACGAAATAAAAACGTAAAACGCATAAAAAATTTAAATAACGACCTGAAACGTTGCTAAAAAATTATTCGCTTATCTACAAATTACAATATAGCGATATGGAGTGAATACCCGTATCCGTAACTCGTCTCATAATCCCTCAATTTGTAGTCTGAACTGAAGGCTGCTTTCATCGCAGCCTTCTCTTTAATAAACCCATTCAATATGCACATAATTTATATACGGCCGAAATTTCTGAATGTTTAACGTACAAAAGCAAAAGGCATTCATTTTTGGTGTTTGGAGTTGAATTCACATTCGTTTGGCGTGTAGTTGGTTTAGGAGTTTTGGGTAATTAATCAAATCAAAGTTGAATATGAGACTTTTCAAAGTTTACAGAAGCTATAAAAATAAACAAAAAAAAAATTGGCTTCAAGGAACGCTCAAAATAAAATTTGAATGAAAATTAGTTAAAAATAAAGTTAAATCAATAAATAACGCAGACATAAAGTATTCTTATTCTCACAGTTCCTGTTCGTCGTTTCAGTGGCGCACCCAGGGGGTTTTGGGGGTTAACCTCCCCCCCTCCGGGGGCACTATTCAGACACTGTTACTCACAAATTTTAAGGATTCAAAATAATGGAGGTAGCATAAAACAATTTCGGTGCCCAACCAAACCCCCCCCCCCCCACAGCAAAATTCTAGGTGCGCTACTGCGTCTTTTGAAACTTCAAAATAAACGTCAAAATAAACCAGCTTATTCGACTATCGTTCTAAGATTCAAAGAAATAGAAATTTGAGGTCTCGAAACGTTTCCATTTACTCTTTAATAAAATTATCCGGTTAGAGGAATGCGTTTTATTAAAATCTTACCGCTTAATTAATAGAATATTTTTCAGATAAACGAATATACTGTATGTTTACAGCTGGTTCCTAATAGTTATTTATATGTACCAAGGGTATTAAATAGATGTTTATGCCCAGAGGGCGACGATGTTACAAACCCGAGAGCCTCTGGCACGAGAGTTTGTAAGTCGTCTGAGGGCATATACATCTGAAGGGTCAGGGGAAAAAACCAGGTAAGTCAATTTTTGTCAAAACTGAGAAAAAACATTTTTAATGTTCAAAACCATACAGAATACGCATAAATACTAATACCGGAGTAAGTTATACAAATAACTGGACTTTTATGTGTCAAAAAAGTAAATAAAATAGAAAAAACCCAAAGGGTGTTGTCAGATCACTGGAGTGTCACAAAAACCATGAAAGTGTCCAACCTGAAAATAACACGCATATTAATAAGTAAATAAAAATAAAGCAAAAAATAATTATTGTGATTGACAGAATGTGTTTACGTATAAATATTATTATGTTAACTTACATTTACTTAATCATGGGGTAGTTGATGAAAGAATTTGACAGTAGCGGGCGCACAAAACTTCATTAGGGTTTGCAAATCTTTAAATTTTGCACTCGAAATTGGCAGGAGGCCTGGAAAGAATATTATTGTATAGAAATTTGTTAGAAAACTTGTAATGGTTAATTCAGTCAAATTATTTTTATTATTAGTACATACCATTGTATGCTGGAGGGGGAAGTTCAAACAACCCTTCTTCTAATGATAACAGACAATGCCGTGGTAACCTTATAATGCCAGTGAATATTGGTCCAATGTATGTGGTGCGATATTCTATCAAGCGGCTATGACTGGTTGAACAATGTATAAATCTGATAGGCTGTATTTTAAACGGACATTTAGCAATGTACTTTAATTCCAACATTTTCTTCCAATCCAGCACAATTGTTTGAGAAACACTGATTACAGTAAATGGGGGTGGTTTCGTCCGTGATAATTTCACCATTTCTTCGAATTCCTTAGGTGTTTCCATCAACGTTTTTGTGTTCCACAAACCAACGGTTTTATCACACTCCTAGTAGGAGTGTCCACGAATAGGAAATGTAATTTTGATATCCGTAAGGCCATGAACTTTATTGTTCGTGATATAGTGAATAAATTTAAATATGATGTAATTTTTGTTCTCTCCTCCTGCAGAATCGCAAAAAATTTCCAATTCTTCTACTTCATCGTCCAAATAATTCATAATGAAGTGAAATAGAAATGAAGCCACTTCATTCAGTCCTTTTTTAGCAATAGCTTCATGATACACGTAAAAAAAGGATTCACCAGTTGACAGAACATGAACATTAAAAGAATACATAGCAAGCTGTCGTTTGTAATAAACGTCGTTGGTCGCTATATTCGACAAGGAGACATTTTTGGCAAAATCTACGCATATGGCTTCTTTTTTCTTATTTTGTCTTGCTCCAATTTTTGATTTCTTTTTGAGGTTATAAAAAGTCTCTGCGCGTTTTTTATGAAGAGTATTCATTACTGTTAGCTGATGAATCTGCTGTGCATCTTTTTCCACAGACAAAGCTTTAACCTTTGCTGTATATTCATCACACACTGCACAAGTATCCGAACGCGGATATCCAAAAGAAATATTGAATTTTGTGTTAAAAATTACCCTGTAAGTGTCGTAGGATACAACTGCAGCAGGATGTAATTCTTTAAAAAAGTTGTACATTTTCCTTATGTTAAGACTTTCTGGTAAATAAGTTTTGGTTGAGTCCTCAAGACTATAGTGACTCTGGCGACCTTTGAAACTCTTAATATGACTATCAATTAAAGCAGCAGTGACCTCATTGAGCTGTCTGTGTTTCTTGGAATGCTTACCCCTTTTATCCATAGGTGCAGATCCTGTCGATTTCAAACTTTGCTGTAGATAGCTGAGTTTATTTTTACTGATTCCATGAAATGAGCAAAACGCTTTTGCACATATACCAATATCTACCAGTTCTCCGTTGTCTTCAGTTATTCGAACTCTGTAGGCAAAACTAGCTTCTCGTAACTTTGCCTCCTCTTCACAATGTCGAGGTCTTCTCTGTGCCACCGGTATCACGGTGATTAATCCAGTCAAGTACATGTTTTGCTCATTATGACACGGTAGTTGATTAAAGTAACTCAATATCTTTTTTCTATTGTATTCAGAAGTTACATCATAACATTTATATCTTTTACAATGGCAAGCAGGACCAGCTTCATGTGTCGCAAGTCTTAACTTTTTATTTACCTCAGACATCCGACCGGTTTTCTTCCTCTTTTTTGGCTCACTATATAACTTAATACCTTCATACGAGCTTCCTTCATCCGAGGTTGACATAGCGATAATATTATTATTTACAAACTAATCTCTATGCGACCGTTACAAACTGTAGCAATGCACTGATGACTGATGCGTTCGCAGATATCGATAACGTGGCCATCGCGCGACGGCAGAGTCGAGTGAATTTGTTGACTTACGTGGTTCTTTTCCCGTTTCACTTGACTTACCTGCTTTTTTCCCCTTATATCAAAACTTTGGCTCTGTATATCTTGTGAGTTACTTGTATTTTTCCAAGTTTCGGACTTTTGAAAGATACATATGTTCACTGTGTACCGAATACAGCCGATAACTCAATATTGAAAAAAATTGACTTACCTGGCTTTTCCCCTGACCCTTCATCTATAATACCCGCGGTGCATACAAACTTTTGTTCTAAATAAATAAATATGTTCTAAAAAATCCGAAAATTCGATTCCATTTTGACAATATATTTACTAATAGACATTCTATCGTCCGTGTTATGTTGCTACGCTACGGAAATGCTGTCAAACGTTTCAAACTAAAACCGAGAAAATGCATCTTTACGCCCGTGCGGGCCATAAAGTACACTTTATCTTGTCTATACACCCCAATTTTGCCCTTTTTAGAAGATTGAAAAATTTTCTCGACTGTAAATATTACCCTGTCCAAAAATCTTAATTTTGTAGCTGATGGTTTAAAGCAAATATAAGTCTGGATTGCTTCTGTTGTGGTGTAAGAGTTTGTTTTTCTGCTGCAGTTTGATACCTAAGACGAGATGCTTTAATTCTGTGCCAAGTTGTTGTCTTTCTTTCCGGAAACTGTGACATAATTCTTGCAGTTTTTGCATTTCCAAAAGGATTCTCTTCTAATCTCTCCAAAAGCGTACGATCTTTATAAGCGGTAGACATTTATGGTCTTCAAGAACTTTGCTTTCTTTCGAAAGTTTCTTATTCTCTCCTTCTTCTTCTTTAAGTTCCATCTTCTATCGAAGGTTGGAAATCATCATGGCGTGGACTCTGTTGACTGCTGCTCTAAAAAGTTCTGCACTACTGCATTCAAACCATTCCCTTAAGTTCTTAAGCCAGGATATTCTTCGTCTTCCCACATTTCGCTTTCCTCGGATTTTGCCTTGCATAATAAGTTTATTTTTGCCCTCTCATCACATGTCCTAAGTACTTAAGTTTTCGTCTTTTGATAGTTAATATTCTCTCCATTATTCTCTCCATCCTTTATTAATATTAAAAACTGTTGTTCTGCTTACGCTAAAATGGTTCTCTACGGCAGATGATATGGCAAGAAAATTTTCAATACTCTTTGCTGTTCATATGATGAACAAAAGTTGTAACGATAATATTTTGCCTACCATAGGGTAAGATTTTGGGGGTAGAAGATTGGGGAATAGAAATTCTTGGGGCAAAGATAGGGTAAGAAAAATAAACGCTACTTGTGCGAACGGGCACTCAGGGGTTAGTTGGAGAGCTGGGGTCGTGGATAAGTAGAAGACAGGGTGTCGGATTGGGGTAACTACCAGAAAAATGAAATAAAGAGTCATAAATCTCTTGGGACAAACAGAATGAAAATACACCGGAAACACATATAGGGCGCCACTTGAGGTGCCTAATTATACCTATTACAACCAGCTAGTTGTAACTGGAGATATAATTATTAAACATAAAAAAACATATCTTTTCCAAATGGAAACTCAAAAAAGGGTTAGTTAAAAAAAATAAACAGATGTTAGAAACAAAATTTAACATTTATTTTTGTGTCACCACAAACAGTTATAAAAATATAGAGAACACAAGAATGCTCAAAAAAGACAATACAAAATTATAATGACAATAGCTGCAAAATACAAAAATACAAAAAAGACTTACATGTGTCATCTGTTTACAATCTCTTAAACTTTTATGAAAGCAATTATTATTAGAAAATGTTTATTTTTCCTTTAAAAGTTCAAACAAAAAAAATTACCTGGGTTTCACTAAAATTTCTGGGGTTAGGAACTTCACTTACACTGGAGATTTACTGCCACCCAAAAAACTGCATCTATAGTCTGGAACGACGACCAAGGACAAACAAAATTGAGGCTAAAATTTGGCAGTGGACACAAACTTCGAAAATCTGCTTCTTTAAAAAACTGGAACCATGTGGGTATTTTTCAAATTTGTTGGAAACGCCGCAAATCTCTTAGATACAAATCTTTTTTTCAACAAATTTGCCGGCTTCTTCAAACCACACACACCGACGTCTGCTCTCAATGACCAATCTTTGCAACCTCATTTTAACTTCACATACAACTGCTGCTAGACTATACAATTTCCCATGAAAAAAGGCGAAAAACACAAAATATTACGAATTTGAAGGAAAATTCGGACTCCAATAAAACTAAACACGCCTTTAACAGCGGCCGGCCTTACCGAGAGTGACGAAATTATCTAAAAAAATTGCTCACATCAGTTAGAATAAACAAAAAAACAAACCACTTTGGGTATAAACAAAACACAACGGAAATTAAGACGTAGATTAATTTGAAAACGCAATATCCGGCGGTTTGAACAAAGAAATATCGAAGAATTTGCGCCTGTGACATAAATAAACAATAAAATGATTCATGATCGACGGCGGCGACCTAAAACAAGAACGAAAGATTATATGGGTTTTAAATTGAAGGATACGAACTAAGAAACATTGAAAAAATTCTTTGTTATTCTAATGCATATGTAAGGGGATTTCAATTAACACATATACGAGGGGATTCCAATAAATTTCAAATGCTACAAAGTTGGCATAATATTTTCGAAAATTATCACCTGTAGTAAATAAAAAAAAACCCAGAACTTGACAAAATAATAAACGAAGATTTTTCAAGATTTGTTTCTTTTGACGATATTTTATCTGTTTTCAAAGATTCTGAAGATCTACAGCCAAACAATGCTTCAATATTGAAGCCACATAGAAGACAGAAGACAGAAGACAAAGATTTCTGCGATTCCGCGGATATAAAACGGATTAATTGAACATCTGAGATTCGATAACATTACAAGAGAAACCAAAGGTTAAATATCCATGGATAAAGGAAAGTGTAGATAACTTCTTACTAAAGTATAGTGACATTATTAAACTGAACAATGGAGTTATATGAACATACAACGATTGTATTATTAATTAATTTTTTGATATTTAATAAAATATACACTAAACAATACCCTTAATTACGTCCTAGAACAAGAACTGCTTCAATTAGCTATTAAATTATCCTCAACAATAAGTTTTATAAAAATTGGCGTTTTGCATACATAATTAAAGTTTATAACTCTCTTTCAATAATAATAAAGTATCAAAGGATCTAAGAATTATTCAGTAGATTCTTTGTTTATGTCATCATTTCAATCCACACTCTATAAATTGTTTCTACCATCTCATTCTATCACTGGCCTTTTTGCGAGAATGATATCTCCCACCAGATCTGTTGTATCTTGAAAGAATAAATCAATCCTCATTTTTTGCTACAAAAAAAAAATAAGCGAGGCCCTTGATATGCGGCTCACGGATTAGCAACCGTATATATTTCAAATTTTCCTATCAGATTTTCTTCAACGAGGACTGCCAAGAATGCGTGAGAGAAAACCTCGGCAACTGTTCCTTTTCATCCAATTTACGAAAGAATGCTGAAAAGAAAATGTATAACTTATATAAATTACCTTTTTTAGTAGATAAAAGTCTGCACGAATACTTTATAGCGACTTGGAAAATTTGTAGAAAAATTGGGAAATGCAAATTTTCCTTTAGAAATCAAGTCTTATGACTGAATATATATATAATATATATATATATATATATATATATATATATATATATATATATATATATATATATAATTCCAATATATATATTTCCAATAATTTAAATGATCTTTTACAGCATATCTGACTTAATGACAATCCTGCCACACTTGCCTTCGAAACCCCTGTACGTAACTAAGAATAAATATCGACCTAAATTAGAAAATCCCTATTCTACATTACGTCCCGATAAACAAAATAAACAAAAATAGTTGGTAAAACTGACAAACAAAACGAAACAAGCACTCAAACACACAAATTTGCAAAAGAGCATGAAAACTTATAGACAAAATTTCTTTATAGGACGATCCTATCCCTGGGACATCTTCTCAAGATCCAACAAATTCCGATTAATGGTTATTTTGCCAAAGAAGTTGGAAAATCCAGAGAAACCTCACATTATCACAGACACATCTTGCACATAAATTTACAAAAATTAGAAGAAACCTTAGAAAAAGATCCTATTTGTTATTTTAAAACCCCTATTAAAAATGGACCTCTGTCCATTTACATGACCACTTACATGACCTAGCTAAAGAAGAACTTAAAGAAAATGAAATCATACAAAAATTTAACAATCAAATCTCATTTGGACAGTCAATTGATACGAGATTCGATAGACAAAATTAATAATAATAGTTTCGCATTTCTATCTGTAGTTAATAAATTATCTGCCGATTTTGACAGCTATGTTGCCCTATATAATGAAATAATTAACCTTCAAAATATTTACGAATTTCTAATTAAACTTATCAGAACAATTACTTTATCCCATTTGGATATCCCAAATATTGAATTATTCACATTAAATGAACTCGAAAGTTTAAAAGAAAATCATCTTCAAATTCGTTTAAAAAATGCCCTTCTCATCGATGATAATCATTCTTATGAACTTATAGAAGTGTCTAAAGCCCTTGTTTTTGTCGATTCTCAAACAATCCTCATAATAATAAAAATATATATCCTTGACATTAGCCTATACCTCCATAGAATTTATCCTATCCCTAATTCAGATCACATTATGATATTGCCAACCACATAATTCTATGCTAACAATAAATGGCACGGAATTTGTACGAAATTGATCAAATCGACATGCTCCATACCCAATGTTCAAAATTACACTAAAGTCGTTGTCACAGAAAACTTTTTCCAAGAAACCAATAAAGTAATATTATTAGAAGTAGTTAATCCAATAAAGTTCAAGAAGAAAAAGTCATAACCAGTAGTATCTTAATGACGGACGAAACAATTATCATAGAAGGAACCAAATATAATAAAAAGGCTAAACAAGAAATCTCCATCCCAGAAGTCGTTCCCATATGATTGATACCAGAGCATAACATTCAAATTGAAAAAGTTAAAATTCCAGAGACCCATGGCCAGCTTCAACCAATAGAAACCTGAACTCTCTTCCACAAATTTCAACGGGTCTTGGCATCACCAGTTTAATTTTAATAGTTTTCCTCTTACTATTGATTTTTATTTTTCTAATAAAAAAGAGAAAAAGGATTTCCAGATTACTTTTCGGACCCAAACTACAGCCAACCCAAATTCAAATTCTAGATCAGCTACTCGCAGAAGTTTCCCAGACTTCAAGGACGAATTCAATTCAAGAGGAAGGAGAAATATGCAATGCTCAACGACCCAAACCGATCGAAGACCCGGAAGCAGACGTAGCATAACCGAACCAATAAATAGGTGCAACAAACTATTTTCAACGTTCTTTAACTAAAACTCGACGTTTTAGCACCCATTTGGAGCCAAAGAGAGATATGGTTTCGTTTGAGTTAGGGTTCTCAATCTGCCTATTCCCTTCACTCGTGACGTACCAATATCTTGCTCTGTAGAAATACAAGAACCGTCAAACGGCACTGAGGCACTTTGTTCCTTATGCTGTGACTGAGGTCTCAATCTCTCTGAGGACTCCTTAGACAGTTGTAAGGTACCATTTAAGATTAAAGGAACCATTACCTAATAGAAAACTAGGAAAAAGAAAGATTTCTTAAATTGATTAATAGTTAAAGAAATGAAGGCAGAAAAAAAATTTTAAGAGTTATGCAAATTACATTCACCAAAATTCAAATATAAATATAAACAAAAAATAAATCACCAAAATTTAAAATTTACTTTTAGGCCTCCCGTCAACTGGATCCGGAAAGCTGCGAACTGCGAAGATGGGAATTCGGCAAAGGCCCGTTTTAATGAAATCGTGCGAATTTGCGAACACCGATCGTCTATTGCAGCGGTCGGGGAACCGGGGTAAATTACCCCAAATGGGGTAAAAATTAAATTTTTGGGGGTAAAAATGAAACTCTTGTAAGTAAAAAGTATATATTTTTAATTTGCTATTTTATAAACCTGTTAGTATTTTTTTCAACTTAAACAATTTGGAGACATATGCAGGCCACGCCATCTTACTCCCCACCACTAGAGTGTTCTCGGGTTATAAAAAAAGTCTTTGAGTTATAAAAAAACTATATAAAAGTCTTTGCGCAGTAAAACATAGCCCCGGGCCCCGGCTATCTGCTCAGTCCGTGCCATACCGTCAAGATACAAATACATTGACGAGTCAGAGAACGAGTTTTTATAAGTTAGTTGCTGACAAGACTACCATTTTATCATTAATCATCGATACATCGATCAAGGTAAGGCGCAATTTGAAAATTTAATTCAAATATTTTACAACTATTATTTTATGTCTTCCTTAAAATGGCAGCAAATAGAAAAAGAGCATACCAAGGCGAATTCCTTAATTATGGTTTTACACAAATAGAAGATAATGGTACAATGAAACCATAGTATGTTGCATGTATGAAGATACTGACTTCAGAATCTTTCAAAAAAAGTCAATTGAAGAAACATTTAGAAAATTTGCGTTCATACCTGTCTTCCAAACAGCGAGAATACTTTGCAAATTTAGAATTATCTGTTAAAAGACAAAGATTGAATAGCAACTTGTTTGGTATATTTAATCATGGTTCAGCATCAAGGACTACCTTTGAAGTAGCCTAGTTGATTGCTCGAAATTGTGTGGTCAAAAAGAAGCGAAGAAACTGAATTCATTGCCCTTGTCAGCGAGAATTGTTATAAGAACGAATTTTTATATTAGCAGAAAATGTGAAGGAACAGGTTATTTTCGCATTAAAACAGGCTAAATATTTTGCTATTCAGCTTGATGATAAAACTGATTTTAGTAGCAATTCACAGCTAATGGTATATGTTCGCTACAAAGGTGCAGATAATTTTGAAGAGGAATTGCTGTTTTGTTCACCTCTCGAATTGAGATCTCGTGGAATTGATGTCTACAATAACGTAAATGAATACTTCAATGCGCAAAGTTTAAAATGGGAAAACTGTATTTCTGTATCTTTGGATGGAGCTCCAGATATGCTGGGTCATATTAATGGTTATTCGGCTTTCATAAAAAAAAAATAAACCAAATATTGGAGTTACTCACTGTATGATCAATCGCCAGGTCCTTATGGTAAATTATTTAGAACCAACACTGGAAGCCGTCATGCATGATGTTATCAAGATTGTAAATTTTATGAAGGAACATGCACTAAACACGCATTATTTCGTGAAATATGTCAGGACGCTGAAGCTGAATATACGGACCTAGTTTATTATATAGAAGTAAGGTGGTTCTTTCGCGGAAATGTACTAAATCGAGTATGGACTCTCAAAACTGAAGTCGAAATTTTTATAGTTGATCAAAAAAATATTCTCGCAGATAAGTTTAAAAACTCTTCCTAGGTTGCATATCTCACATATTTAGCGGATATTTTTAAGAGTATAAATATATTAAACAAACAATTGCAAGGAAATAATATTAATATCATTTCAGCGAGAGAAATAGTGTAAGCGTTTGGATTAAAGCTGCAATATTGGAGACAGAAAGTGGAACAGAACAAGATAGCTTCTTTTTCAAGGTTAGTTTTGTTTTTGGAAGATTGCAAAAATATTACTTTTGCTGACATCAAGGATACAATTGTAAGACATCTTATCAAACTCAGAAAGTGGTTTTAAGATTACTTTCCAGATCTTAATACACGTACTGTCAGTTGGATTGTAGATCCTTTTAAATGTGAAATTGCTATGATACCAGAAGGACCTTTAGGTTTGCCAGAAGCAATTCTTGAACTTCGATCTTATACTGAAGCACATATTCAATTTGAGAGTAAACCAAATCTGTCGTTTTTTTGGACGTCAAATGCTGCACAAGCTTTTAAAATTGTACATGAAGAGACATGAAGAGAAAATTGTTGCCATTTGGAACAACATATTTGTACGAACAAGGCTTTTCCACTCTAATGAACATAAAAACGAAGAACAGAAATCGATTAAACGCCGAAGACTGTATTCAAATCGCTGTTACATCAAAAAGTCTCAATTTTTAAGCAATTGTATCGAACATGAAACAACATCATTTCTCTAAAACGTGTTTTCAATTATTCTTTTTTTTTCTAATATTTTCAATTCTAATCTCTGTTTGTACCCCCATTATTATTATCAAAATTTGTTACAGTACCCCAAATTTTAAATTTTGGTTTTTAATTTGTTATATAGAGTTGAGGGAAAAAAATTCGCCCCCACAGAAAACATAAGTAAGTAAATGATAATTTTTTGTTATTTTGTATTTCATATGATATTTTTCTTGTCTTATTAGAGTCTAATATAAGAAAAATATCATATGAATTACAAAATAACAAGAAATTATCATCTACTTAAAATTTCTGTTGGGCGATTTTTTTTTCCTCTACTATATATTACATATAATACTATTATTACCGTTATGTATTACTAGGTATTACATTGATAAATTGTATAAATGATGTTTATTAAATTTTTAGTTATTGTTTTCTTTTCAAAATTATCATGGGAGCTATAATATGAAAGATGCTAAAAAGAGATGCAATTTCGTTTTTTTGCTCTTCGCCATGGGGTAATATCAACTTACACAAAAATATTTTGGGTAATGAGTAAAAAAGTTCCCCGACCGCTGGTCTATTGCCTCAGTATTCGTCCAAATTCTATGGTGTAATGATATGTTTACGTAACCGTCTTTCTGATTCTGATGAAGAATTTTTCTTTTTGGAAAAATCTTTTTTGATTTATCGACGTGTCATTCAATATAGACAAAGAAGAGAAGTGTGGGTAAATACTATTTACGCAAAAAGAAACGAGTTTAGGAAATTTTCTCATTTGTGGTACGATCTCCAAGTCGACGATGACCACCACTTGCCCTATTTTCAAACGAAAAAGAATACACTCCACTAAATTCTTAACATAATTCATGCTAATCTCGAAAAATTCTGTTATTTTCGAGAAATGACCTTTCCACGTGAAAGGTTGGTTGTAACATTAAGGTAAGTGTACCAACAGATAAAATCAATGTCAGATTTTTTATTAATTTAATATTATATACAATTATTTTATTTTATACAATTATTTATAATATACTGTGTAAATATATCTTTAGCTAAAGTTAGATACCAAAAACGAAAGCAAAATGTATTTATGTCATTTTTTATTAATTAAAAAGTTAAATATTACGTCCAAGGGGAAGCCTACAGTCACATTGCTGTGAGATAAAAATCATGAAAAAACCTCGATGGTGACTGTACCTAGGTTCTGGAAGTGAGCTAAGGAGGAATCACCGAAAGAATAATTTGGTGTACTTGAGTCCTGTAGTTGATGTTCCTCCATTAAAACCTCTATCACGTTTCGGCTCACAATAAATTTTCTTTGACTCTCTTTTGGTTTATCATTTAGATATGTTAACAAACTCATAAGAAATTGATAATCTCCATCCACAGTTTGTGATGATTTTTGCTTCAAGTAATTCATTTTTTCCTCTTAGGTGGGCTTTTGAACAATTTCTTGGCGCTGGAGGTGGCGAGTGCTTGCAGATGACCATCAAGATTATTTCCATAAGACCCTAAAGTTGTACTTGTTTGGGAAGTTAAACGAAGATCGCCTTCGTCAGCTTCACTTTGTTCCAAAATCATCACTTTTGTTCCCTTCATCGCCGAACGTACACGTATCACCTGATTCAATGAGTGGAACACTACTATCCATTCTTCTTGATTTCATCGTGTCGATCAAAAATGAAAGGTGGATGAAAAAGAGCTTCTTCTTCTTCTTCAAGTGCCCTGTCCGTTTCGAACGTTGGCTATTAACATGGCAATTCTGATCTTGTTTGCGGCGCTTCTGAATAGTTCGACCGATGTGAGCCCGAACCACTTCCTCAGATTTTGGAGCCACGAGTGTCTTCTTCTGCCTGGCCATGAAAAAGAGCTATGATGATGTAACATCGTAGTTAATACCACTGGAAATTTCATTTCAGTAGAATCCTCCATCCATAACTGTTTTTGTACATTTCGCATGTGGTACTTCGATTCACGTTGATTCTACAGATATTTTCTCTCCTGTATAAGCAAAATTAACCGTTCACGGGTCCATTCTGTCAATCTTGCTTGATTCAAGTTTCGCACCATTTCGCAATTAGATCCCAACAGGCTGCGGATCCAGCATCGTCCGAATTCCACTTGGCTGAATCTTTCGTCTGTTTTCGACGGACGAAGCCTATCTTTACTTTTACACGTCCGGAATTTCAAGTTCTTCGGCCCAGTATTGGCCCAGTGTTGGACAACGTCCAACCACAATTTACGTAGATAAAGTAGTAAATAAACGTGGAGTTGCGATTACCCATTTATTTAACTCTATTGATGGGTACAAATGAGGGATACTTATGTTGCAATTATGTAAATTACATTCACCAAAAGTTTATCTGGGTGATCATATTATTTTCATAAATTCCGTTACAAAACTGAGACAAGTTTTCCTGTTTTAAACTGTCCTGTATAAAGATCGTTGAAACCCACCTTGATTATTTTAAGTCCACATGTTGAATAAATTTTGAAGTAAGCACTAGTGCTAAATTCAAACCCAATATTACCCTATATATACACATTTTGCCGAAAAGCAATCAGTACGATAATTCGGGCTAGAGCGTATATTACAAGATCCACCATGACTTTCACACTGATAGTGAGCCGTTATTATGTGAAATGAATCAGACTTATCGTTTTGTAGATATCAATGTCACGAAACGGTGTAATAAAGAGATCAACCAGCATAGGGAGTAGCGAAATAACTATCGATTTTATATTCAAACGCGGCATAATGGCAAAAGGCTTGAAATACGCGTTTAGCTGTTGAAAAATTCAATCACACGCTATTACTAGAGCTACAAATCTCTATGAAAATCCCTATTGAGGAAAGTGAGATAACTATATCATGCATGGGAGTGTGTGGATTTGCTCATGCGAAAGAATGGTTGCTTAAAGTTCTTTAATGTGCAAAAAATTGAATAACAGGGCTTGCGTCAAAGGAATGTTTTGATTCGTAGTTGGATTTGAATATTCACTTTTTACTGCTCTATTTGGTACACTTCTTTTCCTCTTTATTGAAATGAAATTTAGATTACTACTAGAATTAAATACAATGTAATATTATTGGTTATTCAACCTTAGCAACATTAATTATTGGTTATTCAATTACACCAGGCAATTTAGTAAAAAAATGTGAAAAAAATGTTATTTAAAGTTTTATAATGGAAACTGGTAGGTTATATAATAACTGTATAATAATAATAATAAAAATGAATTAAACTGCTAAAAAGTTCCGGGTTTGATTTGCGAAAGGGGGGTTTAGAAAGGGTGAAAAAAGAGGATTTTTTTTTAAGTTTCATCAAAATTATTTTCTATCAAAAATTTTTAAAAGCAAAATTTCTAGATAATATAAAAATATACAACTTTTGTTATACAGGGTGTTTCAAAACAAGGTAACCCCGTATCTAGGGTAGGTAAAAAACTGAAAAATAATTGGGGTTTGCTTAGTAAAAAATGTTTGTAACGCCATCCGTTTTCAAGATACAGAGCGTTTTTGCCGAAACTACTGGCAACATTGTAATGAAATTGTATACGAATATGTTTTGGAAGCTGATACATCCCATGCATTTGTTTTTATATCTGATTCTCATAGAGGGCGCTAGTTACATGGATCGTACTAAGTATTAGTCAATATAACTTTTTTAAGAGTATAATTATTAATCAAAATTTCAAGTAAACTTAAACATCATTCAATTTTACACGAAAAAGGTACTCTTGGTAAAACTCGATACTGTGTACCGTTTTCGGAATATTTTGATTTGAAAATTATGAAGAAAATTAAATTAATGACTAAGAACATAAAATAAAATTCAATTACAGTAAGTGTTCAAAATGCCCTCCGTTTTCGCGAATACACAAGTCTATTCTTTTTTCTAAAGATTCCATTAACCTTCTAAACGGTAGGGGATCAGCTATGATGTCATTAAATTGACATTGAATTCTTTCTTCCAATTCTTGGCGTGAATTTACCTCTGTAGCATAGACTTTTTCCTTAATATACGACCAAACTGCGTAGTCCAAAGGGTTAAAATCGCAGGGCCGAGGAGGCCAATGAATCGGAGCTTCTGCACCTCTACCAATCCATCGATTCGGAAAATGATTACTCAACCAATTACGACACCTTCTACCAAAGTGTGGTGGAGCTCCATCGTGCATAAAAAATGAAGATCTTCGCTCGTTTAGCGTTAAATCTTCTAATATCTCGAATAAGGAATTGTTTAAAAAATAAAGATACATATCACCATTTAAATTTCTAGGTAGAATATGATAACCTATTAATTTGTTACCTAAAGTTGCTGCCCAAACATTAACTTTAAATGAGTGTTGGTAATGTGATACCCTTTTGACTCGTGGATTCTCAGCACACCAGTAGTGTGCATTATAGGAGTTAAACATACTTTATCGCGTAAAGGTGGCCTCGTCCGTAAAAAGAATGCATTTTAAAAAATTTGGATTGTGGGCTGTCCTTTGTTGCAATGTTTCACAAAAATCCACTCTAACCGGTAGATCATCTGGCAAGAGCTCTTGGACTTGTCTGTAATGATAAGGATGTAATTGCTGTTCTTTTAGTATCCGCCAGGTACTTGAAGAAGAAGTATTTCTTTGTCTTGCTATATTCCTTACGCTAACTGTTGGATCTTCTTTATTAATTGTTCTTGTTGTTCTTGGTCTACCAGAATTTATTTTATTTGGTCTCACATTCCTAGTTTCTCGACAACGTCGTCCAACGGCTCTAAATGCTTTTTTACTTGGTAAGTTTCTTCTAGGAAACTTTTCTGCATAACGTGTCACAGCTGCACTAGAACATCCTCAACATTCGCCTAAGGTTAATAACATGTCAGTTAATAACATCAACATTTGAGTACATTTTGATTTGATTTTACAAATAACAAGGTTTCAAAACTCTAATTATTGTTGATTTATCGTCATAACAATCAATAAATGTCAGATTTTCATGACACACTTGGAGAAAATAGAGGTATACTTATTAGAACTTTATCATTACTACCAGCATCAATTATTACTTCATAATTTTCAAATCAAAATATTCCGAAAACGGTACACAGTATCGAGTTTTACCAAGAGTACCTTTTTCGTGTAAAATTGAATGATGTTTAAGTTTACTTGAAATTTTGATTAATAATTATACTCTTAAAAAAGTTATATTGACTAATACTTAGTACGATCCGTGTAACTAGCGCCCTCTATGAGAATCAGATATAAAAACAAATTAATGGGATGTATCAGCTTCCAAAACATATTCGTATAAAATTTCATTTCATTCATTCAAAATGCGTAAAATTTTTTTTCTTCAACGCCCTGTATCTTGAAAACGGATGGCGTTACAAAAATTTTTTACTAAGCAAACCCCAATTATTTTTCAGTTTTTTACCTACCCTAGAGACGGGGTTACCTTTTTTTGAAACACCCTGTATAAAGTTTATAACATAACCTCAAAATTATTGAGAAAAATGAATAAAATCGTCTTTTTATGTTTTGTTTTATTTTTTATTTCTATAAAGTTTATTCAATTTTGATGAAACTTAACAAAAACATACAATAATATGTATTTAATTATTGTATTTTTTCCATTTTTTCAAAAAAAAATTTCATAGTAAAGTTTATTTTTTTTACTTCTGCTGTGACTTAGTTCTTTGTTGAAACATCTACTTTTTTTGAAATTTTTAAAGCGAAGCTTCTATCTTCTTCTTCCTCGGCTTTTCGCTTTTCAGAGGTCGCTGTTCCTTTCTCTGCGTCGCCACTCGTTTATGTCAATCGGATCTTCTTCACATAAACCTTTTTCTCTCAAGTCCTCTTCCACAAAGTCCTTCCATCTTTTCCTCGGTTTTTTTCTACCTCTTCTTGCATTAACTTCTAACAACTCTATCCTTCTTGAGACTGTAATCACCCCTGCTCTTTCCCTAATCAAGTTGTTTCTGCCCCTGTCGCTTCTAGTCTTACCCAACATCCACCGTAACATTTTCATTTCAGATACCTCAATCTTCTTTTCCTGAATCTTCTTTACTGGTCACACTTCACCGCCGTACACCAACGCAGGTTTCACCACACTCTTGTATATCTTTCCTTTCAGCCCTTCCCCAATTTTTCGATTTTTCGATACAAAAAGTACCCCGCACATTCACTTCCAATTAAACCAACCAGCCTGTATTTTGTGGGCAATTTCTCGATCTAGTGTCCCATTTTTGGTTATGTAGGAGCCAATTAAATTCTCCTACTTGACCTAGCTTTTCTCCAAGCAATTCTACGTCCCCGACCATCCCTAAAGTCCTTCTTTGCTTTATTTCAACCTGTTGCACCTCATTGTTTTACCACCAAGTTTTTTTGTGTCTAGGAGCCCCTTTCTTTTTCTTGATGTGCTTATCCGTTACGAATGTTGGCGATCATCATGACAATCTTTACCTTATCTGCAGCAGCGCGGAAAAGCTGCACAGATGTTGTATTGAACCAGATTCTCAGGTTCTTTAACCAAGATGTTCTTCTTCTTCCTGGACCTCGTTTTCCAAATATTTTTCCTTGCAGGATGGCTTGAAGGAGAGCATATCAGCTCCTTTGCCCGATGTTTTTTCTCTCCCACTCGCTCCAAAACTTTACTGTTGGCTTTTCACCAGTCATTTACCATATCTTTTTCTTCAAGCTCTTCCAGCACTCTGCTCTTAAAGACTATTGCCAAATCCTTATCCTTTAACTTTCACCACTTTACTTTCTGGTGTCCTAGTTGATTTCCTTTCTGCCTTACCTTTATCTCCGTATCCACTATCACCAGTCGATGTTTACTAGCTACATACTCGCCCTTTATCACTTTACAGTTCCTAACCTCTTTTAGTTGACTTCTACACAGCACAAAATCTATCTGAGTTTCACTTCTTCGGCTACTATAGGTAACATGCTGATCTTCAATATTCATAAGGAACGTATTATTGACAGCCAAATCCCATGCCACTGCAAAGTCAATCACATTATTTCCTTCATCATTTCTTATTCCCATCCTCAAAAATCCTTGAACTCTTTCTATTCCCACTTTTGCTGTACCAATATATCCATTCAAATCACCTCCGATAAAACAATGTTCGTCTACAGAAATCTCGAGCACTCCAAAATCTAAAATCCAATCAAGGGCACTCCAAAATTCTTCCTTTTCCTGTTCTTTACACCCTACCTGTAATGTTCACGTTGGTATTGCCTGTATTCAGTTGGACACTCATTATTCTACGCCTTCTTCTGGTTACCCTTACGTTCCGTCCATTATTTGTTCAAAATAATACCTATTCTATTTCTGCTGTGAACGCACTATCCTCTAAACTATTTACCATATTTCTTCTTTCCATGGTTTTAGCAACGATTTTCTGTCAGATGCCCTTTCTGGCGCAAACCCTTCTCCTTTATCCGGGCTTGGAACCAGCACTGATAGTTATAGAGCTATTTAATTCATTCAGCAACTACCAGAAGCGGAGTTGAAGCGAAACTTCTATACTGGCGTTTTATTACTTTTTTATTTTATAGTAAAATGCTTGGACGAGAGTCACGGAACGAGCGCCACAAGAAGGCGTCACGGGTAGCGTCACGAAATAGCGGTTCTTCACATCGATTTACTACTCCCGATTAATTCGTTTCTAGTCATCTTATATTTATTTTAAGCAGGTTTATACTGCATGAAAAATAACTACTAACGAAATACAGACATTAAATGACAAGTAAAAAATTAAAGGAATATCTGTCAATAAAAGATTCGATTCGTAACGATTGTCAAAATTTAAAAGACATAAATGTCATCCAATTAATAACAATATTGAATCATCTGTTTAAATATTTATGACATTTCTCGTTTTAAAATAATGTTCATAATTACTTTCATTACATCATATTACGACAATTAGAAGACAATAAAAAACAAAGGCCAAAAGCTTTCCTAAAAGGCCAAAGAAACGAATTGAAGACCTGCAATACATAGAAAAATATACATCTATTAACTATTTAAAGAAGACCACAGACCCAGCATTTGCCATAAAAGAAATTGTCGAAAAATCATTAGAATAAATTAAACTAGTTGTTCTATGTCTAATAGACTTGATAATAGTGACACATTAACACTCAAATGAAATTAAAAATTTACAATTATTGACAATTGTGAATATGTGAATGTGGATTTATAATATGTAAATATTAAGGAGAAAAAATATCTAATACTAATACTAAAACTAAAAGGTAGTAGAAGTATCGGTCGACAATCTGAGTGAGCACCTTTTATAAAATTATTAATACTCGAATTAACAAGCTTGCAGCGAGGAAGAAGAAGATAAAGAGGACAAAGAAAGACAAAAAACAGTTGACAATCTCGCTCACTGAATTAAAAATGTGCAAATTTAAAATTTAATTTCTTATTAATTCTTGTACAGTTCAAATTGCCTTCAATATTTAACTTAATTAGAATTTTTTTTCTCAGCTTTTTGCCTATGCGAACTAAATGATCGTTAGAGCAGCAACATATCAAACCAACACCGATCGTAAAACAAAGGGCAATAGAAAGCCTGAGTTTTAGAGCACTTTTAATGAATTTGACGGTAATTTACTTGATTGGGGGTTTTAATTAACTGCTAATCCCAAGTTAATTAAATTTAAGTGACTTGTTACTTAATAAATGTTACCGTTAGGAGATTTAACTTAATTAATAAAACTAAGTCTTAGTTTATTTTGTTGTACAAGTTTGATGTGAGAAAGTTGTGTTGTTGTTGTGAAAGAAATATTCTCCTGTATTCTCTACAGACTGTATATGTACGGGGGCTATTTAGTAACTAAGCAATCTAAACATTATTAGACCATTTCATGGGCGTGGGTAAATTTTTTTGGCAATAACGACATCGCAAAACATGAATTTGGAGAATAGATTTGAATACATTAAAGATAATTTATACGACTCATTTGATACAATATCTTAACAGGATATGTAAATCTTATGTGCTGACTTTAATGCCTAAATAAACAAAGATTTTAGCCTATACCATATAATAGATGAACACATGACCTCCTCATTATATTTAATGACCATGGTCAAAGGCATTTCAAATAAAATTGATCATATTATGGTAAATGCGGGTCATGGAAACAACATCCTAAATGAAGAAGCATCAGAGAAGGTAGACAGATGGAGGCACAGATCATTACTTACTCAGAGCAAAAGTAATTAACTGCAGAATGTGACCAAACTACGAAAATATTTGCAAAATGGAAAAGAAACTAAAATTCTATAGACCAATCTCCTGAGGGAAAGAAAATTACAAGAACTAACCCTTTTGAAATACTATAATATAACAAATTTGATACTCAAAAATAAAAACTGATGAAAGTATCGAAATAATACCTCAAGAACCTTCTAAATATGAGACCAGCACTATCGCTTAAACCGAGAAATGTGCGTGACGGTGGACAGGCATGTCAAAGTACTTACACTTATAGAAATCCAGTAAGCCTTAAACAAACTCAAAAACCACAACTCATCTGGAGTAGGTATCTACATGATTTATCCACGTGCCTGCACAGCACAAAATTGCTGTGTCATCTGCAAAACTTAATATCACCTTCAGTTTGACAAGTAAGGATATTGTTTATATACAGTATAAATAATATGGGTTCTAATACAGTCCCTAGTAGTATACAAACATTAATACTTCTTGCACTACTCAATTTCCCTTTTACTGCATTTTTTGACATCGATTTTCTAAGTAGCTTACCAGTAAGCTAAATGTCTTTCCTCTTATACCTACGTATGCTAACGTGTCTAATAGTTGTGTGTGAACTGTATCAAACGCTTTTACCAGATCTAGGAATACACAAGCTGCTGATGTACTCCTGTTGACTAAATTGTAAATTTTATTTGATAGGTACGATATTGCATTCTCCGCGGATACTTCCTCTTTTAAGCCATATTGTTTGTTTGGAATCAACTTATATTTTTCTAAGTATACTAGTTGATTTTTTATGGTTTTTTACAATGTCTTGCAAAGTGTAGTAATTAGTAAGGTAATATTGGTATGTAATAATTGATGTTAAATTTGGATCGCCTTTCTTATAAATGGGAATCACCAGTTGTTCAGGCCATTTGACGGTAGAAAATACATTGTTAATAATGCGACCAGTTAATATTTGTGATAGTTGTTTAAGTCCTTCATATTTAATACCATCTATTCCTGGAGCTTTTTCATTCACAGGTGATAAAACAACGTATCTTTTTGGTGGTTAGGGGGAAGATTTTATTATTTTCTGATCATATGTTTGTTCAACTTATCTGAAAAATATTCGTTGAATTCCTCAGCGATCTCATTTTGTGTCGGTAAGACTTTGATTATTTGCAGTGAGTATTTCTTTAATCTTTTGAGTATTAGTATTTTTACTATTATGGTTATTGACTATTCTCCATAGGTTTTTTGAATACTTATTATTTTTCATAATTTCTTCTTTAAAATAATTTTTCTTTGCATGATAAGTATGTTCAACTGCTTACGGTATTCTATATAAGCCTATTTTTTCTTTGTTTGCTGGCTATCTCATTTTATGAGATCTTTGTAGGTACAGTTTGTTATTGTTTTTTAATAATTTTATTCATTTAGTCATTTTTTTTTACTTTTTATTTAAGTGTTTTATTTTAATGTTATTATTATGTCTACTTATATAGTTATTTAATGTTTTTATTAGGTATTCCGTTATGTCATTAGTATTTTTTATGTTATAATACTCATTCTAATCAAAATTTTTGATATCAATTTTTAAGCTGTTATAATTAAAGCTCGGATTATAGGCAAAATGCCTTTTTTGCCTATTTTGCCTATTATAATTGTTTTTTGCACTTTTTGCCTTTTTTCGTAAATTCCGCCTATTTGTGCCTTTTTTAAAATTTCATGGTACTACCCATGATATTTTTCTATTAATAAACCATTCTATAATAAAATTTTGGGTCAATAATAAAATATCAATGGTTTGTTTATATAACAGATTTCTAGGAAAATGTACCTGATCGAGACTTGAGGGTTAACTATTTGGAAATCCCTAAGTTTTATTAGTTTATTATCAGTTGTACAGTCGGTTACTGTATCAGAGTTTAGTCACAAATTGCTATATCCTAGTTTAGTTTTGTTGCGTATACCGAAAAGCAAAGAACACGTTTTAAAACGTTTTAGACATTTGTGTGAAAAGATAACATCTAAATTAAGGCTATGGATCGCACCTTATTCGGAACTTTCTCTAGAAGGAGATGGAGCATTTTGTAAACCATGCGGCAAATCGGTAAGTTTTACTTTTTCTCTTTTTTATCGTCCCACAACATAACTAAATTCTAAAGCGGTTTTAGAATTCTAATTATTTTTTTTTTAAATTCTCAGATTTCAAGTAGAAAAAAGTACTTTATTGATCAGCATTGTGGAACCCCTCTTCAAAAACGTAATTTGGAAAAATTAAATTCTCTATATAAAGTTAATAACCCTAGTTTTAAATGCTTTTTCGAAAAATATCTTAATAAATCCTTACCGTGAAAAAACATTGAAAAAACATACTGTGGAAAAATGTTATGTGGAATGTATTTCAAAAATTAAGCGTGAGTTAGAGGGCAATTTTTTGTATATTATCGTGGATGAAATGACAGATGTATGCGGCAGGTATATAGCTAATTTAATGAATGGAATTTTGAACGAAAACTTTACGAGAAAACCTTATTTAGTTGCCGTTAAAGAATTGGAAAAAACAAACAATTTAACAATAAGTCGATTTATACAAGATAGTTTAACAAACCTCTTTTTACCCAACGCTATACCAGTGTATAAAATAGTTTAAATGCTTTCAGATAGAATAAAATAGAATTGCTGAAGAAATAAGAAATCTGTTTCCGTTGGTAAATAATTTTATAAATTTTGAAAAAAGTTTTTGTAAAGGGCGCAAATTTATAAAGAAAGACTTCCCGGTGTCCCTTTGCCAACTAAACCAGTAATTACAAGGTGGGGAACCTGGCTCGAAGCAGTTTTTTTTTACTTTGAACACTGCAATGAAATAGAATTAGTTATGTCAGAATTTGATTATGATATTTCCGAAGCCATTCGAGAAGAAAAAAAAATATTAAAAAATCCCTAATTGAAAGAGGAACTCGCTTATATCAATGACAATTATAAATTAATAGTTACCACAATTACCTTATTAGAAAAACAAGAGATAAATTTATGTGAGTCAGTAAAATTAATAGATAATTTAAAGACGAAAATTAAATCGGCACCTGGAAGTAACGGTCAATTAATTAAAAAAAAAAATGAAATATTTTTTCGACAAGAATGATGGTTTTTCGTTTTTATCTAATGTTGCTAAAGTTTTGAATAGGACATTTTCCGAGGAATTTCAAATTATGCCAGATTTATTATCCGCTCTGAAATATGCTCCAATTACATCTGTCGATGTCGAACGTTCGTTTTCAATGTGCAAATTAATTTTAAGTGATCGAAGACATAGTTTTAAGACCGAAAATATTGAAAAACATTTAGTTGTTTCTATTAATGATAAAATTTTAAGTGGTTACAATGTTTAATTATTAATTTACAGTTATTTAGTTACTAGTTTATTTATACTAATGTTATGATTATGATGTGTAAATATACCTGCCTTAAGTTAATATTACGTTAATTCACTTTGTACAATAAATATTAAGTTATATTCCTTTATTGCCTATATTTAGCCTAAATGTTAATATTCCTCCCTTTTTTAATAAACATATTTGCCTATATAGGCGCCTTTTTCTTCAATTTTTGTTGCCTATAAATCCGAGCTTTAGTTATAATTAACTAGTGATTTTGCCGGTCGCCATGCGACGGAACATACGGAGATCCAACCAACTGCCATCTACAGTCACCCCACACATCATCATCATCATCCAGCCTCAAGAGTCCACTGCTGAACATAGGCCTCTTCCTCATGTTTCCAACCCCGTCTATCTTGCGCCGCTCTCATCCAGTTTTTATCGAGTCTTCTTAAATCGTCAGTCCATCTTGTAGGTGGTCGACCGACGCTTCTCTTGTCTTCCCTTGGCCTCCATTCCAATAACCTCTTTGTCCATCGCCCATCTGTCATTCTGGCTATGTGTCCTGCCCATCTCCATTTTAGTCTAGCTATCTTCTCGATGATGTCAGTCACTCCGGTTCTTCTCCTGATGTCTTCGTTGGTTATTCTGTCTTGCAGAGTTATTCCTAACATGGACCGCTCCATTCTTCTCTGCGTGAAGACCCACACAGTTTTATTTTATTATACTTTATACAAATATTTTAAAATCTAATAAAAAATATTATAAATAATATTAAAAAACTCAGAAATGGACAAAACTATGATTAAATCAGAATATATCGAATATAGAATATATAGATATAATTTATAAAAAAATTCCCCTGTGTTTTATCTAGTGTAGAGCCCCAACAACTCTGATGAGTGATTAAAACAGAATTTTTATTGCGTCAACTTTTGTCATTCATTACAATTTAAAAATCCAGTAATATCAATTTCAATTGTTGAAAAGTGTGCTTTTAAAATCCCATATTTTACGTTTATGTGTTTTCGTTTAAATCCCTATAAAACTTTTTAGGTGTCTCATATTAAAAAGCCCTTTTGACATCTAGTTCTCGGTAATATTATATTTTATATTTCCCACACGAAACTTTTTCTTCATAGCCGCTCAACTTTTTAGAGGACTGTTTCCGCTTCCCCAAAGTTTAATCAAAAAGATCCTTCACAGTAAACTCTTCGTAATTTGTATACTTTTAAGTCGCTATTAAACCGTTTAGAATGTACGTTGCTTACATTTTATGGAAACATGAAAAAAATACCGAAAAATAGATAAGAGACTCTTATACGCATTCCAAAATATCCCGATTTTTGATTTAGACAAATAAAGCTGCCTCAATTGCTGCAGCATTAGAGGAATATTTATAAAAATAGTATGATATAGACCAAATAATATGACTGAATAATATAAACCGTATAATGCCAATAGCCATTAAAAAGTAAAAACTTACTTTTATTAAACAAATAATTAAAAAATACATTATTTAGTTATATGGTACCTCATAAAGCAGTTCCTTTTAGGTCTTAAGCAACACAGGGCTTTTATTGTAGTTAATGGAAAATGATCGATCTTGTCCAATCTAGTATCATCTGTAGACCTAAACACTACTGGATCTTTTGTTTGCGTGACAGGGATTGCCAAGCAACTAGACGACCTATTTAGAGCAAGTCAATATTTACTCAGCATAGTAAAAGAGACACAAATACAATACATGGGCCATGTGTTGAGAGGTGAAAGATATGAATTACTCTAAATCATATGGGAAGGTAAAGTGCAGGGCAGATCAGTTGAAAGATGCTAGAACTCGTGGCTGAAAGACCTGAGGAGATGGTTTGACCGCAAATCCACAGAAATCTTTCGTGCAGCAGGTTCCAATGCTACAATTGCCATTTGGATCGCCAACCTTTGAAAGGAGACGCCGTAATAAGAAGAAGAATCTTTACACTTATGTCAAGCATTTGTGCAAACTGTTGTTTTACCAACGATGAAAATTTTATTTAAGTACCAACGATGAAAGGTAACCTCCCGTTAAGATTGCATCCCATCAAAAAAAATATAAACGAAAAATTGACGTTTTTGGGGGTCGGAAGTGGAGATGGAATGGAGCTAAAATTTCCATAATCCTTATTTTTGCCCGTGTTAACGGGGAATACCCTTTCTGACCAGTTCTGTATAGGTACCTATATAATCATTTCATTAGGATACGCCTTCATCACGCCGTCCATATTCTTATTATAATCTAAAACTTCCTAAAGTGTCCTGTCCGTTCTGGAGCTTGGCCACCGTCAAATCAATGCAAACTTTATTTACTGCCTGCGGAAAAGCTAAGTTGATGTTTCCTTCTTTTCGCATAATGTTTTTGGTATAATTTAAAACTGCCTAGAGAAATGGCAAGTTAATTTTTTTCTTATGCTGCTTACAATATCTCAGAATATGTCAAATTCTTTTAGTAGTATCTGAAAATGATAAAACGAAACTTACACACGTAATATCTAATCAATTGATGGTACTCATTTTCCTTGTCGCTAACACTTTCAAAAGTTTCTAGCTCCATTGCTTTTTTATATACTGCGATCTAGTTCTACATTATCCAATCTAGTATCATTTGTAGATCTAGACACTATTGGATCTCTTATTTGTATAGCAGGAGATTGCTAAGTGGCTAGACAGTTTGATCTGAACATTTTACAGTCGAAAAGACTAATCGCAGTTTGGTGGATAAATTTGAGTCCATTGAATATACCTTTAAAAGCTGGAAGGGCAAGAAAAGCACATAGAAAACATATTTTGAAAAAAATATATCCTTCGCAGACACATTGTAATGACTTCGATTTTAATTTCACGCTTAGTCCCATTTTGTAATTGAAAAACGACGTGTACTAAAAAATTTATTACTCTTCTTAAAATTACCAATATTTCTAGCTGAAGTATATTCGAATAGCTGTAGTATTAACTGTCCATACTTGCAAATAACACAATTTACTAAAATTTAGTAAGAAACGGAATAAAACTTTATTAAAATACTGAGCTAAACTTCTTACATTTCCGTCAGAAACGAACCCGAGATTTGGCTAAAGTTTTCACAAATTTATATACCCATTATTTAGTTTTATCTCATTATCACACAGTTTCCATTGCAATATTTCTACGGTTCCCCTATTTTCCAGACGAGTTTCCTCGTCTCGGGAGACTCGGCCGTTTTCCTACAGCTCGAAACCGGGTCACTGGGACAACAGGTCGACTGACCTTTTGTCGGTTCCCCTTTAAAGGGGAACCCCCTTTCCAAACGTGGGCGTATGATGTATATACCTGCTCGTTCAACACGACATCCTCGCATTTTAATGGGAAATCAGAGTAACTTGCTGCTGTTCCATTAAGACGCTAATTGCAAAAGGCGGCAAAAATTTGGTTTGGAAAACGGTAGCTTCTTTTGCATATTTGAATATATATTAAGTAACCAAATTAAAATAAAAAATAAAAAATATATTTTTTAAAATCGAATATCCAATAATTAAAAAGTTCTTGGAAATGAATAATTTGAGTAAAAATTAACGGTGAGCCCATTTGTAATATTCGATTATTAGATAAAGTATTTATCACCACCATAATTATCATACAGCTCGTTGCAAAAACTATTTAACACAGGCGTCCCTGTGTTATCTCCAGTACTTCCTATATTGTGTCGTGTATATCCAGTTTGTTGCAATCCTCCTAATATCGTCCGCCCAAGTTTTTTCTAAATCCTGCCTGTTCCTTGGGTTGGTAAAAATCTAATTTAGTTTCCAGTTTATTTGTTATAATTCTTGTGAATAACTTGTAGAGGTGGTTTAATAGGCTAATGAGTGGGTAATTCTCGAGGTATGTATCTGAATTATCACCAAGTGCAGATGAACCTATCTAAAAACTTATCAAAACAGATAAAAACCTACTATCTAAATCGTCTGGGAAGCTCTAAAAATGTAGCAAGAGAAACTTGGTCCATAATAAACCTTGATCCTTGATCTATGTTAGTTTTATATCTTCGATATAAAACTAACACAGCTCAAACATTTTCCCTTCCAAACCCTGAAAATCTAAAGGAATACTTCGTTAATGTAAGTAAAAATATAACATCAACTATTTTGTCAAAACAAAATCCCATTTCCCATCTTCCCAATTCAATAATGGTCTCGAATTTATTCTTTATAAGACCAGTTGATAAATATGAACTGATCCAAACAATCAATAGTACCAAAAGCAAATATTCCTGTAGTAGTGATGGACAATCCATAAAAAGTTTCTTATAAATCCTATAATTGTGAGCCTAACAATAAATACCAGACATCAACTTTTACTTTCCTTTTTACAAACTGTTGATTTTTTAATAATAGATACACTGTATACTATAATGTAATCAACTCTTCCTTGGATTAATAACGTACCAAAAATTAACCTTTTGCTTAATAATTATCACAACAATGAAACCAGCAGCCAGATTCTAAGACAATCTTTCCTAGAGCTGGTCAACACAAACTCATATGACGAGATTTTCTAGACATATACATCTAAAACTGAGACAGGTGTCGGATATTCTGTAACAACTGCAAATAGGATCATTCAGAAGTTCTGCCTTCTACCATACACTTATATCCATACAGGAAGCTGTATACCATCCTCCAAGCAATAAAATGCTTATGTAACCAAACTAAAGCCAAGAACACTGCAATATGTAACGATTCGATGTCCTCCATCGACTATTAAAAATATGTATTAATCTGGATTCCTTCATAGGTTGTCATTTTAGGTAATGAGATTGCTAATACTGTGCAAAAGAAGCAATTGCAACCAAATCAGACATGAAAGCTGTTCAACTAGCATCAGATCTAAAACCACTTTTCAGGTCCCACATCAAAAAGTCCTGGCAAAACCAATGGAAGAATTCAACCTCGAAATTACACAAAATATAACCTATCATCGAAACCATTCAGCTACCTAACTTAAGTAGAAGAGACAAACTATTGGTTGGCAGGCTAAGAATTGGTCACACACTGCTGACACATGGACACCTGATGGTTTCAGAGAAATCAGCTGTTTGTGAAAAGTGTAGTGAATTATTAATCATTTAACTTACTCTTACATCATGGTACAATGAATACACAAGGTATGATATTGCGCATGACATTTGACAGCTGGCCCAGGAGTGTGACGTAGTTAAGATCGCCTGAACCACCTCGAACCCATTATTACAGCTTAACGTACACATTAATTTTGAAATTATGGTTAAAAAGTGATCTAATTTTTTTTTAAATGTTTTGTTTTGGTTATAATTGAATAAAAAATATATTTTCAGTAGCGTAAAACTTTTACTTCTCTTAGAGATTCAGGCAAAATATTTATTTTTGTTTTGATACATATACTAATAATATAAGTACTCTTTTTGTATGCAAATCCCTTGAAATTTAAAAATTTTCTGCAGAGGAAATACTGTGAATAGGTAAATAGTAGTAGATTTGCTTATTCTGATTCACTGTCACTCACTTCCAAGCAGTTTTACTGAAATAAAAACAAAATAGAGTACAATAGAGAAAAATCTGTTTTACAATTCAATATGGTATTTTAAAAGAGTTATAATGAA
Organism: Diabrotica undecimpunctata; assembly: GCF_040954645.1. Lineage (NCBI taxonomy): Eukaryota > Metazoa > Arthropoda > Insecta > Coleoptera > Chrysomelidae > Diabrotica > Diabrotica undecimpunctata. Next base: position 157,379,445 of record NC_092806.1, on the reverse strand, counting down.
ATTTAGTAAAATAAAAAATATACACCTTACTATAACCTACCGATTATTATATGCAAAATTTACTTATCAAACAATATAATAATATGAAAATAAGACACAAATTAGTTCAAACGCAAAACACAATAAATATCTACTTCAGACGACTTTACACCGGCAAGACAGAAAGCTTGTATAAAAACAAAAGTTCAACAATAATATCGGTTATCAATGGTGACTATTGCAAATTGCAAGTTATGAGATAATAAATATATTTTAAAGTATCTTAATACTGACTGAGTCATCTATTTTATAATAGAAAAATAATTTAGATATATCTTATATATGTGTCTTTATAGAAATGGTGTTTAGTTACTATTTATTTATACTGTATAGTATATAGTATATAGTAGTTATTTGCCATTGTATATCTGGTTTTGTACCTTTTTCAAAGTACGCTGTGCAATTGCTTGTTGCAATAATGACAATGAAGATAAAATCTTTAGGTTTTATACATTTCCTAAAGATAGCGTGACCAGAAAACTGTGGATTATATCTTGTTGTAGATAGGATAATTTTAATTGTAATACTGCAAGAATTTGTTATACACATTTTAAAACTGAAGATTACCAAAGAAATCTACAACAGAAACTTTTAAATTACGTTTCTAAAAAGGGTCTAAAACTCAAACCTGAGGCAGTACCTAGTCTTTATTTGCCTAAATCAACATCTGCTACCCTTTTAACCAACCAAAAGAAACGCGTACAAGGAGGCGAACACAGAGAGTCCAAAAAGTATGTTGAGCAGCTTCTTACTACTTCTAGGTCAACGACGTAAGTCTAAATCTTTATTTTTATTAATTATTAGTCATGAAACCTTAATGGTTTTTTCATATCGATTTGTTAAATAAGAAATTAGCCTCAGCCTGCTGTGCAATTTGCAATAAGAACTGTTTCGGAGGAAATCAATTTAGCATCTTGTAAAATGACATATTTTTCTTTGTTAAATCATGTTATCATTATTAAAATATACAATGTTATCATTATTATAAACAATACCAAGATCATTTTATGTGTGAATATTACAAAAATGTCATTTTAAATGTTGTGCAATATTGTGTGCCCTTACTACACTCATATTCGATGGCCAGCCAGCTCATTCGATATAAATAAAGTTGACTTTGTCATTATTTATTTTGATTTTGTGTTTAGTTCAGTAGGTATATATACGTACAAATTTTGTGTACCTCCATTACCACTTTTGTGTATCTTTTTAAACATCTGAAATATCGAACTCTGGAGTATAAGTTAATTAACCTGTACCTACGTGTAATAAAAGATAATTAAAACTTGTCTTATAAAGGATATCTATGTTTTATAAAGGATAAATATTATAACAACATAATTTTATCATCTCTTTATAATTACTATAATTAAATTAGCCAAATTATATAAAAAAACTTAAAATTAAAAGTCTTTCCTATACAACTACATTCAAATGTTGCGGGAATAAGCGATCTTGACTACGTCATGCGCGAAAGCGAACCGATTTTGGAACATTATGTATCATACCTTTTGTATTCATTGTACCATGCTCTTACATAGTGTGTCAAGTACGAGCAAGAACAAAAAAAATACTCTATTACAAGATCATACAAATGTAATCCTCAGCCAATTAGAACTTGTTCATAATGTACCAGATTTCCTTCGAGAAACGTATCTGTATTACAAAATTTAGTGTTTTATTTACTTTTTTTTATTGTCTTTATTGTAAATTATAATGTAATGTAAAATGTGTAGTAATAAAATTGAAACAGTGTCAATCACCTTGTAGTTGAGACACAATAAAAATATATTTGTATAGACACCGCTTTAATTGATTTTGTATATTTATTATATAAATTCTTAATTAAAATATAATCGTAAATTTTATGTTTATATCTTTCATTGTATAAAGTTTGTATTTTGAAGAATGCTTTATCCGGTAATAAATAAATAGTAAAAAAATATACCTATTTATACTATATACTGTTTCTATATTTTTTTTTATTTATGCTTGACATTTTAACGATATGTTTACTTCTATATAATAAAATGATTCGTTTGTTTCAAAAATAAATGTACGCATTTATATAAATGTATCATTTTTATTTTTAGAACGGCCTTTATTCTCTAGGATTTGGATGTGGTAGGTAGAAAATTCCTATAGAAATACCATCGTTTTTTTGTGACACATTCCGCGTACAGGAAAACTATATATAGGTCTTTAAGTATAACAAAGTGATGTTAAATTTATTGTGTATGTGAGTTTTTAATCAAATATGTCGCTACAGACACAACGATTCGCAAAACAAAAAATACCCAACTTACACAACTAAAAAATATATCAAAACAAATAATGCTAATAGTATTATTCTGAACCTACAGTCAGATGCAAAAAAATGTAACGGAGAAATTTTGGTCAAATTCAAAGTATTTCAATTTTTTTATTTTTAGCCCTATTTTGAGGATATTTTTTTAGCACACTGTGTATAAATTTATAAATTTTAATTTGCTGTAGTCAGTTTTTTGATAAAATTTTATATTTGAGTTATTGTACGGGGTTAATTAAAACGTGGTTTTATTATCCTAACTTTGAAACATCCTGTGGAATAATTTCGTTTGCGAATTTTCGTAAAACCTTATTTTTCGGTTGCAACCATATCTCCCAAGCATTGTGTTTTTTGTTTTATATCAAAATATGCCTTGGTTTATTTTTTAGGGCCAAATGAATTTGCCACCCACAATTTAGGACTTTTTAATTATGATTATTTTAAAGTTATTTTGTAATAGGATGAGGTGGCTTTGGTGACAGTTATCATTATGTCATATTGACACTTAAATTTTATTTACCTATGATTGATCACGGTTCTTAGTGTCGAAGATTGTGCGAAAGCCGTTGCTCTGGTTGAAGATGGGCGAAATTATAAATATGTGGCTAGAGTACTACACACTCATCGCTCTACCATCCAAAGGGTAGTGGAACGTTTTATACAAATTGGAACAAACAAGCGTAAAGCGGGAAGTGACAGGACGCGCAAAACTACCGCTTTAGATGATTGTTTTATACGAGTCAACGCTTTGCGGGATCGTCATTTAACAGCGGTGCAAACAAGAAATCACCTTCAAGAGGTTCGAGGCAATAATGTAAGTGTATTTACAGTTCGTCGAAGATCACATGAATTTGGTTTGCAAACTTGCAGACCAGCAACTGTGCCCAAATTAATTCCACGGCACAGATTGGCTAGACTACAATTTTCCAGGGAATATTTACATTGGAATTTATAACAATGGAGTAATGTTCTTTTTACGGATGAGTCGAGATACTATCTTCACTCATCAGATGGAAGAGAACAAGTATGGAGTCGAACTGGAGAGAGATTTGCGGAGTGCTCTTTCAGTCCCCGCGTTAGCCATGGAGGGGGTTCGCTGATGGTATGGGCAGAATATTCCGAGAGGCGCACACTGAATTGGTATTTATTGAGGGTTCGTTGACTGCACACCGGTATATTGAGAAAATTTTAGCGAATCATGTAGTACCCTTTTCTCAATAATGTGTGTATCGGCCCCACTCTGCAATATGTGTTACGCAATATTTAGAGGAAGTTGGTATTAATAAAATGAACTGGCCAGCATGTTCGCCAGATCTGAACCCAATAGAGCACGTTTGGGACATGCTTGTAGAAATATTAGAGGTCTCGAAGTCGCACCAACTTCAATTAACGAACTTCGCTTGGCTCTAGAAGAGGAATGGCAAAACATCCAGCGAGATGACATTAGCAACATCATAGACAGCATGAGCCGATGTATACACGCAGTTATAGAGGCTAGGGGAGGCAATACAAAGTACTAAGTTATTTTTTAGTAGTTTTTCTTTGTTATTTGCGTACTTAGGTTAAGTTACATTTAAGTTGTTTTTAGGTTTTGTTATTGTTATCATTGTTCACTAAAACCAAGATCATGTCGTTGCTTTTAATTATTATTTAAATATTTTTGGGATGTCGATATGACATTCCTTCGATATCAGTCACCAAAGTTCCCATCGTCGTATTAAAAATTAATACAAAAGATAACGGTAATAATAGGAAAAGTCATAAATTGTGGGTGGCAAAGTCATTTTGTTCCTAAAAATGAACCAATCCATATTTGCACATGAAACAAAAAACATAATACTTAGAAAACATAGTTGCAACTGAAAAACAAAGTTTTATGAAAATCCGCTAACGGAATTATTCCACAGGATGTTTCAAAGTTAGGATAAAAAACCACCTTTCGATTAGCCCCGTATAATAAGTCAAGTACATAAATTTATTAAATAACTCACTATACTTAATTAAAACATAAATTTTTACATAATATGCTAAAAAAATCATCAAAATAGAGCTAAAAATAAAAAAAAAACTGAAATACTTTGAATTTAACCAAAATTTTCTCCGTTGCGTTTGTTTTGCATCTGAGTATTTTCTTGTGGCATCTTAATGCAATTACTATTTTCGTTGGGAATAAACCACAATTAAATCACTTATTTGAGAAACCCCAGAAGTCACAAAACTAAAACTTTCGGAAAACAAGAAAAAACTATGTGAGGAAAACACGAAGATTTCTGTATGTTAAAAACTGACCTAATTCCATTTATACACTGTTTCTTGACTTTTTCACTCCAATATTTTTTGAAAAAAAGATTGGGAATAAGCTCTATATACGCTCAAACTTGATTGACTTATGGGGTTTCTCAAATAAATGGTTAAGCTCCACCTAAAACTAAACTTTACAAGGAATTAAAATGAAACAAAATACACATAGTACTGTAATTTATATTAAAAAGTACAAAAAATATTATTACAACCCAAAAAAACGTAAAGTGGTATATTATTGGTCGTTTTGAGCCAGTTGAACAATTCATTATAATAATCCTGAATATTTTCTACATCCGGTATATAACTTTGTAGTTTTTGTATATCAACAATCTTCTTATAATTTATCGGAATCTTTCCACTGGTATATGCCAATGCTTCAGACAATATTGGTGTATTTTTTTATTATTTTCAAGCATGAAGGTGTAATTGGCTAATCCGTTAATAAAATGGTGTGCTACAACCAAGTTTGAGTTCTCGTAGGAGTGGTGAAAATACGTGAATTGGCTTATTTTTAGTTGAACCTTCTGATTCATTGAAATATTATTTTTGCAACTGGATTCCGCGGATAACATGGATTTTTTATAGTACTCTGACCACCAACTTTTGTATTCAATTACGTCTTCAGCATTGACCAATACCACATTAAAGCGGTTATTTTTACATGAACTTTTTATCAGCTGTCCATATTTTTCCATGGCGTATATACGGTCTATTTTTATAATTTTTCTTTTAAAATCCCTATCACAGGGTAGAAAGGAATGATCAATAATAGGAAAACAATGATCAATGGTCTTAAATTTTTCGAGCGAAAACAAAGAGTAAAATAACTTTAACACAGTGTGGTTTTTATTTTGCGCTCCACAACTGTCAGAGAAAACATGAAGATATTTCACTAACGGCATGTTCTCTATAAAATACCTCATTAGAAATGAGCAAACTTCATTCGGCCCCTTGGTACCGTTATCCTCAAGATACAGGAAAAACGTTGCTTTTCCTGTTTTATTATTGGTAACACTGTTACCTGGCGAAGATAGAAAACCTCTTACAATTGAAGGTTTTGCATAAAATCTATAGAAATTACCCCAATTTGCTTGTTGGACTCGGCCATTTCTTTAACAAATTTCATTTGAAAAATTTTTAGCTCGACGTAAATGAATAATTTTCTCTTACTTTACGCATAATTCGCGATTGAAACTGAATGTAGAGGGTAGGTCGATTGCAGTGTCATGGCCGATATAAATGGTATAAACAAACAACAGTCTAATGTTTACCATTGCTTTTGCATGTTTAGTTTCGTTTAAGACGAGTTATTTTTATCATTTAAAAATGGAAATTAGCCTAATGATATCTTTGAGCATTGTGGTGAAGCAAAGAGACCATTGATTGAAGGGGAAGCAGTTTTCAAGTGATGCATTCTTAAATTTTAACTTTAATGTTTGGAACTGGATTGTGTATTGATGAATCCTATTTTGTGTATACCTGGGAACCCACAGTATATGTTCTGTGTAATATGTTTAGTTTGTTTTACTAATATAGGTATGCATTATTTTATATTATGCCTTATGTTTTTAATATGTTAACTTTTATTTTATACTATTTTTTGACATATTATGTAAGTACTTTATTGTATATTAACATAAATAAATAACTTGAACTTGACTTTATTGTAAGATAGTTCATTTGATTACATGAAATCAACCTTAACTTAAGATCACGTCAGATTATGTCAGAAAAGATCATAACACATGGTTTGTCTTTAAAATATTCCATAATAAATCATGAAAAAACCTCATGTTACTATCTTTACATGGTAAGTATTTGTATTTCTGTTATTTCTTTATTTATATCTGAAAATAAATTATGTATTCTTAATATGTTATTGACTTAATGATATTGGTATTTTCTTTTTATTGATTTCCTCTTTTTCCTCAAGTTTTCCAGTGTAGGAAAGAGAAATAGGGAAATATCTTTTGTCAATCTTGAATTGCATTGAGGAACAGAACAATATCGATTTGATTTAAAATACTTTAACGTAGTCATAATGCTGAAATTTACTAAAAAAATTTAATAATTCTATTGAAATCAACAGCTGTCTGGTTTGTTTATACCACTTTTAGTAGTTTAAGTTTATTCCGCCAGAGGTCAGATACTTGTTTTCAATCGCGAATACTCAAAAATATTTTTTACTGACATTCAACACAATACTAACCTAACTTTATTCGAGCATATCGGCTAAGGGTGGAACAAATTTAATCCCATCAGTTTGTAGTTGTAGACAACCAACAACATCGAAAAATAAAATGGCAAAATTGTCGCTTTTACCATTTTTCGTCCGTTATCATAAAAAGTTAACTTCATTGTCAGTTAAAAACTTTTTATTACAACTCCCGAATTAGTATTTTTCGGCCTTGTATGGAAAATAACAATCTAGTAAATATGCGCCGGCCCTTTCCGACCCTTTTTTATATTCGAAGCCATTCTACTGAGCGCGTTCGTGCGTCTCGTGTTTTTTTGTGTGATTTGTGATCAGTCTCATATAAATTTTGGAGCAGTCGACAGCAATCGATATGTTTCAGTTGTTTTGTTGGCTTTTTGTAAAATTGAGAATGTCATTTCAGTTGGAAGAGTTCGACGCTACAGTAAATTGTGGCAATTGAATACAAGGGAGCCTAAAAATTCCAATTCTCGGCTAACAAAATGTGAATATTGAATAGACAAGCAAGTTTTGTGTCACTAATTTCTAGAGTATATTGAAATTATGTAAATAGATACAGTCAGGGTTAAAAGTAGAAATCGAAATATACGCAAAATGCATATTTGCATAAATTTCATATTTTTACAAGAAATTGCATATATACCTGCATATTTTTATAAAAAAATGTATCGTCCTTTTCTCGAAATCATTCATTCAAATTCCCCGAGTAATAAAAACACGGTTTCTTTAATCACTTTGGGCGTGCTATTGTAATAAGTAAGGTAAACTTATAAACAATTCACAAACCTAATATACAAACAAATTGAAACATACATAAATACTTTTAGTGGGACGCTTTCTGTTCATCATTATTATAATCAGCTTATTCTGTTTGTCTTTCCATAATGCAAACCTCAGCACCACCTATCCACAAATACTACTACTTAGTGAAGCATTTTACTTTTACCTATTATCAACAAATAGAGTTCTTCTTCTTCAAGTTCCGCTTCTATCGGAGATTGGAAATCATTCTGGCAATTATAATTTTGTTGGTTACGCGCCTGAATAGTTCAATTGAACTGCATCCAAACCATTCACGGAGATTGCGTAGCCACGAGATTTTACGTCTTCCTACGCTTCTTCTGCCTTTGATTTTTCCCTGCATTATATTCCTTAGTAGTTCGTATTTTTCACCTCTCATGATGTGCTCCAAGTATTCCAATTTCCTGATTTTTATGGAATTTAAAACTTCGCATTGTTTTCCTAGTTGTTCGAGAACTTGTTCGTTTGTTTTGCGATCCATCCATGATATTTTCAAAATATGTCGGTAACACCACATTTCGAATGCTTCTAAGTTTTTAATGTTGGATTTTTTAAGTGTCCAAGCTTTAACCCCATACAAAAGGGTAGAGAAAATATAACATCGAAGCATTCTTATTCGGAGCGATATATTGATATCGCGATTACAAAAAAGTTTTCTCATTCTATTAAAAGTTGACCGTGCAATTTCAATGCGGCATCTTATTTCTTTTCTATGATCAGTATCTTCTGTGATCCATGCTCCAAGGTATTTGTACGAAGATATTTGTTCAATTTCTGTATTATCTAGTACTAGCTTAACTTTGATGTTTTGTGCTTTTGTAAATAACATGAACTTGGTTTTCTTCAAATTTATTTTTAGTCCATAATCGTTGCAATATATATTTAGTTGTTCAGCAAGGTGTTGCAGTTCTTCTAGTGTTCATGTCAGAAGGACGGTGTCGTCAGCATAGCTTATGTTATTAAGTGGCTCACCGTTTATTATAAGACCCTCATTGACCTCGGCAAGCGCTAATTCTGAGATGGCTTCACTGTATAAATTGAATAACAAGGGTGATAAAATACACCCTTGGTGGACCCCACGACGAATCTGGATATCCTCGGTCAGTTCATTTTCAATTTTCAGTTTTGCTGTTTGGTTCCAATAGAAGTTACATATGATTCTAATGTCTCTACTGTCTATGTTTTTATTTAATAAAATTTCTTTAAGCCGATTATGCTGCACTATGTCAAATGCCTTCTCAAAATCAATGAAACAGGCATATACTTCCGGTTTATATCTAAGCATCTCTGCGAAAGAACACTTACTGCAAACAGTGCATCTCGTGTTCCCAGTCCTTTCCTAAATGCCATTTGTGTATTACTTATGCCTTCATCTAATTTCTTATGTATTCTATTGTGAATTACTTTTAAAAACAATTTCAAGACATGACTCATTAAGGCTATGGTGCGATGTTCATTGCACTCCTTTGCATTGGCTTTTTTGGGTAGCAGTATGAATGTTGATTGGAGCCATTCTTTAGGTATTATACCTGTTCTATATATGGTATTGAATAGATCCAAAATAAGATCAATAGATTCAGTATTCACAATTTTGAGTAATTCGATAGGAACTTAATCAAGCCCGGGAGATTTACCACCTTTAGCTTGTTTCATTGCATATTCAATTTCTTCTCGTATAATGTCAGGCCCAGTATCATCCTTAAATTCTTTTGGTGCTTCTGTTCTCTCTTTATCTTCAAAAAGTTGTGCTATATATTGTGCCCATCTCTGCATTTTTTGGTTTATATCTGTTATAAGTGCACCACTTATAACAGTAGTATAAGTATAGTAGAGTAGAGTATAGTAGAGTATAAGTAAATATACTTTATTGTTAAAGAATTACTGTTGTTTAGAAGTTTAAGCAGTATATTGCGTGTGTAAAATATTCAGTCACATCTGTTGCAATAAAAGTGATAATATTTCTATATAAAATTAAATAAATATTAAATATTTGAAATAATGAAAAATTTGAGGATGATTTAGAGATAGGGTTTTAGATATATTGACTGAAAAATATATAATTTTCAGATAAATGACGTATAATATATATTATTTAACAAATTGCAAAGACAGATGAGGATATTCGTAACAGTACAAAGAATGAACAAGTAAAATCTGATAAATGTGAACTCTCTTATCAGAGATGAGTGGATAACATACCTTAAACAACAAAACCAAACAAGGGAAATAAACAAAACTACTGACACGCCAAAATTAACATCTTATAATTAATGCAAATAACAGAAAGCGAATTGGAAGAATTTCTAACTAAGTTGAAAAATATGAAGGGTCCGAAGAAAGAAAATGAACGTATGAAAAGAACACTTACTAAAATTATTTGCCCATATTGTACTTCGCACTTTTGAAAAATAAAGTGGCTCAGACAATTTTTTACGATTTTTTATTATTTTCATTCCTATTACTTAGTTTTAAGAACTTTAAGAATAAAAAAAATCATCTACTTAATAAATAATAATAAAAGATTATTGAATCAAAAATATGGCGAATGCGCCGGTCTTTTTAATATAATTTATTCAAATGCTATTAAATAGCTTTTGAATAAACTTTTTAATAATTGTTTATGTTAATAGTATTATTACCAAATATGGATATTGAAGATTTACACTTTCAAACATATAATCCAGAAGAAATTATTGAAAAAACAAATCGTACGAAATTTTTGGAGAAATGAAAAGGACAACTTACAAGGAATATTGAATCTTCTTCTTCTTCAGATGCAAATCCACTAATGGATGTTAGCGATCACATTTTCCATTAATTCTCTATTTCTTGCAATATGTATCAGAGATTGTATGTCGTTAATCCCTGTCCATTGCCTTACGTTTCGGAGCCAGGACATTTTCTTGCGTCCCATTCCCCTCTTGCCTTCAATTTTACCCTCGATTATAAGTTGGAGGAACTGGTATTTTTCATTTCGCATGATGTGACCTAGATACGCCGTTTTCCTTTTCTTGATGGTTTCGAAAAATTGGCGTTCTTGGTTTATTCTTTTAAGGACATCTATATTTGTGATTTTCGCTGTCCATGGTATTTTTAGGATACGGCGATAGAGCCACATTTCGAAAGCTTCTAATCTGTTTATATCCCTCGTTTTGAGTGTCCAGCCCTCTACGCCATATAGCAGCACTGACCACACGTAGCACTTAGTAAACCTTAGTCTCAGTTGAAGATCGAATTCTGAACAAGTCAGAATATTGAATCCACTTATAATACTTGATGAATATTGAACTTATAATACATAAACATTGAATATTGAACGATTATATAACATTATGTTATGAAGTCTATGGACATAACACTGAATAGTTGTCATCTTGAAAAGAATGACTCGATGATGTTGGTATAATATGATCAGTTTGGGCAGGTTTTCTAAAAATTGAATATTCTAATGTAAAGAAAGAAGAAGAGGAAGACTCCTTTTTAATGGTAAAATCTAAAAAGATGATAATATTACTTTTTAACTCTAAGGTAAAATTAATTGCAGGATGTAAATTATTAATTAATGGCAAAATTAACAGTGAAATTGGAACAAAACCTTGAAGTGGAGATATCAGTTAGCCCTAGACTCCAGCACAGACCAGAGGTAATGTAAGTCGATAAAATCTCACCAGCTCCAGGGAGTCATGTAAGATGCCCCCATTTTCAGTTTTTATTAATCAACAAAGTCTATTGCATTTACCTTTATAAATTCCATGAGGATTGTTTTTGTTCCTGATGTCCTTCCAATGGTTTTCTGTGGCCAAACAATGTTTTTAACAACTTTTTATTAAACTGATGATGGAATGATTCAATTCCGAAAAGATCTTCTTTAAAATAAAAGTTTAAAGCTTTTAATAAGTATTTTTTTATACCTTGATACACACGAACACCACATGCTTTGTAATGGCAAAATGTTGTGTGATTTTGAAGGTGGGAAGAATTACGAAAAATTTATTTTTTGCTGTAAAAATATGTTTTACAAAAATTATAGTTTATTTAAGGATTATTGTAAAGGCATCAGAGTACATAGTAAAAAAAGTGTAATTATAGTATGTCTATTATAATTATAGATGGTTGCTGCCTTGATATATGCGAATATACCAATATATTTTCCATTTTTGTATCATTTTATTCAGAGTGGAGCCCGATAACAGAGTGGAGCCGATAGGAAGAAGAAAGAGAGGCAGACCCCGAAGATCTTTCAGAGATGAAGGGGACGAAGCAATGAGTAGAAGAAACCTACAGAAAGGGGACTGGCTAAACAGGAAAAATTTGGGAAAACGGTTGAGTGAAGGAATACAGTGAAAACTGTGGAAATTCTTGTATATATATTTATTCAGAGACTATAATACTGTTGAAAAAAAGAAATATATCAACATTTTGTCTGAACTATCACACCCTTTTAAATACAACACGTTTCACCCACGCCAAGACTAGCTTCGCAAAAATTTAAAATTCTTAATTCAAGTAACGTACGTCATGTCTCGTTTTTTACTCGCTAAAAGGCAAGATTTAAAATTTAGTTCGCGCATCCATTATGCTCTTTTTTAGGACGTCGGATTTTTATCAAGCCTTTAATGTACATGTCGGTGAAAATATTAATGAATTTTAAAGGAATTTTAGCTTAGTTTTCCATTTACCTGCAAATTTATAATAGCTATAGAGGAAATAATGTCAATAATGCGACACCTGATATGGTTTTTTTGTTAGAGAAATAATCGCATCCGCCTGAGTCGACAATTGACATGGCTGTAAAATGAGATTTTTATTTAAACTAAAATAAGAACCGCATAAATTACTCAGAGTTATTAGTAAGGCAAATAAAATAATTTACAAATTATTGCTTCTGCTTTTTCTTTTTGTGCAGACATGAATCTGTCTGTTTTTCAATGTGCCTCCAGTAAATTGTCATTATATCGTTTTGGTGGTCTTCCCACTAATCGTATTTCTGTTGGGGAACTGTCTCTTGCCGTCTTTACTACTCTATTTGTTGTCATTCAGCTTATGATCGTTCCATTCTACTCTTCTATTTCTTCATCAATCAGCCAATCCCGTCCACTGCTGGACATAGGCCTCCCTCAGTTCTTTCCAGTGTTCTCTACACTGGGCCGCTTGTAGCCAGTTTCCCGCTACTCTTTTTATGTCGTCGGTCTATCTAGTCGGTGGTCGTCCTCGGCTTCTTTTATAATTTCTGGGCCTCCATTCCATAATTCGTCTTGTCCATCGTCTATCTTGTGTTCTGGCTAAGTGTCCTGCCCAGTTCCACTTAAGTCTCGTGGTTCTTTCGATGACGTCTTGAACTCCTGATCTTTGCCTGATTTGTCGGTTTGTTATGTGGTCTCTATTTCTTACTCAGTCCTTAATGTTCTCCACCTTGCATCTCCGTCGTATATCTGTAGATCTAGCTCTATTCTATAGTGTCTTACCATCAATTTACGCATTTATCATTAATTTTCCATAATTTTTTGTAAATTCTGCCTTTGATTTCTTTCCTGATATTTTTGTTGTTCAATATTATTTTATTCAAACATTCTGCTGCTCTGTTGGCTCTATTCACTTAATCGTCTTCACTTTAAGAGATTAGTATTGCGTCGTCTGCATAGCAGATAATTTTAAGCTGTTTTTTTTTCATTTGGTAACTTTTTTTCGTTTCTCGGTCTGATCCTATTGACAGCTTTAATTTGGTCAGTTAGTTCTTTATCTACTTTTGCTTTTGTTGTGTAGTGCTTGTAGATATTTTCGATCGATTTGATTAATCCTAGAGGTATCTGTTTTGCATCCAATAAGTGGACAACGTCCTTTAATTTTACCCTGTCAAATGACTTCTTAAGGTCAACTAAACATAACTGTGCCAGTTTGGTGTATTCTAATGATTTCTTTTGTACTTCCGTCATTATAAATATCGCATCTAAAAATAAAATCTTCTTGTTCTTCTGCTAGTGTTATAATTTCATTCAGTTTATTTTTTATCACTTTGGTTGTTAATTTTAGTGTTATGTTTAATAAATTAATTGCTCTATAGATCTTTGTGTCCAATTTGTCTCCCTTTTTGCATAGAGGTATTAGGATGCTGATGATAGTGGTTCATTGTAGTCACCTATAGCAAATAAGGAACGAAAGACATATCTTTTCTTTATCCTCTGACCATTTTTCATATTTCTCGTTGTGTTCCGTAGAATTCGTATTCCACCTGTTGTGAGAAGATCTCTCAGTGTTCCGCGGGTACAAATTATTACAAGATAAGCAATTATAATATAGTATTTTAAATATTGTAAAATTTAATGTATTTTAAATATTTCATAACTTACTTAAACTGGGAGTATAAAGTAGATCCTTTGCATTGGTATGCAGATTATTTTTTCTTCTTTCGTTGGAGCTGGCTTGGCAATATAATAGGATATGTTTACAACTCAACAACATTGCACTATATACTTATTATCCCGGTGAAGTTTGCATATCTTGGATCTGTTAGTCTCTGTTTTTAACATATGATTTTTGCTCATTCATCCAAACACTTAATGGTCTTGAAGTTTCTCAAGTTTTTCATTCTTAAGGTATTCACAAGGTTTTTTTAATGCAGTTTTTTATCTCTCTTATGTGTTGCTGGATGTTTTGGTTTTGAAAAGAATAGATCGGTGTGTTGGTTGTTTTAAATGATATTATGATGTATTTATTTCTATCTTTTTCAATTTTACGACAAGCCATTTTTTTCTGCCTTTTAGCGGCTGGGAGCAGGTCTTGGACCCATTGTCATTGCCCTATGAGGTTCGTTCTACTGAGGTTTATAAAGATTTATACTTATTTGAAATGATAAACCTCTGCTTGATAAAACCTCTCAAAGATTGGGCAGTTACTCACAAAGTGTTCGGCAGTCTCTTCTATATCCTCATACCTGGGACACATTGCTAATTGGCTAAACCTACAGATGTTTTGGTGTCTAGAGAGGCCAACGTGACCTGTGAGGATGTGTCCTACATCTCGAATTCCATTTCTATCCAAAGCAATTATTTGGTTTCCTTACAAAATTAAAGCGACGGCCTCCTTAGTCTAAGAACAATCGGTCCTCCCATTCTATCTTGTTAGTTGTTTACCTAGGGACCACTTCCGTAAATCAGTTGCATCGACAACATTATGACAAATTTTTTTGAAAATACCTACAGAGTGGACGTACTTGAACCTTCTTTTTTGACCATCGAGCTCAATTTTTATTTATTGACTCTGGGCATAAAGTTATTGACATTAATCAAACATTTCAATGCTTTATTACTTCTTCTGGTTTAGAAAAGCTTAAATGTGCGCTAACTAGTACAAAGATGTTTTTTTTCTATGATATTAATAATGACCCTGATTTTTTGACAGTCTATCTTACCTATACTTATAACAATTTAATATTAAAGCATTTTTCACTAAAAAAAGTACGACAAGCTGCTGAAAAAATACCCGTGCAATGATTTAATAATGAATTAAGGTCTTACAGATCTAACTTTTTCTAATTAAACACATTGCAGATGCCACTAAGGAACCCAAATGTTGAAAGTATATAAACAACAAAAATGTGAACATAATCGGCAATTACAAAATGCTGAAAAGTTAACTTACTGTGATTTTATTACTAATTCCAATAATAAACCTTTAAACCTATTGACTGCTGGAAAATAGTAAATTTCGAAAGAAACAACACAAGATCCAGTTTGTTACAGCCTGATCTACCTTCAGACGAAATAAATCAATTTTTTACTACAATTGCAGAAAATATAATTACATTTCTTTTCACTATTAATGTCGACGTCATCTTCAATTATAGAAATTATCCTTCTCCGAGCTAGTCCTTTTTTTTCGTCCGGTTGTGGAAGAAGAGGTCCCTCAAATAATAAAGTCTCTTAGTAATTCTAATTGTAGGGACGTTCATTAATAGCAAAATTCTAAAATTCTATCAACTGGAGTATTTCCAGAAATACTAAAATACTCAAAAGTACTACGTATCTACAAAAAAGGTGATTCCTCAAAAACTGACAATTACAGACCCATAGGCATTATTTCTATATTTGGGAAAGTGATTAAAAAGGTTATCAAACAACGATTTTATTCCTATTTTGAGCCAAATAATTACTTTAGCAACTCACAATATGAGTTAAGCTAATTAGAGGTATCCCTCTTAAGCTTATAACTTCTTATCTATGTGGCAGACACCAGGCGGTAGTGTCTAATGGTCATCTCTCCAATTTTCTATTCGTAAAACATGGAATCCCACAAGGTTCGGCCTTAGAACTTATTTTGTTTATTATTTATGTCAAGGATTTGCCTAATTTCATATCTCCGTACAAATCCATACAACTCGCAGAAGATACGACATACGTTATATCAGGAAAAAATAATGATGATTTAAAAATGTCTCATGAGGAAACTTCTACTAAATCTAGCACATGTCTGTAATAGTTTCGAAAAAGTTATTAAAAAGGCCGGCTTATTTAGATTTATTGGAAATAGTAACATATTTGAGTTAGCTCGGTTATTTCGAAATCCAAATAAGTATTTTCAATTACATGTTAGTGTAAAAACTTCATTATTCGAAACTTTTAGACATTAACAATATCCTAAACGACAATATTTGCCTGCAACAAGATGGTGCTCCAGCTCACTATGCGCGTGTGGTGAGGCAATATCTAATTAATGTATTTCCCCATATGTATTTAAAGGAGGAGAAAGAGAATTATAAAATTCAGAAACCATTCACATACAGATCAGTAAGGAGATGATCAAAAACTTGGTACAGAATTGTAGCCCAGCTTTACATAAAAAGCTCAGAAGAAGGCTACATTTAACAAAGTAAATAGAACCTGATTCCTTCATCAGAAATTTGGAAAAGGGTAAATAAAATTCAGTCTCAGAAAAAAATTATCATTGACGATGAATCAGCAGTTAAACAACTTTTATCTAAAATTGCTCCCGACTCTGTTCATCTACTAATAAATATACCAGAGAACCATATCGATGTCCACTGTTTACTCACTCCTATCACTCCTAGAGAACTTACAGCAAACATTAAAATTTCAAAAAATTCATCTCCAGGTATGGACGGTATAAACTACCTCATGTTAATAAATCTTCCCGAAATTGCTATGGATTATCTATGCAAGATATTTAACAACATTTTACTAAAAGGAGATAACTGTGATTATCTCAAGCAATGTCTGGTCATTCCTATACCTAAAATAAATGATCGTACTTCTTTAAGACCCATTTCTCTGGTCATGTCTATTAAAAACACTTGAACGGATTCTTAAAACTAGATTGGAATGGTGGTGTGAAAAAGAAGGCATATTCCCGGTAGCTCAGTTAGGCTTTCGGAGAAATAAAGGAACCATCGACTGTCTGTCACAATTAACTACTGATATCCAATTGTCCTACTCAAATAATAATTATTTGGCAGCACTTTTTTTAGATATTTCGGGAGCATATGATAATGTTATCTTAAACTTACTTTTCGAGAAACTAAGACATATAGGGGGCCCAACTAGATGTGCACAGGTATTGGTTATTCTATTTGTGAATAGACAAGTATTCATTAGGTGCAATAATAAATTGATTGGTCCAAGGTTAGATTATCAAGGTTTGCCGCAGGGATCTGTGCTTAGTCCTCTCTTGTTTAATCTATATACTATGGATCTACATGGTATGGGAACTAATTGTAATATTTTACAATACGCCGACGATTTCTGTCTTTACACTTCTATAAATTCTTATCAGGAATGTATTGATTCAATAAAATAAAACGAATTATGTACAATGCAAGAGAATACTTTCTTAACTTACTTGGAACTTACTTCGAATAAATCCGCTGTGGTGTTGTTTACTCGTCATCGCTTACCGAATATATTCAGCATTGGAATTGATAATCTAAGTATACCTGTCCAAAAACAATATACTTATCTTGGCGTCACACTTGACACTAAATTAACATGGGAAGAACATATTAATAACTGTTTAATTACATGCGAAAAAAGCCTAAATGTTTTAAAAGTAGTTAACCGTCACCAATGGGGCGCTGATCCTAAAGTTAATCTATTGTTTTATAGGGCATATACCAGGTCAGTTTTTGACTATGGTTGCTTTTTATATGGGTCTGCTACAAATACTAGACTTAAAAAATTAGACCAAATCCAGTACAAAGCTCTACGTTTGGTTTTAGGTGCACTTAAATCTACACCTACCGAAAATCTATTAGCCGAATGTATGGAACCTCCATTACATTTAAGATGTCTTTTTTTAGCTGAAAAGTTTATACTTAAATGTCAAAGTAATAACCAATCCTACCTTTGCAAAAAATTGCAAAAAATATCCGACATATCTGTGTCTAACTTAGTTGACAAATGGTGGCATAACAAAAATTCTCCAACTTTAGCTATATCATTTCTTATGTTTCTTCCTATTTAGAAATCCCAGCTGAAACTAATTTCTTCCAATCTAATTTCAATATTCTTTATTCCCAAACCAAAGTTTATTTTCCTACTTTTGATGATAACAACGCCATTCAACTTCAGAAACAACTTGCCAAATTTGATAAGCCATATAGGATTTTCACAGATGGATCAAAATCCATTTTGGGAGTTGGTTGTGCGGTATATATCCAAAACAATCAAGAACACATTATGTTTAAATTAAACCAACAATGTTCCATTTATTCCGCAGAACTGTTTGCAATATATCAAGCTCTGGAATGGACTATTGAGAAAAGAATGTCTGATCAACAAATAGTAATCATGTCGGAATCAAAATCTGCGTTGTCTGCTTTAGATAATTCGCATAAGCATTTATACAAAAACAGTATTATCGTCAGAATTTTAATCAACTAAAGCTACTTAAAAAAAATAATTCAGTCTCTTTCATTTGGGTAAAAGGACATGCTGGTATCCCGGGTAACACCAAAGCAGATTATTTTGCAAAAGAAGCGGCTTCAAAAGGATTAGAAATTAGCTGGCTTAATAGAAGTGATTTAAACTCGCTGCGTAAACAAGAATTAAAAGAAAACTGGGAAATTGAACGGAATGCTTTTTGTAACAGAAGTAACAACCTTTATACAAAAATTCCCCCTGTTTTACCTACTGCGCCTTTTGCTGCAAGAAGTCATCCCAATAGAAGAGTATATTCAATGTTTGTTAGATGCCTTGTTAATCATGCTACTGTGAAAGCCTATCTTCATAGATTTAATTTAAGTGAAACAGAACTTTGTGATTGTAATGGTAACACTGACGATATCAATCATTGGATGTTCGGGTGCATATATAATGATGCTGCTATTAAGTATCTATTGGAAAATCTGATAAAAGAACAAATACCTCTTCCTCAGTGTCAATCTTCCATTTTATATATCTCTCGTCATAATATTAGGCTTAACCAAATTTTTTGGGAATATTTAAAAAGGACTAAAAGAAAAATTTAGGATGGAATGTGATATTTACCTCCTAGCCGTTGCCTGTCTTGTGTTGTAATAAAGTCGCTATGAAAGGCACCTTAACGTGAAAAGTATTCCTATATTATGTAATCCCTTATTGGTTCCAAATATTCACTTTAAGTTGGTTAGGACACTGAATGGAACGAATGAATGTATGGTTTTTTATCAATCTACTGATTCTTGTGATACTGATGTTTACATTATATTTTTAATTCACCTCCATGTGAAGTGCTATTTTGTTAACAAATGCAATAGGTCAATAAATCATTAACAAATTCAAGTAGTCAAATACATTATCGTGGCTGAATGGATCAAGTTATCCAAAGCCATTAATTAAATAAAAAAAAAACAGAACCTGGTCTTATGAAAAGAAAAAGAAGAACTGTCAAAATAAAAAAAAACCAGTCTACAAATCTGAATTGGTTGATAAAACAAACTAAAGCACTGATACTTTTCTCGAAAATGTTCGAAAAGAAAAACTATTTGTTGAAATTCAGACGGTATAAAAAAAAAACTAAACGTTTGTCATTTCGGTATAATTATAATTAGCGATATCAAATTAGGAAACGTTCTATCACAAAATCTGACAAATATATGTCATGACATAATAAACAAACCCAGGTTGTTATGAAAAAAAATATCTGCTCATTTTTCACCAAGTCAAAATCCAAAAAGAAGGCGTGTTCACGATTTTTTCACACGTTCCACCTAATTGGTTGGACGTTTTTCAGCGGGCGTTACTAAATACCCAAGAGGCTCAGCAAAAATCAATCAAAATTTTCCAAAACGCACATTCATCGACTGAAACATCGATGCAGATCTCCCGAATTATGCTTTTTATTGGGGTGAATGTGACATAAACTTGTTACGGGCACATTTGACAGCCAATTTGTAATTTGTGCGGATGGGCGTTCCTTTAAATATATCACAGATGTTAGATAAAGACACACGTTGGGGACACAGACTGAAAATTAGTTTTATTTAGCGTTTTATCTTGAGCACATGGCTTAAAGATGCGAACACTTTTGTGAAATATCGGGACCGAATTGTTAAAGGCGGTGTTGATGCTATAAAGTCATTGTTTCGGAAGTGTATTGTTATAGTGATTGCTGGTAAACACAGTGTTTTCCTTATTTCTATTGTTGGAAATTTGAGTGTGTTATTAAACATGTTTCTAGATTCACGCTAAGCAGATTTACCGCCCTTTCATATAAAAACCTCGAAACATTGTTCGAATATTTATATTTACCCAAATTGATGAAGGTTTTTCGCTTACCAATGCTCAGGAAGGGCTACATTTTACCATTTTTTTAGAATATTAGTTTTTAGACAATATTAAATTAAATATTTAATATATAGCTTTATAATTTTTGGCAAAAATACTTTTTGTAGCACTTTTCAATCCTTAAAATGTTTTCTATTTTTTATTGTACTTATTAAAAGTGTTAAATTATAGAAAAATCGGTTTTTTAAGACCAATTAGCTTAACACAAGCTATTACAACAAACAAACCCATTATTGTCTCTCAATTTTGTTAATGCACATTTAACTGTGTATGAACTGTCTACACATTTAAATGGTTTGCCTCTTTTAAGTTATCTGTAATGTTTCTGTTATCCACAAGCTGCAAAATCTCTTAGTTTGCATGCTGATGATTCTGAGCTTGTTTGCTTATAACCATGTTGATGATTTCTGATGAATTTTTTGTATGACATTTATATTGTTTGCACTTGCTAATCTCCATAATTGAATACCTTAGATTCAAGCTGATTTAAGAAGTTATTGAAACATAACGAGTTCATTATAGACAGAGCATTATAGAGCATATAGTTCCATATTTTTTTTTATAGCCCTTTTTCTATCCGAATTGTCGAATAAAGGCCTCTCCCATTTCTCGCCATTCATCCCTGTTGTGTGTTAGGCGTTTCCACATTGGTCCTGCGACTTTTTTGATATCGTCGCTCCAGCGCATTTGAGGTCTTCCTCTTGGTCTCTTCGGATCGTACGGTCGCCAGTTTCCGACTTCTTTGTTCCATCTACCATCTTCGAGACGTTCGTTGTGTCCAGCCCATTTCCATTTTAATTTAGCTGTTTGTTTCGCGGCGTCCTTTATTTTTGTTTTGTTCCGGATTGCTTCGTTCGTTTGCCGATCTATTAGTGAGATACCAAGCATCTGTCGTTCCATGGCTCGCTGAGTTTTTCGAATCTTGTCCATGTTCTTTTTTGTGAATGTCCAGGTTTGAGCTCCGTAAGTGAGAACGGGAAGGATACAAGAATCGAACACTTTGGTTCGAAGGTTTTGGGGTATCTTTTTGTCTTTCAGTATGTATGAGAGTTTTCCAAATGCGGCCCATCCCATTCTTACTCGTCTGCTTATTTCGGTAGTTTGGTTTTCTTTGTTTACCTTGATATTCTGACCCAGATATATGTATTCTTCTACATGTTCCACTTTTGTTCCTTGGATGGTCATCGTCGGTTGATTATCTTTATTCGACATTAGCTTAGTTTTACTCAGATTCATTTTCAGTCCTTTTTTTATGGATTCCGTATGAAGCTCATCGATCATCGTCTTCAGTTCTTTCCAGCTGTCGGCTATTAGTACTACGTCATCTGCATATCTTAGATGGTTTAAATACTTTCCGTTTATCGATAGTCCCTTCGTTTCCCAATTTAGTGATTTAAAGATGTCTTCAAGTGCGGCAGTAAATAGTTTTGGAGATATGGTGTCTCCCTGTCTTACTCCTCGGTTGATTTTTATTGGCCTCGTTTTCATTCTGTTATCCGTCGTGACTACCATTTCAGCGTGTTGATATATATTATGTTTTAATATCCTATATCTAGAATCTATTCTGCTGTTGACCAGTGCTTCCTCAATAGCCCATAATTCTATGCTGTCAAAAGCTTTCTCGTAGTCTATAAATGCTAAACAGATTGGTAAATTGTATTCGTTAACTTTTTCTATTAGGACCTTTAGTGTGTGAAGATGGTCACATGTACTGAACCCTTTTCTAAATCCGGCTTGCTCTACTGGTTGATATACATCGAACTTTGTTGTCAATCTATTTGTAATTATTTTTGTGAATGTTTTATAAAGTTGTGATAGTAGTGATATTGGACGATAATTTTTCAGATCTGTATTGTCCCCTTTTTTGTGTATTAATATTGTGTTAGCAGTATTCCATTCCTTTGGTATGTTTCCTTCAAATAGACATTTATTAAAAAGTATTTTTAGGTACCTGATGACTTCTTTTCCGCCTTCTTTCAACATTTCTGCCAGAATTCCATCACTACCCGGTGCTTTATTTCTTTTCAATTCTTTAATTGCATTTTCTATTTCTACTTCGCTTATTTCGGGCATTACTTCAGAATTTACGTTTGTTATTTGTCTTTTCAGATTTTGCTTTGAAGAGTCGGGGGGATCGTTTCTTGAGCGGTATAACTCAGTATAGAAGTTTTCAACTATGTTTGATATCTGAGCTTTGCTTGTTTCTAGTTGGCCTTGTTGATTTTTCATAGTTATAATATTTTTCTTTCCTAATTTCGGTTTGGTATATTTCGGACTTCGATTTTTCTCTATCACTCTTTCTACATGTTCTTGTTGATGTTTTTTAATATCGTCTTTTATCTGTTTTCGTATGGCTCGATTAAGTTCTTTGTATTCTGTGGTATTTCTTTTGTTTAGTGACAGGAGCTCTTTTCGTTGTTTCAGCATATTCTTCGATTCTGCACTTATTTTGGATTTTTTGTTGTTATGGCGGGTTGCTACTTCTGAGCTAGCATTCAATAGTTCTTTTGTTATAACTGAGTTAATTTTATTAACGCTGAGTTGTTCTAGATTCAGTGCTTGGGCGGTTTTTAATTTGCTAGCATATTTTTCTTTATCGACTTTTCTGTGTCTATTTGTATCGTGTTATTAAAGTTAATTCTACGTTTGCTATACTTAATCCTTAGTTTAGCTCTAACCATTCTGTGATCACTACCCAGAGAGACATTATTTATTACTGTTACATCTTCTACGATACCTTTCTTGTTACACATGATGTAATCGATTTCGTTCCTTGTTTTTCCGTCTGGTGATAACCACGTCCACTTTCTTTGCGGTTTTTTCTTATAAAATGTGTTCATTACGAAATATTTGTTGCTATGTAGGAAGTTAACCAGGGTTTCTCCTCTCTCATTTCTAACACCATAGCCGAATTCACCAATATAGTTTTCGCTTTCTTCTAGTCGTTGTCCAATCTTAGCGTTGAAATTTCCTATTATAAGTATGTAAGTGCTGTGATAGTTCGTGTTGGTTTCTATTATTTTCTCGTAGAACTCATCTATCTCTTCATCGGGTGTGTTAAAGTTGGGGCGTACACTTGAATGATTTTTAGGGTGATTTTCTCGTTTATATTCATCACAATCATTGCAATTCTTTCTGAGATTCCCACATATTGTTCTATTTTATTAGCATGTTTCTTAGAAACCAGAAATCCTACGCCGTTTAGACTTTGTTCTTTGTGCCCTTTGTAATACAAGATATTACCTGATTGCAATGTTATGCGCTCCTCACCTTTCCTTTTTACCTCTGCGAGACCAATTATGTCCCACTTTAGGTCGTTTAGGTCCTTCCTAGTTCCATATTATAATATGTAATTTAATCGACGAGATAGCCAATACATTTTTCAGTATTTTAAATAAAGTTTTTTTCTTTTTTTGTCACATACAGTTTCCATCTTGTCTCATCAAATGATAATAAATAATAATAAACATTTTGTCTTCTCTACATTCATATCGAGTACATATTTTTGACTTTGGTACGTATATTTGGTACGTGTCATCTGCATTTCTGATGTTGTTAAACCAGTAACCGTTTGGTAGAATGCATTTTTCAATCTCATGCAAAGCTTTGCTAATCATTCTTTTAGAGTAGAGATTGACGATTAGATGAGACAAAATACAGCCTTGTCTCACACCACGTATTATTTTTACGTATTTGGTACGAACTGGTTGAGGTAAATTTGACTCCGACACAACTTGTAAATTATTTTATGGATTTTCTTTAGGAACAGTTTTAGAAGTTGACTCATGAGGCTTATCGTATGGTAAGCATAAGGTTCTTTGCATTTCTTGGCTCTTAGTTTTTGGAAGTGCAACAAACTCAGGCTTCAGTCATTCTGTTTATTTCTCCAAGTTGTAAACATTGTTAGTATCTTTGTGATTATTGCTATTGATTCGTTGTCCATTAGTTTCAGTAGTTCTGCTTGTATATTATCGTGGCTTGCTGTTGTACCATTCTTTAGCTGTGTTATTGCAGAATTAGTATGTTTTATAAATGGTATTGTAATTTCTCAAAATTGTTGATGATATTATGGCTTTATTTTTTTTCTAAATGGCAGAAATATAGGAAGATACCTACAATTTCTAAATAATTAGTTATCCGATTTACTTGATGACTAGTAAAACACATTTTGTTCTAGATACACTAAACAGCTTTAACATCCTTTTACATAAAACTCAATTTTCTTTCTCAACTTTTCATTTTGTAACTGTTAACAGTTTATATTTTATAATTGATTAAACAGTTTCTATTAACAATTTTAAACGACTTTGTGTTTATTTCTTATTCAAATATTATCCGGAGTCCAGTTATATTCAACCGAAAACGTACTAAAACTTTCATTTCATGGATTTTCTTACGTATGTCTTAAAAAGTAAGTCTCTTTTAATACTTTAGTAGAAATCAGCTCTTATGTGGGCTTGATATTTGCTCCGGTAATTTTCTTACATAATTTTTATCTCCCGATGAAATTGTTCAACTTGCTCACCACGAAATTTGTAGGACAAATCTCTATAAATTTATCTTTCCTGTCTACCAATAAATCGTCTAAATATTATATCCATAGTTCTCTCTGAAATAATGTTTACTCTTATCTTTATATCTATTTTGCTTGATGTCTTCATAGCTGTGATGTTTCTGTGGGCCCCCGAGCTCTTTGAGTCCCTATAATTCACTTACTTGGTCAATTTATGTCACTGAAATAATAAAGATTTGCTACTAGTAGATTGAGAAATATTGTATCCTTTGAAGTTTGTGGATTAGCACATTTTAATTTAGTGTAGTACTATGTTCACAATGGAATACTTTTATGGAAAACTTCATCGGCAGTTGGTGATGTTCTTGTTTATCAAAAGAAAATTGTCAAAGACATAGCAAATTCTGGTTTTAGGACATGCTAGATCTATCTTTAAAAGGAATTTCTTACTATAGCTTGCAAGTACAAATTAGAAGCTATGTTATTTGTACATAAAATTAAAAACAAATTTTTCACAGAAGCAATGATCCACAAGGACTCCATATCATTGTGCGTTTGTATAACATGCGCAAAATACTCAAATTTTCGTATTTTTACGACGTGGCAATACCTCTTCATTTGTTACTCTGTCAGCCCAGCTTATGCGATGCAGCTTTCGATACACCCGAATTTCGAAAACTTGAAGTGTATTTATAGGAGATTTAGTGAACGTCCAGGTTTCAACTCTTTACAATAATATCGAGAAGATAGAAAATTTGATGAGTCTTTTCAGGTTACTATTAATACTCTGTCCACATAATACTTTTGTCATTGGGAAGAACACTGCTCTGGCCTTTTCAATGCGGATTTTTATCTCTTTGCTCATATCCCGATTGTCATTTACATTTGAAACAAGATAAGTAATGTTCTTGGTTTTTTTTTCTATTTTGGTGCCATATGCTGTTATTATGTTGTAGTCTACCGGTGTTTTACTGACTACCTTCTATATAGTTTTTAAAGTAGGTATTCAGTTTTAAGCCGTATTCTTTACATTCTCTATTAACACTGTCAATTAATAACTGTTCCGCAGAACTCGTAAGTAACACAGTATCACTCATATATCTCAGTTCATTGTTCTTTACTCTGTTGACTGTGATACCTAAATCAACTCTGACAAGTGCCTTTTTGAGAAAATTCTAGGATTACAAGTTAAAAAACAGTGGTGACAAGATGCACCCCTATCTATTCCCACTAAGAATTTCAGTTGATTCAGAAGTATCTAAATCAATTCTAAAAAATACAAATTAAAAAACCTAAAAAATACAAATTTAAAAACCTAAAAAAACTTATATTAACAAATAAGATTTCTTCGTTACAGTTTAAGCTAGTTTCTGGAAGCCACACTTCTGCTTCCGGGGTTAGGGCGTGGATATGTTCTAATGTTCTGCTGAAATAGCTGGGTGGACATTCTAAGACTAAGTGGTGGATGGTTTGTTCGGCAGCCCCGTATTTATCACACTAACGATTGTCACTTGCTGCCCATTGATTAAGCTTATTGTTGCATATTCCTGACGAGTTGTAGTTATGTTTAGGTTGCACCATTGTCTGCGAGAAAGACTAAATCCCTTTAATAATATAATAGGATTTTCAACTAGGTTCAAATTTCTCACTTCTTGATTGCTCCACTCGGCGTTACAATGCTCAGCTGTGATATTCATCGTTTGGCTTGCCGTTCTTACCGGTGATCACTTAGGTATTTAATGTCGACATTTATTGATAGAAATTTGTTGTCTTGACACCTTCCATATTGTGTTTTTAGTACGCACTGTACGACGTATCTGTGGATGCATATTATCATTTAGGGTAAACGTGGTGCAAAAACGATCCATGGTTAATCGAATTACTTGCTCTGTATTTCATATATTCGAATAGAACCACAATTTTTAAAATAAATTTGTACAATTTGGAAGCGTTGTTAAAGCGTCAAGTCTATTCATGCTGAAATGCCAAACCGAACCTAACATAAATCATTTGAGAGCTGTCAAAATGGCCAACAGTTAAAAAAGTGTTACCAACTTACATTTATGCACCTCTAAAAAAACAACTTTTATTAAAACTTTATCATTTCTTTATACCAGCATCGGTTATTACTTTATAATTTTCAAATCAAAATAGTCCGAAAACGGTACACGTAAAGTATCGTTGTAAAATTGTATGATGTTTAAGTTCACTTGGAATTTTGATTAATAATTCTACCCTTAAAAAAATTATGTTGTACAATAGTTGGTACGAACCTTGTAACTAGCGCCCTCTATGAGAGTCGGATATAAATAAATCAATGGGATGTATTAGCTTCCCTTTATCTCGAAAATGGCATTACAAAAATTCTTCACTAAGCAAACCCCAATTATTTTTCAGATTTTAACTATCCTAGAGACGGAGTTATCTTTTTTTGAAACACTCTGTATATAAATCTGTAAAACAATTTTAACAATTTTAACGTATTAACATCTTTATCAACGTCTGTTTTGCCTTGCAATTTTTAGAAGGCTCAGATTAAGGCAGAAATCTGAATTGTGTTTCGAAACTATTTTACGGATTTATAATCAGATGTCGCTATTGCGTCCATATCGAAGCCATTTTAGTGTTGCTTCTTAAAGACAGAAAAGATTTATTTTTCACATTGAGAACGCCTATGAATAGCTGTTCTGATGAGCCCTATTAGGGCGAAATACGTTTAAACAGATACATAGACACTTTGTACGTGAAATCAAATCTTGACTGTCTTTTTGACTCTGTATATAATTTTCGAATTCCTGAGCTATTTTCTTATCTCCCAAGTAGAATTATAGAATTGTAGGATTTAATCACAGTATTACCAATGTTTTTTGAGGTTTTATAACTTTTTCTTGGCTTGTTCTGAATTAATTTATTTTTGTTTCATTCCAATCCAATAGTTCGGGATATTACCAGGCAATGGTTGCTATATGTTTCTACTCCCCGTCTTATCTGGCATCTTTAAAAGATTGTCTTAAGTGTGTGTTTACTAGTACATAGTTTATAATGGATCTTTGTCCTCTACTTTTTTCTAGTATATTTATGCACGTCTTTATCTTGGAAAAATTAATTCGTATTGATCAATTTATTTTCTTTGTAGAAGGATATAATATGTTCTCTGTTTTTTTTTATTAATTCTCCATCTGGGTCTAGTACATCATATTAATCTCTTTTTCTTACGCCTACTCTTCCATTTAAGTCTCCAACTATTATTATATTCTAGAGACTATGTAACTATTACTATATTTACTCACAATCAGTTTAATTTTAGTACCAAAACGACCAGTTTCGCTTTAAAATTTAATGTCTGTTTTGTCCTTTTAATTGTGTTCTGTTTGTCCCTAATCGTTTTAGTTTTACAATTTTAACATATATGACATCACAATTTTCTACCAAAACATAAATCAAATGCACTTTATCCAAAAAATTTGATAATTACAAAGTCAAAGAAGTCAAAGAAATTGCACACCCACAAAATAGTACATCTAATTTCATTCTTTGTCATACAACTGTCCTCTTATTGTAAAAATTTCAATAAATTAACACACATCTCTAAAATATATCTCTTGAATAAATATAAATAACTTTTAATAATTTAAATAATATAAAACTGAAATCACTTTCATTTAACAAACAATGACATATACCTTATTCTTATTTCATTTGTTAACATCTCTCCCCTCAAGAAGCTTCCTTGTTAATTGTCAGACAGTTACAATATTAACCGAAGTTCACCCATCATCAGCAATACAGGATAGTTTGAACTATGTATCACGAATCATTAACTAATAATTCTTGTACAGGCATGTAAGTAGTATTTTGTTACTAATTTATTACAATTCAATAGATTATCTCTTACCATTTTTTTAGTTTAGTTTCATCGGTTTCATTATCAAAATATTGTTTATGGAATTGGCAATTACTTGATGGCAATTCATGTTCAATATTATAAGATAAAACATTTTGTGTATTAGATGCTTATCGATCCTTTCATTAATTCACCCTGTACAGTATTAATCACTCAAATGCCTTTAAGAAAAACCATCCAACCAGAATTTCGTGGATTTAATATAGATTAGGAGGTAGTATTCGAAAAGCCCAAGGGTTGACTGTTCGATATCATTAATCAAGTTTTTAGACAAAGGCAATCACGAGTATATACAATGTCTTGGGAATTACAGTAGGTTTTCTAAAGAGGCCAAATTAATTTTACCTTAACAGAGAAAAACTACGATAGGATTAATACAACTCGTTTGTAAACTGAGATTTTTGTAAATTTGAAATTTCAAACACAATTCGCTTCTTTTATAAATTGAATATGCCACAGATATACAATTTCCAAATAAAACTAACTGCAATACTAAGAAACTTGTTCAGGATTAATTAATTAAAATTTTGACGTGCCTGTGATTATCCGCATTGTTCCCAGTTCAGGACTTGACGGATAACTCTCAAGAATGTTAAAGGAATACAACAGCTAGGGCTGAGGTATTTTTAGAAAAATGCTTTGGGTTTTCTTGTTCATTTTCTGAAATAGTTTCACGAATGTTTTTGGAATATGCTTGAAAAGTATATTTGGTTTAAGAATCTTTAATCCCGGTTGAGATAAAGCTCTGAAATAGTTGAGAACAACAACGAAAAACAAACCAAAAAACTGTTATATCTATTTCATTACTCTCTCAACAGAGAATCCATCTCACTTCACTAATTATTGAGCTATCAACTAGGAATATTTAGAGATCGATTAAACTTATTTCAGAGAAAATGTTCTGCAACGTTGCAGATCTTCTTTTAGTTGTTGGTAAACTCTTATGACGTAGAAGAAGTTATAAACTACTTAATTGTTAACTCGATTTCAAAAATATCGATCTTACTCTAGTCGTAAGAGACGAAAATGTTACTGAATCTCTAAAAATTATACGAACAAGCGGAATTTTTCCGAGAATGTCAATTTTGGGAGCCGAAAAAATAACTAAATTAAAGAAAAATTAAAATATAAGGATAAGGTATTTTTTGGGCCTTCTGTTACTGCGTTTATTCGACTATTGCATGGCTATCATTTCTTCACTGTTCTTCGGGGTCTTCTCTATATACAGCTAGCTGCTGTCTGGGCCGCCTATGTACTGTCCTTTGGTTTTCGTCATAGTCTGTCAACTCTCTTAATAGTCTACTAGGATGGTTCCTGAAATCATTGAAAATCGTCCTCTTGGTTTTTTGTTTTTTTTTGTGATTTTTATTCCATTGTTCTCAGTACCTTACCGTACCGTACGTTTCGTACATTAATGGAACATACTTAGGTATATTCAGAGCCTCTCTGATCATATGGTTCTGGACTATTTGTATTTTGTTTCTGTTCGATTTGCAAGTGTGTCCCCATGCTGCCGAGGCCTATGTTAGTGTTGGTAAAATTATACAGTTTGCCATCCTAATCTTTGTTTTAAATCTCAGTTTGCTCTTCCGACCTATTAATGATTAGAGTTGCCTTCTAATTATTTTAGCTTTCTGGACCGTTTGTTTCACTTGTTCTATGAAGGTAAGCTTTTTGTCCAACATTACGCCTGGATATTTGACTTGATTTGACCGTCCGATTTGCGTATCGAATAGGTATAGAACCCCATTTGGTCCGCCTCTTCTTTTTTGGTACATGACGGCTTGTGTTTTGTCAGGATTGGCATCTTCCACTGTACATACCAATCTTGTAGTTCGTTAAGTGCTCTTTGTCGGTGTCTTGTTGCTAGATCTGGGTTGGTATTGCTAACGCTATCGCTGTATCATCTGCATATAGACTTAGCAACGATCAGGGCTTGGTTGGGGTGTCTGCTGTGTTAATGGTGTATAGATACGGCGACAACACGGCTCCCTGTGGCACACTAACCTCCATGGCTCCAGCTTCGGACAGGGTTGGTCCTATCCTAACTTTGAACCTTCTGTCAGCTAGTTATGACGAGAGAAGACATGTCATCGCCTCACTATAACCATATTGTTTTATTTTATATAGCAGGCCTTCGTGCCAGACTCTGTCGAATGCTTTATTGACATCTAGAAAGGCGGATCTGAATCCAAACTGTGTTTCAGGTATTGTTTCGATTTCTTCTGATTCTTGTTTTAGCCTAGCTAGTATGACCAGCTCTGCAATTTTGCTTATTGCTGGTAATAAGCTTATCGGCCGATAATTCTGTGGAAATGTGACATTTTTTCCTGGATTTTCGATCATTATTACTTGAGCTTCTATCTGCCAGGAAAATATTTTAATCTTAGGATGTGGTTCATTAAATTTGTTATGTATACTACTGCTTTTGCTGGCAGATTCTTCAAAGATCTATTTGTAATATGGTCCCGTCCTGGAGCTTTTTTGGCGTTAGTACGCTTGATCAACTGTCCGACCTCTTCAAGGGACGTATGGGTAATATATATAATGCCCTTTCTTTATTTTATTGCCCTGTATCTTCTTTTCACTTCTTCTGTGAAGTCGAGATCTTCATTGGGATGATAATTTTTCTTACATCCTCTTTCTAGCGTGTTTTTCATAACTTCTGCTTTGTTTTCTTCTGCATACACAATTCCATTTTTTCCATGTAATCGGAAGAGTTTCTCTAACATTGTCCAAGTGTAGCTGAATAAATATTTCGGCTATGTACAAGTAATTAGGTATAACTACTTCAGATTAGTCCTTCGACTTTTGGTGTATTTCCATTAAGCGGTGGATCTTTTGTTCTTCTTCTTGCAGTACCGTCTCCTATCGAAGGTTGGCTACCATCACAGCAATCTTCACTTTGTTGGCTGCAGCTCTGAATAACTGTATTGAACTGCACCCATATCACTCCCTTAAATTTCGCAACCAGGAAATCCTCCTACGTCCCACATTTCTCTTTCCCGAGATTTTTTCTTGGATTATGAGTCTATGAGTCTTCTTTTTGTTGTGTGGATTTAAATAAGCTACTCTTACTTAGTGGAAATGTATTACAATTATAAACAGTATATTTTAAATTATAGATAGATAGATAGATGATACAATTACCATTTATTTACTCTCTGCTTTTATATAAGAAATATTATAACTTATAATAGTTTAATACGTGACCGGATGATTCCCAGGTGTGGCTGCTCGTGCGGCAGTTGAAACATAAGAGAGAGATTTTTTGTGTGCAATCTTTCGCAGCGTCAAATTTTGGACAGTGTAGTGTTGCAGCGAGGGGAAAGACATAGGAGCGTGGTTGCAAGTTTGGATTAAGTCCGAACAATAATGGAAGTTTTTTTTTCTTAGTATTTTAGATAGCTTCCAGATCTCAGATTTATTTGGATTTAGTTGCTGGATATAGTTCTCCCAATTTTCGTTTTGATGTTCATCTAATTGTTTTTTAATTTCACTATTTAGTTCATTGGTAATTCTTTTGTCCTCTCGGTTTCTTGTTCTTGGCCCTTCTTCTTTTCCTGTTTCTTTTTCTGTGGTGCTGGCCTCGATAGCATTTTGTATCGTTGTTTATAGGTTTAGAACACATTCCTCTAGCGCGCGCAATAAATTTTTTAAATAAAATTTGTATCAACTCGATGGTAAAAATTCGATATCTTTTGATCCAAGTCCAAGTTTTTGGGTTGAAATTGAGTCTGAGATTGATTTCTTTGAATCCTCCTATTGATGTAATTTTCACGGTAACCGTTTTGAATGAATACTTGTTTTAAACTAGAGAGCTCAGCGGGTTTACTACATCATCGCAAAAGCGTATTGATCTGGAGATGAGGATATTAATGACTGAATTAATTTGTGGAGGTGGTTGATGAGAGTTGGTATGCAAGTAACGATTAGTGTGGGTGGGTGTTCGATAAACAAAGTGATGAAAATCTTAAGATTCGTTTTTCTTTGTGATAACGTCGAGGAACGGTAGGGATGAATCAGTTTCCACCTCTATCAGGAAAGCTCGACGCAATGATAATCGACGAGGTTTAAGCCGGAGTTTAATATTAATTCTTGTAATAGTATTAATCTCAGCTATAGGTTTAATTGTACTGACCGTGGAAATCTTTCGGAATATCGTAACAGTGGTACACCTATATCAGTTCCATTAATTGCTGCAAAAGCTAAACAGTTTCTTGGGGCATTGGGCTTAGAAGAAGCTCAGCGGTGACCAACAGGGCGCAGAGTAATTTAAAAGTGATTTAGAAGTGATTTAAAAGTGAAGCTACAAACAAAATTCATAACGCAGACGAATCAGGGCTTTTCTGGAAATATATTTCAACAAGAACAAATTTTTTTTTGCAAGTAAAAGTAAAGCAGGGAGTCATAAACTCAGCAAAAAACGTATCTCCTGCAGTAGCTCTACAGAGAGTCAGGAAGGAAACTTCTTCTTTCAGTACTCTGTCCGACTATCGAACGTTGGTGATCAAATTCGCAATAATAACTTTGTTTACGGCAACTAGAAACAGATAAGAGGAGGACTCTTTATACCACTCTTGGAAATTTCGAAGCCAGGATGTTCTTTTTCCTGGCTCTACACAGGAAGGACACTACAGCAGAAAAGCTACCTGTTGATTACTTCAACTAAAAGAAAGCGTGGGCGATTAAAAAAATATTTTTTTGGAAGTTGGAAGTTAATTTTATACCAGACTTCAAAAAACTTTTAAAAGCAAACAATTTGGACATGAACTGAAATTTAGTTCCAGAACCATTGTTGAATGTCTTAAGTTGATCCTCAGAACACTGTTATTTATCATTTATTATGTGTTGCTTTACTATATCTTCTATATATGTATGTCTGTCTATCTCCAAGCTCGTCAGTGTTTAGCCGTCATCATCATCAATGGCGCTACAACTCTTCATGAGTCTTTGCCGCGTTTACTATTGCCTTCCATGTTTGTCGGTCCTGTGCCAGTAATTCCCATTGTCGCACTCCCATTTTCTCTAGATCTTCTTTGACTGCATCTTTTCACTTTTTTCTAGGCCGCCCTACAGACTTTCTTCCCTCTGGCCTCTCCCAGAACACACTGTTTATAAGGCGATTGTCGTTACTGCGTATCACATGCCCTGTCCATCTGAGTCTATCGGCCTTTATATATCTGACTAGATTTTCTTTTCCGAATAGAGACTCTAGCTCGTTATTGTATCTGCCCCTCCATTCGTTTGTCACGCTGTCTCTGCAAGGGCCATATATCATTCGAAGAATTTTACGTTCCCACACCAGCAATTTATTTATTGCTCTTTTTGTTAGCGTTCATGTTTCGCTTCCATACGCGACTGCTGGTCGTATTATGGTCTTATATATCCGGATTTTTGTGTCTCGTGAAAGAAGTTTTGACTTCATTAGATGTTGCATTGCAAAGAAAGATCTGTTTCCTGCCGTTATTCTCGTTTCAACTTTTCGCTCTAATTTGTTGTCATTTGTGATTGTTGCTCCTAGATATTCAAATTCTTTAACCACTTCGCAGTTGTGATCATTTATAGTACTGTTTTGCCTTATTCGCCGTCGTTTTTGTTTTGAGACGACCATGTATTTTGTTTTGTCTTCATTTATTTTTAGACCGATGTTTAATGCAGCTTCTTCAAAGCTCGAGAAAATATCCTTAATTTCTAATGTTGATTGTGCTACTGCGTCTACGTCATCGGCAAAGGCGAGTATGATTTTTGCTCCCCGAGCAGTTATGTCTGGTTTGATTTTTGGATATATTTTTCGCATGACATATTCTAAGGCCAGGTTAAACAACAATGGGGACAACGGATCTCCATTTCTCAGTCCAGAATTTACGCAGAAAGCATTTGATATTTTTCCCCCTATTCTAACTTGTGCAAAAGAGTTACTTACACACGTTTGTGTTACCGCAGCTAGTTTCTTGGGTACGCCGAGCTCGATCATTGCCTTCCATAATGTTGCACGATTAATTGAATCATAAGCCTGTTTGAAGTCTATAAAAATCAGATGCACGTCGTGATTATATTCCCAATACTTTTCAAGCATTTGTCTTATTGTAAATATTTGATCAAAAGTCGATCAGCCAGGCCTGAAACCACACTGGTAGTCACCAACTATTTCTTCGGCGTATGGTACTAATCTTTTTAATAATATCGAAGCCAATATTTTATATGTAGTGTTGATTAGTGAGATTCCTCTATAATTCATGCATGATTCCTTTTTTCCTTTCTTGTATATTGGTACAATAATACTACCACACCATTCTTTCGGCATTATTTCTTGTTGCCAGGCCATTTCTATTAATTGATGGATTTTACTTATGAGTTCATGACCGCCTGTTTTAATTATCTCGGCATCAGTATTGTCCAGACCAGGGGATTTATCGTTTTTAAGCGTTTTTATGGCATGCGTAATTTCTTCCATGCTTGGTGGGGGTATTTCTAATTCGACCATTTGATACTCATGTTCTCCGTTGTTTCCACCATTTTCATTGTTTTCATCAGTGAAATCTTGGATATTTAGGAGCTCTTCAAAATATTCAGCCTATGTTTCTATTATTTTGTTTTCGGCAGCCAGTATTTCTCCATTTTTATCTCTTACGAAGTTAAAGTTACAGTGTTTAGCTGTGTATTGTATAATTTTTCCTTATGAATTTTTTTCGATGCTACAAAAATATTGGTTGTTGTATTAAAAGCATATATTTTAAATCTTTTGAAAAGTAAAAACCTTATAACAAATCTTGAAATATGTTTATACAATGCACAACAAATGTCTCACACAAAATCATAAAAAATCTTTTAGTGTTCCTGATTTAAAATGAACTACTATTCAAACATTTTCCAACCTTACGATTTACCCCACAATTTCCCCCTTCAACGACTAAAATACCCCGAAGTGAGTGACTATCATAAAACGGTTTCGAAAAATAAAACTGAAGTGAATTCTGAACTTTTAACGTCGAGAATTAAGGACACAAACGCCGGTAGGAAACGAAGGAACATCCAAGCAGATGTTTTTTTAAGGAACTTGGAAAAACAGGACAAATCGCCGATGTCAGACACTTCTTCTAATAGTAGCCGGAGATCCATAGATGACTCGAAAAATATGAGGTAAAAATTTAAGGTTTTTTGACAAATTTTTTATTTTGCTTCGCAATAACTTTATTATTAATGAAAATCGTTGTATTTTAGTTTTAATTTTGCCATTAATATAAACGATTAATTAGTAGTAATCGATGCAACAAGTGGCATAGGGGAGAGTGGAGGTATATCGACCACTTACGCGCTATTAAAAATTTCAAGTAGCAATCTTTGTAATAAGATGACCAACACGGATTATGTGCTTTTTACTTTATCCATTATGAGTTTTTTTTAATTTTTTTTGCAAACAAACAAATATATTTTTTATAGCGTACTTTTTTAGAAAGAGGGAAAAAATCGAGTAATTTCGACCGGTAGGATGATATCGATCATGATGTAGGGCAAAATCGGCTAAGCACTTATATTTGAAAATACATTTAATTTTAAGATTTGAACATTATTTTACAGTGAGCATGGGTCACAAATATACACTTATGCTTTTTAGCGCTAATACAGTCAGCATGGGTCCAAGCTGCATAAGAACGACACCGCCACAATATGTCATTATCATGTCCAAATTTTTCACAAATGGTACAGATTTCATCACCTTCTTTTCTTTTTTCAACTGCAGTTTTCCCTTTATTTGGAACTTTTCTTGTGTAAGATGCAACTTCTGTAATTTTTCATTATTTTTCTCCTTTATTGCTTTTTAATTTCGAACTCTGCTTTAAATGGTGTAGAAGTTAATACTTTTTTGCAAATTTTGTCTTTTTCGCTATAAAGTTCGAAGTTGAAAGACTGGAACCGGACTTAAATCTTGGAATGACGTATATTCCGTTTTTTCCTACTTTTTAGGGTTTTATCATCATCGTCGCTTAAGTTGTCTTCAGTAACTTCTGTCAGACTAAATTCAGAATCGGACGAATTTGATGACAATCTATTACGTAAGACGTCCAATCTTTCTGGAATGGTTTTACTTGTCCCAGGTTCCGGAGAAGAAGTATTATGACTTCACCACATCACTACGGAATCTAATTTGTAGTCGACACAAATTAATCCTAGTAAACCTGCGTAACTTACTACTAATGATATAAAACAATATGTTGGCATCTGTATATACGTTTCGTTAGTAAAAATGTCAGACGTTAGAAGTTACTGGTCCAATTCTTTAGGACTTCCTAGATAAAAGAAGTTGTGCCTCAATAAATCTTTAAAAAAATTCGCCTATATTTACATTTTAATATCAATAATTCGTTGGTACCAAGAGATTATCCTAATCATGATCGTTTACATAAGCTTCGGCCATTGTTGGTGTACTTAATAGAAAGTTTCAGTCGGTTCCTGTTCAAAAATATTTATCTGTCGATAAATAGCTTCTTCTTCTTTTGTGCCATCTCCGCGACGAAGGTTGGCAATCATCACTGCTATTCTAACTCTTGACACTACAGCCCAAAAGAGTTCAGTTGAGCTGCATCCCAACCATTCTCTGAGGTTTCTCAGCCAGGACATTCTTCTTCTACCTATGCTGTGCTTTCCTTGAATCTTTCCCTGCATTCATTTTTAGTTTTAGGAACTCATATCTATCACCACGTGTTATATTACCCAGATATTGTAGTTTTCTTATTTTGATGGAATCTAGTATCTCCCTGCTGTTCTCTATTCTTCTTAGTACTTCTTCATTGGTTATTCTGTCTGTCCAGGAGGTTCTCAGCATTATTCGATATGTCCACATTTCAAATGCTTCCAATTTATTGAAACATTTTTTATTTAAAGTCCATATCTCTACACCATACAAAAGAACAGAAAATACATAACACTTGAGTACTCGTTTTCTAAGATTTAGGCTGAGGTCTCTACAACATAATATTTGTTTCGTATTATTGAATGCACTTCTAGCCTTTTCTATTCTAACTCTAATTTCTTTGGTATAATCTTTTGTTTCATTAATGTTTGCCCCTAAATAGTTATAATTCTGAACTTGTACTATCGTCTTATTATTTACGTGTAGATTGATGTATCTAATATTTTTCTTTGATATAACCATGAATTTTGTTTTCTTTATGTTTAGTGACAGACCAAATTCTTCACTCGCTGCAACAACCTTATCTAAAATTCTCTGTAGATCTGTAATATTTTCTGCTATTAGTATTGTATCATTAGCATATCTAATTTCACGTATGGATAGGCCATTTATTTTTATGCCTACTGTCTCATCTTTTAATGGTTTTTTGAATGTTTCCTCTGAGTATGCGTTAAACAGTGATGGCGACAAGACACAGCCCTGTCTAACACCTCTTTTCATTTTTATTTTATTAGTTTTTAAATTATTTATTGTTATGACAGCTTCTTGTTCATAATATAGATTATTTATTATTCTTATATGCCGAGTGTCAATGTTTTCGGTTCTCAGTATTATTATTAACGGATTATGTTTCACTGTATCGAACGACTTGTTTTAATCTAGGAAGCAGACATAGATGTCCTGGTTTGCATCTAAACATCTCTGTATTAGCACATTTACTGCATATAATGCTTTTCTGGTTCCTTGAGCATTTCTAAATCCGAACTGAGTTTGTCCAATGTCTTGTTCTAACTTTCTATGTATTCTACGATGAATAATCTTTAGTAGATCATAAGTTTTATAGCAAGATTTCTGTCGGTATTTCGTCTGGTCCTACTGCTTTCCCAGTTTTCATTTTTTTGGTTGTGTGTTTTACTTCACTTTCTGTTATTTCCGGTCCAGTCTCTTCAACGAAATATCCGTTATCTATTTTGTCTCGTTTGTCGTTAAACGGCTGTTCTATATAGTTTGCCCATACCATCAATTTGTTGTCTGTATCCATAACTGTGTCTCTCTTTTCATCAACTAGTATATTTTGTTTGTATTCTGGTCTTCTAGTTAATTCTTTTATTTTTCTGTGTAAATTAAAGCTGTCATGTTTATTTTGTAGCAGTTTTATTTCATTAAATTTTTCTTTTAACCAATTTTCTTTTACTATTCGAATTTGTCGCCGTATTTCGTTTTGTGTTTGCTGGTACAATGATTTATTTTTGTCCTTATATATTCTTCTTTTGTTCATCAATTTTAGTATTACGTCCGGTATCCAATCTTTTTTCTTTTCTTTGTCAGCCTTTATTTTTTCCCGGTTTTTGTTAATGTTTTCTTCGTTGCATTCCCCTTCAATCTGTACGCTGTTCAAATCTCAGAAATGGGGATACAAATTGTATGTTTCCTGTTGAAGATATGATTTTTCATCTAGTTTTGAAATTTATACAGGTTCAGAAAATGATAGCAAATGTCCTGAGCTAAATGAACCCGACTTAAGATCAAGTGCCAACGTCGTTGTCAAACTTTGCCAAATAATACTTTGTAATCGAAATTTGTTTTCTATGCATGCTATGTTTTCTCTGTGTTGTTGTACGGGGCGGAGGCATGGACGCTTACAGACACCACTATTAAAAAACTTGAAGCATTTGAGATGTGGCTTTATAGAAGAATGCTGAGAATATCATGGACAGAAAGGATCACGAACAAGGAAGTTCTAGAAAAAATGAAGAAGGAACCAGAGATTGTGTTTACGATCAAACGCATAAAATTGCAAAATCTGGGACACGTTATGAGAAATCAGCACCGTTACTCCCTGCTGCAGTCTATATTGCAAGGTAAAGTCAAAGGTAAGCGAGGACCCGGTAGAAGGAGAATATCATGGCTGCGGAATTTAAGAACATGGTTTAAGAAAACCTCAACGGAGCTGTTTCGAGCCGCAGCGAGCAAGGTCATGATTGCCAATATGATTTCCAACATCCGAAACGGATAGGAACCAGAAGAAGAAGAAGAAGAATCGAAATTACAGAGTATATTTCGATAATTTTTATACTGTGATACCTTTGATGGTTTACAAGCTACTTTCTGACCAGCAACTCAAAAAAGAACCCAGAGGATTTTCTCATGAATTTATAGGTAATATTGACGGTGTTCAGTAATTTCACTTGGTTCCTGAATATAACGATCATATAGGTGAAGTTGACGCTATGGGCAGTTATATTGGTCGTTATAAGATAAAGAAGCGGACAAAAAAATTGTATCTGCGGATATTTTATCATCTCTTGGATATGACTTTTGTTAACAGTTAGCTCCTCTATAGAAGATGTTACTTTAAAATAAGAAATGTTTAACTTATCCTGAATTTTGGCCTGAGAGATCCCAGTGTTTATGCAAGGCCAACAGTTTTAATTTTTCATTGAAACGAGGAAGACTTTCTGATCAAACCACTGAGAAACTTTTGCAAGAAAAAAGAAGAATATCGACAGCTTTAAGTTTCATACCTCGAAAAAACATTAGAACTGATTCCATGGGTCACTGGCCTACATATGATAAAGCGAGACATAGGTGTAAATTGCCAACCTGTGAGTCAGTCTCCTTCATTAAATGTTCGAGTACATTTTTGTTTAAACAAAAGTAATAAATGCTTTGTCAAATTTCACGAGAACTGAGTTTGTCCTTTTGATGCGTAATGAGATAGATATGTGACAATATTTTTGTACATAATAAACTATTTTTGCAAAAAAGTTTTTTTCTTTCCTTTTTCTGTAACCACTTTTACATTGTCCAGATTTTTTTAAAAACGAAATAAACAATTGCGCAGCGTAGGGTTAATACGTATGAGTGATGAAGTTGCTTATCTTGATAAACTTGATTGGTTGATAAAGAGTTTATGTTATAATCGTAGTTTATTTGTAACGAAACATCCGACAAAATGCTGAAACAGGAAGAGAAATTCAGATCAATATTGTTATTTGATTTTTAATGCCCAATTATGTCTACATCTTTTTACTGTGGGAAGTTCTATTATTCTCAAACAATTAGAGATTACGTAATACGCCAATCAGGATTACTCAGCAAATTGAACGACCACAAAATAAAACGAATGTGACCGTATAACGTGAACTAGAGCCGAGATTAGTTCTCCATATTTCTTATTTTGCTAACATTTCTCGAAACTTGTGGGAAATCGATCGGCGATCGGTTTGAATCCTAGGAGAGACCCTTTTGTGTTCATGTCGGCTCCCTGTAGAGCTAGAAATTCTCATGTTTGGATTTCGCTCGGAGATAGGAGCGAAAACTGAATGTATTAGTAATAATTCTGGAGTTTTGTTGTCTTATCTTTCACTATGGAGTATAAAAACAATTTTGGAAGAATTTATTTATATCTTTCGTAGTTAACCTGTTCGTAGAACACACAAAATAACCAACCAAAATAAATCAAGCTCAAAATATTCGTAATAGCTTGTTCAAAGTTAAAATAAAACGGACAAAATCAGTAAAATGATAAAAGCTGACGAGCAAAAATAGAGAAATACTTGCTTGAAAGAAAAACTGAAACTATTGTTTCTGTTACTGCTTAAGACTGTATAGTTCTTCACGAATGAAAAGGTTAGACTACGTGAAGAGTCGTCAATAGTCATAGACATATAAAACAAATACACCGAGTGCTACAATACAGTCACGTTTCCCCAGTGCGACAGATAAAATTGGCCCAAAGTAGTCCCTGAGAATGATCAATGAGAATGTCACGTGATCCATAAACCCGGCAGAGATTAGACAGTGATGCAGGGATGGCCTTGCGTCTGTTTTCCCTGTCGCACTGGGAGAACGCGACTGTATTGCAGCATTCAGTCTATATTGTAATATATGTCTATGGTCAATAGAGTGTGGCAATTTCTGGAGTGAAAGAAAGAAAGGTGCATATCCGAATATTCTTTTCTTCTTCGTCCTTTTTGTATGTAGGCTTTAAAGCCTGTTTCTTCTTCAATATTAGGCTCCTAAATTGTTTAAATTATCGCACTATCTTTTTCTTGGTCTGCCAATACTTCTTCGTCCATTTGGTGACTTATCTCGTGCTATTCGTACTATCCTATCCTCTGCCATTCTACTAATGTGTTCGTTCCACTTCTGTTTCCGTTTTGTCACCTATGTCTTCTATATTGCATGCTCTACTTATGTTTTCG
The DNA here is from genome assembly GCF_040954645.1 of Diabrotica undecimpunctata. Classification (NCBI taxonomy): domain Eukaryota; kingdom Metazoa; phylum Arthropoda; class Insecta; order Coleoptera; family Chrysomelidae; genus Diabrotica; species Diabrotica undecimpunctata. The sequence goes on along the minus strand of NC_092806.1, from coordinate 157,337,463 downwards.
CTTCTCTCCCTATCCAACAGACTTTTCCCTGATATTCGTCGATGTATTTTCCCGTGTATGTTAATATAGGTCTAATTTCTGCTTTATAGATTCTTGTTTTTGTGTCTTGTCTTAGGTGTTTGTTCTTCCAGATTGTTTTATTAAGACATCCCTCCGCTTTACTTGCTTTTAAGCTTTGTTATCGTACTTCTTCTTCAACACCTCCGTAACTAGTTATATCTATTTCATGATATTCTTGCTTCCTGCTTTATTATTTTCCCATCAATTTCGATTTTACATCATAGTGGGTATTTAGATGTTGTCATACATTTGGTTTTTTCTGGTGATATCATCATATTGTATTTCTTGGCTGTTGTATTGTAGATGTGTGTTAATCTTTGGAGCTCGTCTTCTGTCTCGGCGATTAATGCGGCGTCGTCTGCATAACATAATATTTAAAGAGAAGTGGGCTTAACGAGTCACCCTGCCTGACTCCGCTTTGTACTGGTATACACTGTGTTAGTTTTACATTTATCTTTGCCTGTATTTAATTATGAAAGTGGATGTTTTCGATGGTTTGTATAATATTGATTGGTATGTTTCTTTTATACAGTAGGTTTAAGACGTCTTCGACTTGGATGCGATCAAAAGCCTTTGTCAGGTCTATAAAACATAGTTATTCTGGTTTATTGTACTCGATGGCCTTTTCTGTGATTTGTCTTAGTACAAATACGGTGTCTATGCAGAATCTTCCGGATCTGACTTCTTGTTGTTCATCTGATAGAGTTGTTAGTTTATTGATTTTGTTGGTGAGGACTTTTGTGGTAAGCTTTAGTGCGGTGTTCATTGGATTTATACATCTATAATTGTTGGGGTCTTCTTTATCTCCTTTCTTGAACATTGGTATCATTATGCTGTTTCTCCAAGCATCTGGTATCTTGCAGTGCAATATTAGATTTTGTATAAATTTTTTCATCTCAAAGGTTATAATTTCTCCTCCGTGTTTTAGAAGCTCGTTGGTTATTCCGTCTGGTCCTGGTGACTTTTTATTTTTGAGTGAATTTATGTTTATCTCTACTTCCTGAAAACTGATTTCTATTTCGTGTCTTAATTCGTGTCTTAATATTAAACAGTTCCGTCAGGTATCTTTCCCATTCGTTTGCTGGTATGTTATTGTATTCCTTCAATTCTGCCATTTCTTTCCGTTGGTTTCTTATGAATCTCCATATTTGTTTTTGTGTAGGTACCGTAGAAGTCGCTTTCCATAATTTTTGTAAACTGTTCCCAGTGTTCATTTTTTGTTCTTCTTACCAACTGCTTTGTTTCATTTCGTATTCTTTTATATGTGTCTCGAGATTCTGGAGTATTTGATGTTTTGTACTTCGTGTAGACCTCTCCTTTCTCTTTACATTTCTCTTTTATTTCTTTTCTGAACCATGGTGTAGTGTTATTGTTTCTATTGTTTAGTATGGCTTTGCGTTTTCCTAGAGATCCTGTTGCTGCTTCTTTAATATTGTCTTTAATTTTCTCCCAGCTTACGTTTATATCTTCGATGTCGTCTATTTGTTTCAGCTGTATCTTCTGTGGTAGCCTCTTCTGGTACATTTCTCTTGTAGAGTCGTTCCACAGTGATTGTACATTGTATTTTAACTTTGATTGAATGATTTCCTGTAGAAAATGTTTTGGTGTTATTTTCATTCTTATTTTTGCTAATACTAGTTTGTGTTCTGCCTGCGTCTGCTGAGTTTAAAGTTCGGATATCTAGAATCTGCTTTGGGTGAATTTTTCTATTAGTGACTATAAAATCAATCATAGATTTGTGCCCCCTGGAGTTTTCAAATGTATATTTATACTGGAGCTTATGGTCGAAAAATGTAATATTATTTATATATTTCCGAATATATTTCCAAATATAATAGTCAGAAATACGTATTTACGGTTGCCTTCGACGTTTTTGCCTTTTTACGCCCTTATGACCGTTTTTTTTCTCATTTTCATTGCAAGCTACGCCACTACACCTTGCCGTTGTATATATATATATATATATATATATATATATATATATATATATATATATATATATATATTATATCAGCACGCTAAAATTCACATTCCCTTTTATGAAGGATTAAAACCGACTCATAAATGAATTAGGTAAACCTTAAAGTCCCTGAAATCTATCCTAGCAAGATTGCCAACTCCCCTCCTTGGCTAATATCTTCTCCTCATATAAATTTGGAACTATTGTCAGATAATAAGAAAAAAACCAATTGTTATTTAATTAATTCTCAATATTAAACCACTTAGGTATTTCTTAATTTTCCTCCTTCAAACAGTTATTCACCGATGGATCTGTGATGGAACATTGTGTAACATCTGTCTTTGTGACAAAGAATGAAATAAATAGCAGAGACTAATAATATCTTAATAAGGAAACTCTTTGTTTGTCTAATATTTATTATAAAATAAATCTTATGCAGTATCGATAAGTAGAGAGTAACTAAAAGCATTCGTTTTATAAAATGGTTCAATATTGAGTACTTATTTTCCTCTGGCATATTTATAAAAATTAAGAAATCACAAATCGTATAGAAAAGTGTAGTAAAATCTCAAAACTAACCGCAGCCAAAACGTGTTGAGAAGTGACAGCTGTCAAATTTGTTTGATTAGGTTATTTAAGGAAGGGATATTGCCTGCTTTAGGGACAAGAATTAGCTCGAAATGTTTTTAAAATGGTGGTTTTGGCTAACCATAAAACAACTTCTAGTGGAGTACCCGTTACACAGTACAGGAAGGGGTAAATTCGGAGTCCTGGAGAATTTGTGATTTTTCGATATGGAAAATTGATTAATCAATATTTAAAACCAATAAACTATTTATTCAAAATTTGATTGTGGTACTATTATATGGCTGTTAATATATTTTTTTGCTAATATCCATATAGGCTGAGACGAGTTTCTAAATAAAAAAATATTAATTTAACCTCACAAATAAAGAAAAATATTTGTCCGCTTGCGTCGACTGAATCTTAGTTCTGTTCTCCTAAATATGTAATACATTGTGGTTTATACGACCCTAAAACCAATACTAATATATTTCTCATTATTTCCAGCTTAAGAATAGACACCGGATACGTGAGTGCGGAGAGTTCGATAGAAGAGAGCGAAGAGGAAAAAGAAATCGCGCATCACATTTTAGAGCCGGCGGTACATCATACAGGATGTTCGATAAATGGACCGAGGAAGTGCCTGGCATGGGCCTGCAAGGCTTGTAAAAAGAAGACCGTTGCAATAGATCGAAGGAAAGCGGCCACTCTTCGAGAACGTAGGAGACTTAGAAAGGTAAATTAGATTTACTAATAGGTTTATCCGTTTCTACGAGGGTTGGAAGGTAATTTACTGAAGGTGGGTCCTCGTTCGTCAAACATATTTAAATTCAAATCCTTGTTGACCTTTCCGTCCATATTATTACGTAAATGCGGCATGTCGGTTTAAAACAGAAATACAAAAATCGGATAACAAAAGGAATATATGAATAAAAATGCAAAATTATTGTATCTGATCTGTCCATCGTTTGTGTTTTGTTGATAACCAGATTAATTGGTATGAAGTGAACAACTTAATTGCAAGGGATACATTTTCATTTGTTAATGATGTCAGAGAGTTGCTTCTACCGAAGAAATATGTTTTAATTTCCACCTATGGATCATTTACTTGTTAGCGTAATTTCACAATTGCCTTTCTCTTTGCCATTCATTAAAAAAATTGTAGACAACCTTATTTGTTCTGTTCCTTCTTTACAAATTAAAAACACCTTAAATATTTTCAATACTTTTAATACACACAGGTCCGTTCCTAGGGTAGTGAGCGCCTGCGTGCAGGATTTTTTGTGCGCCCCCATATTATGTTTTTAAGATACCTATATCATAAGATGTTCTTGTGATATGATTGAAAATACGATATAAATGTAAAAACAAAAATAAAACGAACCATGTTTGAAAAAAGGTTTTATTTTCAAAATTAAATGAAGAAAAAAGGTCATTTTAAAACAATATTATTATGTAAGTTAACAGTAAGAAAGAAAACACTCAATTCGCAAATTAATAAGGCATTCTGCAATATAACATGAAACAATAACGGAAAGGAGATACTCTCAATGCAAAAAAACTTTATTAAATAATACATATATACCAAGTGAAAAATAATTAAATAACAAATATTGGTTTGGCTTTAAAAATGGCTTTACAAATTTTATTTTCTTTACAAATCTGATCTGAGCCTTGAGCCTTTCTTGGCACATTGACGTTATAAATAATTTTTTATGAGCTTTAGCTTTGAAAAACTCCTTTCGCCAGATGCCACCAAAATTGGAAGGGTTAGGAATATTCTCAAGGCTATAAATAGATTTGGAAACAAGGATTGTAAATTTTTCTTTGTTATATAATTTAAAATATCTATGGGCAAATCCGAAATTTGGCTAGAGTCTGTGATTGGGTTAAGAACTTTGTATGACAGAATTTCATTATGCAAATCAAGACCATCAATATCTTTGCATACGTTTCCTTCATGTTGAATTTGTAAAGCTAAATCCAAATCCATACATGATCTTTTAATCACATCAGAATCTAGATTTTGAAAATTACCCAAAAATTCAAATAAATCGTGGCACTTATTTATTCCCCCAAAGCGTCTTTGTAGGGATTGAATTGTTGTGTCCAAAATTTGAAAATAAAAACTGATCTTAAATTTTTGTTTTGGGTCGAATACTGTTTCATCTGTACCTTCATACGAAAATTGAAGCTTCGTCTTTCTTTGTCTTAATAATGGAAATGTTTGCTCTACATCACTTTTTTCTGCTTCTGCTACAGCCTCATTCATGAAAATCTCGAAATGTTTGTCTGACCTTTTTTCAGTGAAATAAATAATAAGATTTTTTATTTCTGTATGGCATTCATTTAAAGTTGTATTTGGATTCAGGACCATTTTACTGACTATATTAACTTTTGTTAACACATCATGCCAAATTATAATAGAAAAAATGAATTTGAACGTTTTAATTTTGTCTAATAGTGACCTTGCTGAATGTTTCGTGTTCATATCTCTTGAATTATCTTCCACCAAATCATGTAAACTTTTACAAATTTCGAGGAATTGAAACCTAAGAGGGCGAATGGCTTTGACTCTGCTTTCCCATCGTGTTTCAATTACTGATTTTAAAGTTGAGTTTGGTATATTTGTTTTTTAAATGTCCCATCTGTAGGGTGAAGCAGAAAAAAAAATGAACAACTCCTGAATAATTGAAAAAAAATCCTACAGTCTCATATGAAATTTTAGCTGCATCATTGACACTTAAATTAAAAGTGTGAGCTGAACAAGGCAAAAACATTGCTCTGGGATTAATTTTTAGAATTTGAGCTTGAAGGCCCACATGCTTGCCAGACATATTTGCCCCATTGTCGTAACCCTGACCTCTCATGTCATCAAGGTTTATTTCAAATTTTGATAATATTTCTTCTTTTAAAAAATTGAAGAGCCCTTCTCCTCTAGTATTTAAAACTTTGAAAAAACCCAGAAAGTGTTCTCTAATTTCGACTTCATATGGAGAACAATAAACGAAGCGAATTATGACCGTCAGCTGCTCAACATGGCTAGCATCTGGAGATTCATCCAAAATAATTGAGTAATATTTTGCTGTTCTGAGGCAACTCAGAATTTCTTTGTGAATATTTCTTAACAATAAATGAATTAATTCATTTTGGAAGTGATTGCTCAGGTAATGAGGCATATTTCGGCACAACCCTTTAGACCTTCGAATATTGCTCAGGTGTTCCAACATAATTGGATCGAATTTGGCAATCATTTCAACTAATTTCAAAAAACTGCCATTATTAGTCTCATAAAGATTCGTACTGTCACCCCTAAAAGCTAAATTTTGGCCAGGTAAATACTACACAATACAAATCATTCTTTTAATGATTTCACGCCATCGCTGTTTTTCAATTTCATAATATTTTTGTTGCTCTTTATCAATAGTACATTCTTTACTCAAACGTGGAGAGCGGCATTAAGGTCGATTCTCACTATACGTTCCGTTTACTTTCCATATCCGTGGCTTTCCATTTACATAAAATATTATTAAACACAAATCATATAGTATATGCCCACTTTCGGTTCCGTTTACCTACCACTCCCGAAGCCTCGCGTTCAAGATTACCGGCCACGTATTTTTTCTGCTACAAGCTGCGATGTGTCGGGTACGGTATGGATAGTGCGAATATTATTACATCGCGGTTCAGTCTAAGTTGTTAAGATAAATATGAATGACGAAAAATTGATAGAACTTGTCAGGCAAAATAATGCCTTATATGATTTTGAAAATAAAAAATATAGCGATAATTCATTTAAAGACAATATTTGGTCAGCTATTGTCAAGGAACTCGATGCCGAATAAATTTTAAATTATTTGTTTGTTTATGTGTATAATGCAAAATCTTAGCAACTGTGATACTGGATGACTCAGAAAAAGTAATTTTTGTCTACACAACTGAATGTGGAAGTTGTTTCCACTCTAATTTAAAGTTCATTGAGAAAAACCAGACTTATTGTAAGTAAACGCGATGTCTACTGAGAATTGTGGTTAAAATAATGGGAGGTATATGGAACGGGTATGGAAAGTAAACGGAACGTATAGTGAGAATCGACCTTTAGACGGCTCGTCGTGTGCTGACACTAATAAAATTGTAGGTTGGTAATTTAATGAGTAATTTTGGTAGTATAATAGGGAATAGCAATCGGATGAAGTGATTGCTTTAGCGCTTACCGGGGAAATACTGAACACTGACTTTTTTTGTTTTAGAAGTGAGAATATTTTTGTAATGGTAACCAAATATTTGGTAAAATTTAGCGCCTGCGTACGGGGCATTTATTGCATACCCACCCGCCAGGAATGGCCCTGAATACACATATTCAATTTACTTTCTGTACAATTTTAAAGGACCAACCAGAAAATCTGGGACAAATAAAAATTTCGCAAAGAACGTTTTAACAAGTATATTTAAAAACAATTACAACTCCGTATTTTGGATGCCGATAACTTGCTTAGGATAGCTATACACTTGCTTACGATAATATACACTATATACAAAAAAAAACTAAAGAAAACTTGTCAGTGATACGAATTAATATGAGTTGGGTAAAATTATTATGGTTTCCGATTAGGTTAAACCGGTAAAACTTTCTAAATTGCGCCTAGCGCTGAATTCCCTGTGACCAAATCCCTCTAAAACCCAAGTCTGCGCTTTCCACCTTCGTGCAAAAGAAGCCAAGCGAAAACTCCAAATTCCGTGGAATGGTAATACATTAGAACACACAAATCAACCTATATATCTTGGAGTAACTCTGGACCGGTCCCTCACCTACAGACAACATTGCATAAAAACGAAAGGGAACAACTAGGAACAGCATACCCAGAAATCTAACAGGAAGTAAATGGGGCGCACGTCCTTGCGTTTTAAGAACAACGGCACAGGCACTGTGTTTCTCAACTGCTGAATATGCTTGCCTCGTTTGGGGAAGATCTGCCCACACCAAACAAGTTGATACTGCGCTAAATGAGACATGCAGGATAGTAACGGGGTGCACGAAACCAGCGCCACTCCCAAATCTATATAAAGCAGTTTGTTTTGCAGAACCCTCAGCACACAGAGGCGTTGCAGAGCACATAGAGAAGATTAAACAGATCGCGGACGAGCGGCATGCCCTACACAAAGCTCGGACACAACGAAAGCGACTAAAATCTAGAAAAAGCTTCCTTGGAACAGTGCAGGATGAACCGCCTGTAAAATCAAACATGGCAAAATGGGTAAAAATCGACCAAGATGATGTGAACTGTGACTGTGGAGAAACACAGAATATGGAACATCTTCTTACATGCAGAAACTGCTCTCATCGATGTACACTCGAAGATTTGTGGCTCGCCAACAAAGATGGAACCGACGTAGCCCGATACTGGGCCGAAATTTTATGAATGACATGTCCGGACACGATAAAGTAAGTAAGAAAGCGCGAATATGAGCTTCGAGCTTACGCCAATGCTTCATTCGAATTGAAATCAACTGTTCCCTCTCGACCATCTCCAGACTCATTCTCTTTCCATTTCGCGAACTTTAACCATCCTTTCATTGGTCAAAATTACCAATGGAGTTTATTGTTATGATTCTTGATTCTTAAGACAACTTTAGAAGACTATGTTTAGAAAGTTGTTTTGAATACTAGATATCGGTGCCCGTACAGATTATTAATTGTTACAAAACAATTTCACGTAGCCTGATTCTGATATCTCAACCATACTCCCTGGTGCAGCACCAACCCTCAAATCATTGTTCATTCCCATACGCTTAATTATAAGCATAGGTGGAACGTAAATTCCTAAAGCACTCGCACAGCAAACAACTGTCGTGTTGACTCCACGTTTTCTACCGGACACTGAAACAACTTGCCTTTTATCTTTTTGTGTGAGAACCTTTTGGCATTTGTTCTAAACAGTGCTGATACCCGTTTCGTCAACGTTAAATATGCGAGTTGCATCAATATTATTCTCATCAACCATTTTTTCCAGAAGGTCGAAAAAGACGTTAACATTCCTTTTATTGTATCCTTTTGCGCGCATCATGGATGGACGTTGCTTAAGGTTTTCTCAGTGAGATCATGTCCCTATGACGAGCTTTAAACGCATAAAACCACTTTTTTTCTGCCATTTGGGATTTAAAGTGTGATCAACTAGCTCTTTTCCCACTGCTATTGGTAACACACTGCCTTGGCCAAAATCCTTCGTTTTTTAATTTGTCTTGACATTGGTCTGCTAAAGGTGATGAAGCAAGGTAGGCTTAAAGACTCCGTACTGCCTGCAGCATTCATTTAATCCCATATCTCCATTATACCAAATGTTTGAAGAGCCCGGCTCATGTCGTCCACATTCCATGGTCCGGCAAAGGGAAACAACTCATTTTTTTTTATACACATAAATACATGCTTTTCTTGTATTTTTAAGTCAAAATTGTTTGCACATACTTTTACATATGCTGTAACCTTACATATGGAACTAGAAAACTATACTAAAACACCATGAAATACAAAAAAATTGATAAAACAAAATCGGTAAATGTGAACGTTGTAAAACTTCACCCCTTAACTCTAGGAGGTGCTCTGGCTTCCTCATAAAGGATAAATACAGCGGTAATACAATATTGGCGACTACTTTCTCTTATGTATCCTACCTATTTTAAAATACGTCCCCAAATGTAAACGTTTAAAAAATTTACACATTTTTTTCCGGACGTACTTATATTCCTTCCAACCCTGTATACAATTCGAAAATGTTTTATAACGCTCGAGTCTCTTAAAAATAAAATAAAAGTATATGTGCTGGTGGATATCCATTAGCTAATAAAAAAGTATACTCTCTTCGAATAAGTGCTGGAAAAGTTTGGAATACGCTTTGATGATGTTCGCTAAACTTTGCGACAATCCACGAGAGACGTTGTTTTAACTTCTTTTTAAGTGACTCACAATTTTTTCAACTCTAACCGACAACAGTCCAGAAATTCGAACGACAAATTTAATTAGAGATAATTTAATTAAAATTTACACTTAATTTGTATATTTATGTATTCAAATGGACGAAGTTTCTATAAATATTTATAATGCAATTTAAACATAAACTTTCTGTATTTGCCTTCCTCGTCGTGTACAAGATCCAAATGCAACAGAAATGAGTTTCGATATTTATCATTATTCGTATATATAGCAGTACATACAGATAAGGTGATTGGTGGGCGATATGGCTCTGAGGTGTATATATGAGAAATTAGAAAATCAACTCAATTTTTTGTTTCAAAAATATTTTAAAAATGTTCTCCGTTGCAGTTGTCTATATTCTGTTTAAGTCGACATTGTTTCATCAATTTCAAGATATCTTCTATCATCCATTTACTTTTCTTGATTAGGTTACTTCTATAACGATTGTATATCATGTGTAACCTTTTTTGGATGTCGCTAGAAAGGTCACCAATGGATATACTGCGAACGGCAGCCAGATGGTTGGTGGAAAGCGAGTCGTGGGTTCAAAACTAGCTTTTGGAATCGGTATGTTGTATAAAAGAAGAAATTGTCAAAGATAAGATAAGATAAGATAAGATAGGATAGATAACTAGATCGATAGAGAAATAGATAAAGAGAAATGTATGAAAGGTTACCATAGAAAATTAGATAAAGATAGAAAAAGGTCGCTAGACGCTACTTAACTTTTTGTGAATAAAAGGGGAAAGCTAAGAAACCTTAGATGTCGAAGAAGTATAAGAAACAACAAACTATATGGAGAAAATGCCGGCGTTTAAGATGGAATTAATTCCGCGTGCTTTTGATCTTCTACTTATACCGCCTTCATTCTCTGAGGTTGTTGAGTGGACTGTATCCGTTTGTCACTTGTTATTGAGCTTTCCTTACCGCATGTTCCAGTACAAAATTAAATAGCAGGGGGCGAGAGGATCTCCTTGTCTAAGCCCGGTGTCAATGAGAAATTCCTCCGACGTGGTGCTGCCAATTCTGATCCGTCCGGAAACGTTCTGTGTGCTCACCTGTGCTAATCGTACCAGCTTTCCAGGTACTCCCATTTCTACCATAGTCTCCCACAAAACTTCTCTGCTAACAGAATCGTAAGCTTGTTTAAAGTCCACGAAGATTTGGTGTACATCGCGGTTGAATTCCCAGTTTTTTTCCAACACCTGGCGTAGGACGAATATCTGGTCTATGGTCGACCTTGCCGGTCTGAATCCGCTTTGGTAGTCGCCTATTATTTATTCTGCGTATGGAGTTAGCCTTCTAGACAGTATTATGGATATAATTTTGTACGTTGTTGTGATTAACGATATTCCTTTATAGTTCCGACATATTTGTTTGTCTCCCTTCTTGTGGATAGGTACTATATGGCTTTCATGCCAGTGTTTCGGTATTTCTTCTCTTTCCCAGACTTCTCTTATAAGATTGTATATCTCAAGGTGAAGCTTTTCTCCCCCTTTTTTTAATAGTTCCGCCTGTATGCCGTCTGGGTCTGGGGCTTTATGTTTTTTAGGGACGAAATTGCGGACTTTACTTCAGCTAGTGTGGGCCCTGGTATTTCAGGTTCGGCTAACTGGTACTGTCTTTGTTGCCCTGTCGTTGTGGGTTTTTCTGTATTTAGGAGTTGCTCAAAATACTTTCTCTATTGGCGGCTTATCTCCTCGCCGTCTGTAAGTAATTGTCCTGCATCGTCTTTTGTAAATCTTGGGCTGTTGGTCGTGTTGCCCTTCATTGTTTTTAGGTCCTTATAAAACTGTCTAGACTGACCGGTTCTATGTTCCTCCTCCAGTTGCTGTATTCGCGCTTCTAGGTACTGTTTCTTTTTTCTTCTCAAAAGTCTTCTCGTTTGAGTCCTTACTCTGTTGTAGTCTTCCCTGTTCTCATCTGTAGAGCATGTTAGTAACTCTAGCCTCTTGATTGCTTTCTGATGCAAGCTTTGTTCGCACTCCTGGTTTTTCTTCTTGTTATTCCTTTCTTTTCCTATAGTTTCCGCTGCGGCACTTTCTATGGCGTTCGTTATATTTTGCCATTTCTGGTCTATCGTCAATTCTGGCGTTGATGTTCTTCTTCCAGTGTCTGCAATTTGTTTTGGATCGGTGCCTGATATTGGCGTTTAGTATCAGGTAAATCGAGACTTGAAATGTCCCATCTGTTTCCTTGTTGGCGTTGCTTTGGCTGTCTCGTCTTTAGCCTTGTTCTCATTTTTGTTCTGACCAGGAAGTGGTCAGAGTCACTTTCTGTTCCCCTTAGACTGTATGCGCTGATGATATTGCTAGAATGTCTTTCATCGATAAGCACATCGTCTATCTGGTTTCGTGTGATTCCGTCATTTGACACCCAGGTTACTTTATGTATATCTCTTGATCCGTTATCATTAGTGTTATCATGTAAGCTATGTGTGCCGATCACCGCTCTAAGATGGTCCTCTTTACCTAGTATCTGGATGCCGTTGTGTACTGTCGTTCTAAAATTTCATAAAATTCCTCTTTGTCGTCTTCATTTGCTTTTTCCGTTGGTGCGTGAATTGAGAGGAGGGTTAGGTTAAACCATTTGCCTTTGAGTCTTAGAGAGCACATGAGCTTGTCGATTGGTTTGAAATTAATTATGGTGGTCTTGAGTTTTCCGTTAACTACAAACCCACATCCAAATTGGTGCCTTTCTTCTCTTCCTGACCAGGAAACCAGGGAATTTTCCATTTGCAGGCTTCCCGATCCTGTCCATCTCATTTCCTGAATCGCTGTTGCGTCCATCTTATATTTTTGACGCTGTTTTATGGCATGTGTTGCAATTTTGGGCGTGAACCAGCTTAACACGATCCATGTGCCTAAGATAATTACCTTATTTCGTAGCTTGGGTCTAATCCGTGTTCCATGTCTATTCCGAGGCAATAGTATTCGATTCGTAGCGTCTTTCTTTTTCTCTAGACGGATTGCTGGTCCATAGCAAAACCCCCTTTTCGGAGGGCCATTTCTCCCTTCCTCGTCTGCCCTGATCCTGCCTTTCACTGGGGTTGTTTACTCAATCTCCAGCAGGGTTGCTCAGATTCTCCGGGGTTCGATCGTGCAGCTCAAGCTGAACTTCGTGGAGGTGAGGATTGGAATTTAGTAGGATAGGCTAGAGATGCCAACTGGAAACAGCATCTTATATTGCGCCTCACTACCCTTTTGAACCCCTCACAGCTAGTTTGCCTTGAGATATACTTCTGAAATGAAACAAAAATGTTCTGAGGTACTGTTAAAGTACCTCAGAACATTTCTGTTTATTTTTGTAATGAGTCTGGTATAAATCCTCCATTTATTATTATTTTTTTTTGTTTTCAGGTAAACGAAGCATTCGAAATGTTGAAGAAGAGAACCTGCAACAATCCCGGCCAAAGGCTACCCAAAGTAGAAATCCTAAGAGGTGCAATAGAATACATAGAATACCTAGAAGAAATTTTGCAAGGTTCCAAATCTTCTATGGATAGCAGGAGTCCAATAGTTCCCAAAAATGAATACATGGTAAGTATGTTACTATAATTAAAAATTACAATTTTCATTTACTTTTTCTTCTGAATAGATCTATCAGTCTTTTCCTTCTTTTTCCTTATATATATATATATATATATATATATATATATATATATATATATATATATATATATATATATATATATATATGTAGTCATTTTATTATAATGCGAAATTAAAAATATGCAAAATGATTTTAATTACAGAAAAATCACTGGCGTGAAATTTCAGGCAGACTTATTTTCTTTATTTCACAATGTTTCACACTTCCAAGGGTTGATTAAAATCTTGGTGCACTGCAATTTGTATTTGCGTTTCCATTTTGCATTGGGATTATTTTTAAATTATTTTTATGGTTCCGATAAAATATGTTTAACAAAACTTGGTTTTTGGTTTATAAAATCAATTTTTTTTAATAAATATGCTTATAATATTTTGACAGAGTTTACTTATTTATTTATTTATGAATAAATCAAACCAAATACAATAGGTTTTAGAATAAAAGGAACATATTTTTTAGAATTTAAATAGGTAATCAATATACACAATTTATAAACAGAATAAAGCAACTCTTTCGTTATCTATAACTGTATTCTCCTTTAAAATATAGTGTTTTTTCCATCTCTTTGGACATTCTTTTCGAGAATTATTATTTTATTATTTTTATATTAAGTTCATCTTCAAAAGTCGTATACGCTTCTGCTTTAGCTTTTACTACTACTACTTCCGCTTCCTTTTTGGCGACCTTATATTTTTCAAGATATGTTTCCCACCTATTGTTATGCCATTGTTTATATAATTTTCTCTTCTCTTTTATTTTTTCTTAAATTTAGTTTGACCACCACCAAGTCTCTTTATTCTCAAACTTCTTTCCTGACGTTTTTCCAAGTATTTTAATAGCAGTATCTCTAATGATACTGGCCATCTTCCTCCAAATTGTATTAGGACTTTTTAACACCCTCCACTTAATATTTTGTGTAACAGTGTCATCCTTAGGTACTTTATCTCCACTGTTGGAGTTGAAAGTCAAGATAAATTCTTTTGCTCATGTATTAAATCAGTGAACTAGGCTTCAAATCCTATTTTCATTTTGGGCTATCAATATTGTATCGTCTGCGTAACAGAGAATTTTAATTTCATTATTTCCCTTTTTTTATCCTCTTCCCTTAGAGCTATATCTCACTAGGATACCACGGAGGCGTAAGCAGTGGCGACACCATAGTTACCGCAGTAACCAAACCGTACAATCAATTAGGCATCCAAATCCAAGAGACACTTGATTCAGTTGAAGAGATAGCACAGCACTTATATGTGCGACGAAGAATGCTGGAGAAAAAAAGAAAAAAGAGGGGAAATTTTAGGTACATCCTTTTGTTGCTAATCGTTTTATAAGTGGAGTATTTTTAACCTTGTACGATGATTTGCGAAAGTATCCAACCAAATGTTTTAACTACGTGCGTATGTCAACCGCGTCATTCGACGAATTACTAAATTTGTGCAAGAATGATTTATCCAAAGAAGACACTATTCTACGAAAATCCATAACACCAGAAAAAAAATTATTCGTCGCTTGGTGAGTCTCTTGTAATTTTTGAAAAAAAAAAAATAACTATAAATACGAATATTTCTTTATTATCTTAATAAAAATCAGTATGGATTTGAACTAAAATTTTTAAAACAGATCCATGTATTGAGAATAATCAGAAATGCTCCCGTCTGTGGGTGATAATATTGATTGAGGAGATTGAAGGTTTATATAACTTTGGGTAGAAGTAGTAGCATTCATAGTCCATTGAATGTGTACATAAATCTTGCAAAATTACAAAAAGACTTGCTGTCTGTTGCATAACTTCGTACGTATTCGAGATAGATATTTATATGATGACACCCTAGAAATCATAGGCTTTGAAGATGGCATGGAAGTAAACAAGAATTTGAATCGGGGAGGAAGAACAGCACAATCAACTCGAGGTGAATTTGCAAACTATTTTGTAACCGAAAATGTGGTTTCTTGGCAATAGAAGTATTCATTAATGTACATAAATGAATTAATTACCTATGTTTATCTAATAAAAATTAAGCAAAACCTACTCAACTCTTTCTTTTCTTCAGAAGCCATTTCTTCTCCACCAAATAGATTAGTTACTTCCTCCCAAAATTTCTCTTTTAAATCTCGGTTAGAGTAATCATTTGATAAAGTATCCCAAAGTGAAGATCTGCACTCAGTTTCTATGATAAATCTCTCAGTATCAAAGTCATGATATTACGATAAAAACACAATTTCGCAAGTAAAATCGTTCTTTCACTAGCGCTGGTTCCCAACAATTGGTGTGCTAGTGAGTGATGCATTGTATAATAATTATGTACATAAATATTACATTACTGATAGCGCAACCAGAGCGGTGGAAACACCAGTAGAATATACAAACGCTACGCGGCTGGTAACGCCACCAAACTGGTGGAGGAACCAAACCGACTCTAAGTGATGCTCCTAATGATTACGAGTGTTCTGAGTATCGCCACTGGTTGCCCTAACGTGATGTCTTAGTGGGATATACAGATTGAACGAAATTAAAACGGAACATACAATTTAATATATGTCTGTTTGAACTGCATTTGAAATAGTGGACCAATATAAAGCTTGGACAAAAATAAATCCATACCCGGTGATAGACATTGTATAAAATATCGTTCAACTATCTGTCTCCTTTAAAGGAAAGAGGAGCTTGCCTAATAGTCGGAGAGATAGAGCCGAAATTTTGAACTGATCAGTAATATGCCATTTCTCTATTGGAATATATTCATTGTAACTGGGTTAAGACTTTGTCTTACAGGCGGACGCCCCTCGTGGTACAGGGGGTGGCTATACAGGGATGAAGTTGTAATATTTTTCGGAAAAATTAACGATCGATAATATGGCTGAAAATTTGCCCAGAGTAAGATCTTGGTATAACTAGACGAAATCCCAAAGGGCGGACGCGAGAGTGGATACATAAGGGGTGGCGGACAGGGATGAAATTGCAATTTTTTGGGGAAAAATTAACGATAAGTAATATGTCCGCCATTTTCATGGCTCATTATTTAGCCCCTAAAAACTCTAAATCCAAAAGAGCGGACAGCTGGGTTGGTACAGAGAGCCATAAAACGGGGTCAAATGTACCACTTGCCTGCGCATTTTAGGTCTCGGTAACAATTTTCAAACTGATTTTATTATGATATTTTTATACCGATTGATTTGAAAATTTGTATGCTCACTTCTGTTACTATTCTGAAAAGCGTCAAGTAGAGTTTTCCTCAAAATTTTCCAAAAAAATTTCCGTAAATGAAAATTTTCGTAATTTTTTGAGGTAAAATCTAATTTGTAGAATCCTTTCGATTTTCTGTCAGTTATACCATGAATTTTTCCAAAAACTTTCAAACGATTTTTCCGGTAAAAAAAAAAAATTTAGAAAAACTTTAAAAATTTCGTCATTTTTCTTACTCTCACTGATGTCATCACATTCATCATCTTCGTCACTTTCACTTTCAATAATATCACATTTATTATCTGCTTCATTTTCAATCACTACTTCTCGAATTGATTCTAGCATCTGAGGTCCACTAAACCATTTGAATTTATATGTTTCATCTTCAAACTCCCAACCATGTTCTTCAACAATCAATTCTGTTGGTACTTTTTTATGAGCATTTGTCCAAATATTTGAAATATAATGGGCTCGCAGTAGATGTTGGTGTAATTCATCTTGACATGGTGGTAAGCTTGAAGCATCGAAATTTTTTAGTTTTTTTTTAAAAAGGCTCGTTCATATCATGCAACTTATACTGCCGGTTAAATAGTGAAAATCTGACATCGTTTACTTTTCTTTTTGGCATTGTTCTCGTCAGTCCTGTTCCATATAAGTGACATATGAAAGTTTCTAAGGTTTCAAAAACTTCATTACAATCGAAGTCAGTTTCACCAAGTTGGATAAAAGCATCTTGATACTTATTACATTTAGCGCATGCGTCTAGAATTACTGATCTAAATGGAACGCGCATCATTATTATTTTAATATTTTAAAATAATAATGATGCAAAATTAATGTCCAAACAGAATTTGTAAAATTATAATTAACTATTGAAAAAAAAAATTCAATCAATTTGAAAGTTAAAAAAAATATTGAAAATATCTAAGTACAAAGTAAATTTCAAAACTTAAAAAATTGATAATTCCACTATTAAATTGATTTTTATTAATATTAAATATTAAATAATATTAAATATTTGTAAAATGTTAAAGAAATTCTACAAATTGAATTTTACCTATTGATAAATAGAAATAATATATTTTGTATTTGATTATTAATGTAATAATAAATCAAATTTTTCTTATATCTGAACAACCATTATTTATGCAATATAAATTTAAAAACCTTTTTATTGTAATAAAAAATAAGTAAAATTACTATTTGTTATACCAAAAATATTTAATAGTTAACATTATAAAATTACTTTAATTTAATAAAATATCAAATATCAAACATTTATTCAATTAAAAATCAATTCGTAAAATATTTATATTTAAGAAAAAAATGTGATTTGTAAAGTAAATATGACTTTAGTTTGAAAAAAAAAACATTATCATAATATCATTTTAAAACTACAAAATATTCTATAAAAGATTCAGACGATGACGTAGAGTTTTATCAAATGTTTTAGAAAAGTTTTTCTAATTTTTTTTTCTTATGGTAAAAATCGTTTGAAAATTTTTGGAAAAAAATCATGGTATAACTTACAGAAAATCGAAAGGATTCTATAAATTGGATTTTACCTCAAAAAATTACGAAAATTTTCATTTACGGAAATTTTTTTGGAAAATTTTGAGGAAAACTCTACTTGACGCTTCTCAGAATAGTAACAGAAGTGAGCATACAAATTTTCAAATCAATCAGTATAAAAATATCATAATAAAATCAGTTTGAAAATTGTTACCGAGACCTAAAATGCGCAGGCAAGTGGTACATTTGACCCCGTTTTATGGCTCTCTGTACCAACCCAGCTGTCCGCCCTTTTGGATTTAGAGTTTTTAGGGGCTAAATAATGAGCCATGAAAATGGCGGACATATTACTTATCGTAAATTTTTCCCCAAAAAATTGCAATTTCACCCCTGTCCGCCACCCCTTATGTATCCACTCTCGCGTCCGCCCTTTGGGATTTCGTCTGGTTATAGGTACCAAGATCTTACTCTGGGCAAATTTTCAGCCATATTATCGATCGTTAATTTTTCTGAAAAAAAAATATCGGTTGCCTGTAAAGTCGGTTTTACGGGCGAAGATTTTACGTGACAACGTCTTTTTCTCGGTAGAATATTTATTGATATGAATATTATTAAATTGCACAATAGGAACAAGGAATTGAATGAAAATAAGAATTGCACAAATTTTAACTATAGAAATATATTTTGTTTACTAAAACATTGTACATGTAAACTTAAACTTAACTATTTTCTATTTGAGTGATTTTGTTGAGGATAGGACGATGATAGGAGAAATATGAAATGAAAGGAAGTGTTTCTGCTGTAATGTGTCTTGAACGCCAAGAACGCTCGAGAAAGACAGAGAGAGACACAAGCACGGAAGCACGCACCGATTCAACGCGCCTAATTCTCTAGTGCTGCGCGCGCAGCGGACCGATCATGTTTGAGTGGGAGAGAGACGCAAGGCATTCGCCGGTCCGGCGGGCCTCTCTCTCGTTTGGTGACTCACTGTAACAGACGTGAGCGGGCGTTACACTTTTTCATGAATGACTCCGAGCCACAACCTAATTTAAGACGTTGTCACGTCAAAATTACAACTTCATCCCTGTATAGCCATACCACGAGGGGCGTCCGCCTGTAAGGCAAAGTCTTAACCCAGTTACAATGAATATATTCCAATAGAGAAATGTCATATTACTGATCAGTTCAAAATTTCGGCTCTATCTCTTGGACTATAAGGAAGCGATAAGTGGTTTGACAGCATAATAACTGCTTGTGTAGTCTAGTTTTCACAGTGATTCTAGGCAACCTATTTGGGTGGAGTTTTGACTTGTTCTTGAATGAATTCAGAATCCAGCAGCCCGCTGAAGTATTGGATTTTTATAATATAATTATTTGACAACCTTTTGTTGGCCAACCACCTAGAGCGGAGTTGAGCCGAAATACATTGATTTCGTATGTTCCGTTTTAAATTCGTTCAATCTGTAGATCTGCCAGCCTAATAGCCGTTTTAGGTCAGTACAAAACCTACCTGCACAGAAACCATTTTGCTCCTTTTGATCCGTAACTTGCTTCTCTATTTTTTCTTTTATAATCTGGTCATAAAGTCTAGAAAAACAGTTTGTTACATTTAAATCTCTATATAACTCTCTATATCTTATTGTTGCATCACTTTATTGTCACCTTTTTTGTAGATGTTTGATACGAAGGCTGTTTTCTATTCACCACTCAAAAAGGAATTAAACACATTTGTTTACCTAGTATTACTTAATATTATGTACATAACCATAAAACATAAAATAAAGACATCACCACACTAGAAACACGTTTCAGTTATTTTAAACAAACGCGAAAAAATAAAAGAAAATCCTTCGATTAAATTAATACGATGTTATTAAAAATGTGTTATTGATTTGGATGACCAAATTCCGTTTCGTGTTCATCATCCTCGAAGTTTTCCAAACATCCTGCCACATCAACTCAAAATATGATCAATCACGACGTTTTTACAACTTCTGGTTTCCTCTTAGAACATCATATCAATATCCAACCTGCTTAATGTCTTATTAATTTCGACGTTTTGTCAGGTTATCCTCGATTATACAAATTCCCAATTTACTCGTTTCTAACAGCCTAATAAATTTTTCAAAATTGACACAGAACTAATAGGCGTCTTTGAAGTAGCATCTCTAAATTGCTTTAAATATTTCATCTCCTCTGGTATATAAATATGTCTAAAAATAAACAGCGAAATAAAAAAAACCGTGTAAATACTATTTTATACGAGCTCCTTAATAAAAGATCGTAGTTGGTACTGAAAGATTTATTTACCCGGTGTCAACATATGCACTCAACATGTGGAAAGATATTCATACCATTTGGAGCGTTTCTTTTTTAATTTTTAAAATAACTTACTATAGTAAATTATATAATACCACATCGGAGGAAAAGATAATGATATATAAAAATGTCCCAGTTAATTATAGTTTTAGTATATGTGATACAACAATCTTCTTCTTCTTTGGATATCGTCTCTATTGGAAGTTGGCAATTATCTGCAAATTCATCTCTATTTTGGGTTTTTTTATTATTTGGAGATCTAGTCCTGTCCATTCCTTGATATTAGTGCAGTCATAAATCATTTGTTGTGGTATTTGTCCAAGATAAGATGTTTTCTGTTATTGATATCTACAATTTCACGATCTCTAACATGGTTTCATTTTTAACATAGTCAATCCATGAAATTTTTAGAATGCAGCGAAATATACACATCTCAAAGTTTTCCATGCGTTATTATGAGCTAATTGTCAACGTCCAGGCTTCCATGCCATGTAGTAGGATGTTTCGGGTGGTGAAAAATTGTCTTCTTCTTAGAAATACGTGTTTGGCTTGTTCTATTCTACATTTGCATCCCAGATATTTAAACTTTTCAACTTGTTCAATTTATTTGTCATTTTGATACTTTCTTGTACCTCATCCGGAGCTCCTGCATAGATTTCTTCTAAGAACAGGTTGAAAAATAAATCAAGAATTGGGATTCAGAAAAGGCTTTGGCACCAGAGAAGTATTATTTACTGTACAAACACTAATCGAACGGTGTCAAGATATCAATTGCGACGTATTCATATGTCTAGTCGACTTCGAAAAAGCTTTCGACAAAGTACAACAATGAAGAATGGCAAAAATACTGCAGAACACAGAATTAGTAGACGAAGACGTGAGAATCATTGCCAATCTATACCGATATCAGAAAGCCATAATACGAATAGACGAACAAAAATAGAAAGAAATACCTATAAATCGTGGAGTAAGACAAGGATGTGTGCTTTCCCTTTACTTTTTAATACGTGTATTCAGAAGAATTGTTTAGAAGAGCCATTAAAAGACGTAAATGAAGGCATATTTATTAACGAAGCACTTCTGAATAATCTTAGATACGCAGATTACACAATACTCCTTGCGGACAGCAGAGAATTACTACAGATCTTGGTTGATCGTATTACCCAATACTGCGAAAGGTATGGAATGGCACGGAATACAAATAAAACAAAAATCATGGTGGTAAGCAAGAACAAGATTGAGGAAGACAAGGTTTATGCTAAAGGAAAACTTTTAGGCGGGGTGCACAGATATCAGTACTTAAGTTGCGAACTAAATGAAGAATGGGATAGAAGTAATAGGTAAGTTAATAAGATGAAAGCAATATTATGCAATGGAAAACTCAACATCGAAATTAGAACTAGAGTATTGAGATGCTACGTGTTCTCTGTCCTGTTGTATGGAGTTGAGGTCTGGACAATTACAGAGGTTATAGAGAAAAAACTCATTAACTTTGAAATGTGGTGTTATCGAAGAATGTGGAAAATATCTTGGACAAAACACATAACAAATGCGGAAACGTCAATAGAACTTTTCAGAACGGCTGCAGATAGAATGGGCCCTGATGATCGCCAATGTCCTTAGGGATGGGGCATGTTAAGAAGAAGAAGACAAGAGAGAGAGATTATCAGATAGGTGTTTGGAGGTATTATAATGGTTAATAGTCTGGGTAACGTATAATACTATCTATGGAGAAAAATTTGTTGAGAACTATGCGATTCCATTTTACAAAAGTTACACCATGAAATAACTACATACATAATTTCTAAATTGCACTAAACAGACCAACAATTATTCAAAAGATTCGTCGACATTGCTTAGTCGTGACATCATAAAATTGTACACCTTTTTTGTGAACTACCGTGAACTTTATATGAAATATTCTATTTTGTATTTATAACATATTTTAACAAATTATTTACAGCGTGGTGTTGCAATCGCTCGTGTTGCATTCTTTCAAAAACAAACAACTTTGACAAATTCCCTAAATACTTTGCCACAAATTCGTGAATTCGTGGATCATCATCATAAACCGAAACATACGACATCGGTAGATCATAAACAAATTAATA
Source organism: Diabrotica undecimpunctata (assembly GCF_040954645.1). Taxonomy (NCBI): domain Eukaryota; kingdom Metazoa; phylum Arthropoda; class Insecta; order Coleoptera; family Chrysomelidae; genus Diabrotica; species Diabrotica undecimpunctata. The sequence continues at coordinate 157,315,174 of NC_092806.1, read as the reverse complement.
CGACGTAGTAAAGCCGTTTCCAAATGCGAACTGGCAGATATCGATAAAATATACGAGATGGCTGCTACGTTTTTAACGAAGAAAGTAATAAATATTAAATAATAAAGACATTTCAACCACACGCATTAGTATAGGTTGGCCCAAATAACATCTTTTAAAGTAGCAATAGATTTTATAGAAAATATTCATAAAAACGTTTATTTTTGTTGTTACAGTTTTCAAACCGTTTTCATACATCTTTCATTTATCAACCTCTTCTCTTCAAATACCTCTAACTAAGCAATTAAGCTATATAGCCCACAATACCATTCCGGAAATCTGAGAAAAGTTAAAAAAAAATTTTGAAAAAAATAATGATCCACCAGAATTTTACAATTGTCTATTTAAAAAAAGAAGTTGAATTATTAAAAATCAATCTACTACCAATCCAAAACAAACTATACCTAGCAATAATAATAGCAATATCACCGACTCAAACAAATACCACTTATATCGAGACCTGATATGAAAAACATTGTAACTCACTTTTGCTTTGTTTAGAGGAGAGCGATTAAAACATTTTATTTTTTTACTTCGTCAGTTTTAATACTGTTTGTAGTTTTCCATATTTTATAACTTTTCCTCAGCTTTTTATTTTACTGTAGAAGTTAAGTTGTCACTATGCTCAGCAGTTAATAATAAAGAATTAACTTCTTGTCTGTCATCTGCTTGATTGAAAAAGCCTGGTAAATTGACTTGAATGTTATTCATAGTAATATTTCACTACCTTGCTTTCTTGTATCGCAACTTACAATGAAGTTGTAACAACTTGCTTAAGAATTTTTAGAGAAAAACATTGTATACAATGTTACAATGTTTTTATTAAAAATAGTAAAAGTAACTCAAAATTTGAACTTACAATGAGATTATTTTGTTAAATATGTTTATATTTATATAAGATAGAATAAAAGATATTAGACCAAAATAAAGGTTATCCTTTATAGATGTTATTTAATCCGTAATTGAAAAACATTTTAAGTAGAGTTACAATGTTGTTCATATTAGATGTCGATATATCCTTAACATATATTAATGGATTCTCAGAACAAATGTCGAAAATGTTGGCAAAATATGACATCAATGTTCATCAAGTTGAACAAATATGACATAAATCTTTAAAAGCAACTGGAAACTGTTTTTCAAAATTTATACCAATGTTACTAAAGATCACCAGTCTGAGATTGCTTATAAAATAAATTGTAAAGACTGTAACTCAACATATATTGGGCAAACACACCAATATCTGCATTGGAGGGTTGTTGCGCACAAACACACAAACCACTATTAATTGCTAGTCGCCATTATGGCATTTCATCAAGTTAAACCTAGAAAAATTGGTGCAGAAAGGAAACCAAAAACTTAACAGGTGGAGACAGATGACAAAAATGTCGAGAAAATTTAAAAATATTAGAGTATACTGTCCCAAACATTGGATGCATACGATTGTAATATACATCCAATTTTTGGGACAGTATACTACCATTTTTAAATTTCCGCGGCATCTGTCATCTCTCCCCCCACCTGTTGAGTTTGTTAGTTTCTCTTCTGCGCCGGTTTCTCTACGTTCAACTATTTGAAATGCCATAAGTGCTTTTAGTCACTTTTTGGCCTTCTCTTTTAATCCAAAAAGCTTTACAAATCCTTCTAAACGAGCGATACTCTTGTAGATATGGACTGATGCTGATTTGTAAGTACAAAACAAAAAGTTTTCGCTAGTATATGGAAGAGTTAATATCTAGCTTGTTTCTTTTCTCCGCATATCTGACTAAGATCTTAAAGAGTTACAGTGTAAAAGGAATTCTACCTCTTTCCGTTGTTTTATCACGGCTTATTGAGTTTGACAGTCATTCCTCCTTGTGGCTTATATTTTAAATTAATAAACAAATATACAGGGTGGTCCTTAAGTAATTGTACAAAAAGAAACAGTAGATTCTATATTTTAAAATATTACGATTTAAGCCAAATTGCTTTAATAAAATGTTGATATTAAGAAAGATGCAGGGTGTTAAAGTGCAAAATTAAAATTTTATTTTTCGCTATAACTTTCATGTTTATAAACATTTATGTATAAGAATTTACAACTGGGTAGTTTTAAATATGAGAAGTTATAATTTGATGCACACTTTGATATAACTGATAGAGGGCGCCACTTATGCCACATATGTGGTATAAATTTGCACTTAACTTTTTTGCTCTTTAAGTTATCTGTATTTGGGATAAAAAATATTAAAGATACATTATTTTAACAAAAAAAAGGTATACTTGTTAATAACTTTAAAACTCAACAGTTTCCGAGATAATCGCATTTTAAAAATCAGCTGCATAATTCTGATCTAAGGCAATTACTCCAGGCAACGAAGAAAAAATAGACAAAAACATTAATACTTCTGAATTTTGGTATAAAATAACTTTAACTAAAGTTAATAGTTAACGAAATATTAAATAAAATAAATATATCAGCAGGATAATTAATAATAGGATTTGCCAAAATAACAGAATAATAGGATTTTACATAAAACATTTTACGTTTTATGTTAAATTAAAGTCATAATCAAAACATTTTGTTTACAAACCAAATTAAGAAATAGTTAAACTAAATAACATAACTTTTTTTCAAAGTAAGTGTTCGATATGTCCACCATTTTCTTTAATTCATTTGTCAATATATTCCATAAAAGATCGTCTCATATTAAATAGCATCATTGGTTCTAAAGAAACTGCTGCAGTATTTATTTCTTCCCATAGTTGGTTGCGAATGTTTATGACACACGTTGTTTTAATGCGCCCCATACACCAAAATCAAGCGGATTAAATTATTGGCTACGTGGTGGCTATAATGTAAAATGGATGAATATATCGATGACATTACTTATTTATATGATTACGTTACAGCTTACGAGTAACTATAATTACATCTCGAACAAATAGACTATTATGATTTACTAACAAACTAATATTATGCTAAACTAAATTGCCTGTATGTTTACTATATTTATAACAATATCGGTTATTAGGACAACGATGATGTTTTTGTAATAATGCTGAGTCTTTCAGGTTAGATTTTAGCAAAAGTATTATGAAACAGGACACATATGTGTTATTCAATACCTGTGCTCTAGTTTCTATTTGTCCTAATAAAAATGAGTAAACAATTTACGTAATGAACAATAAGTATTCTTTTCGAATTTTTTATGAATTAAATAATTATATCAATATCTCACCACATCGACAAGGAATATGACTACCACGACCAATCCAATGTTCAGAAAAGTTGTATTTAAGTATGTTCTAACTGCCTTCTCTCTAGAATGTGGTTGTGTACCATAGTGCATAAACCACATATTTTGGGTTTTTAGCATTTTACAATAAAGAAAAAGTAAAACAACGCCATTATAGAAACTTAAGAAGCGATAGCAAAGGGAAATTGTAAACATGATGACGGCCAACGTCTGAATACGAAGACGGCACCTAAAGAAGAAGATGAAATATCTTTTCTCCAATAAGACATTTAGCACATATAACAAAGCATTTTGTGATGTTACACTATCGTCTTTGAGTTGTTTTAATAAGAATACACTATGAATTATGCTTATCTATAGGTATTTAGTGCTTTACCGCACAAATATCAAACTGAGAATTATTGTGCAGCTGACTTATAAAATGCATTTATCTCGAAAACGGTTGAATTTTCAGGTTACTAACAAGTATACCTTTTCTTTGTAAAAATTATGTATCTTTAATATTTTTTAACACAAATAGAGCTAACTTAAAGAACAAAAAAGTTAAGGGCAAATTTATGCCACATATGTGCCATATGTGGCGCCCTCTATTACTTACATTAAAGTAAGTATAAAATTATAATTTATCCTACCCAAAAGCATCTAACCGTAAATTTTTGTCCAAAGATATTTACAAACGTAAAAGTTATAGCGAAAAATAAAATTTTAAATTTTCACTTTAACACCCTGTATCTTTCTTAATATCAACATTTTATTAAAACAAATTGGCTTAAATCGTAATATTTTAAAGTGCAGAATCTACGGTTTCTGTTTGTACAATTACTTAAGGACCACCCTGTATATATATATATATATATATATATATATATATATATATATATAATATATATATATATATATATATATATATATATGTATATATGTATATATATATATATATATAGAGAGAGAGAGAGAAAACCAACGATCAATAACATTTCAACCTTTATTTCATTTTATAAGAATTATGTGTTGCAGGAGAACCTTACACTTTGTGCTTTGGTTTACAACGGCTTTTACATCAGCCACTTTATTATCCAGTGTAATCCTCAGCCAGCATAAATAATAACTTTTTGCAGAAAAAAAAAATCGATGGAAAGTTGGGACACTGAGTAACCAAAGAGAAATAGTAGAGAAATATTTGTGATTTGGACATGATCCAAACCTTAACGAAATCTAGACAGCGTTGGATTAATCGAGCCGAGACAAGCGACACCGCTCGAAATTAAATTCCGCAATCTATACAGAAATCTACACGAGCGCTACACGACGGACTGTTTCTATTTCGTCCAGGGCCGAACATTTCCATAAACAAACTAGTCTATTTTCTCCTTATTATTAACTTCTTTCTAAGTTATTAATATGAAACATGACAATAAAAGGAGATCTTAAATATGGCAAACATGCTTCTTGCGGCGTCATTTTCTTCAAGTAAGGTTGACTACAATTTCGGCAAATTATTGTCCGACATATTGGATTGATACAGAAGCTAGCTAAAGCAATTCCAAAACCATTTGTTAATATTTTTAAATCATATCTAACTGACAGAATACGCAGAATAAAAAAAAAGGAGCATTTTCAGAACTTATTGAGACTAAACAAATATACCACAAAGAAGCGTTTATCACTATCATATTTACCTACTATGCTTATGGCATACCTCAAGAACAATATGCGAAGATGGCAACTTTGGTTGATCACGCAGCAATTCTGGTAGGTCAAGTTGGTCAAGTTGGTAGAAATAACAAAAAAACTTCAAATAGCTTACAACACAATAAACTAGTAGACAGATTGGCGAAGGATAAAATTTTAGGTCTAGTTTGTGAGTATATAGCATATAACTACGGTGGTAGTGGTCAGCTAAAAGTAATATTAACATAATACAAGTATTTGAGACCTTACAAGGTCTTAAAGTGCATTATAGATGCACCGTGATTCTTTCGTAAGTAAATCCTTCTCACCATAATGAAGAGGCACTGCAACTCCTTGATAATACAAGCCTTGGAACAAGGGTTAAAAAGAAACCATTCGAATTGGTGCGTTATATTTAGGAAAATATGTTTTATCTGTCTATTGCATAGTCTTCAATATGCAATAGATGCAGCAAAGAAGAACCAGAGAAAAAGAACAAAAATATAAAGATTTCAGAAGAGAACTAACTACTTACTATCGAAGTAGAAGATCCAAATCAACCACCTCCAGGAGCAAGCAACATTACACCAATGGAGCCTCCATCAATTCAAGAAGTACGGGATGCAATAAAACACCTAAAAATAATAAATCTCCAGGAAGTGATGAAAGAACATCAGAGCTAATCTTGTAATAGACAATACAACGATTGAGCGTGTGTCCTGTTATAAATATCTAGGTGCTTGGATCACAGACGATACTGATCGAACAAAAGAGATTAGATGTAGAATAGAAATCGCTAGATCAGTCTTTAATAGAATGCGCAAACTCTTTTGCAATCGTGATATCAATATAAAGTTACGAATACGAATGCTGCGGTGTTATGTCTTTTCTACCCTGTTGTATGGAGTAGAGGCTTGGACACTAAAACAGTTGACCACAAAAAACATCGAAGCTTTCGAGATGTGGTGCTATAGGCGCATTCTCAGAATATCATGGATGGACCGCGTCACTAACACGCAAGTACTCCAAACTTTAGACAAAAGATGCGAAATTCTAAATGAGATAAAAACTAGAAAGATGGAATACTTGGGGCACATTGTGAGAGGTGAAAAGTACGAACTTTTAAGAAATATCATGCAGGGCAAAATTAAGGGCAAAAGAAGTGTGGGAAGAAGAAAAATATCGTGGCTTCGTAATCTACGTGAATGGTTCGGGTGTAGTTCGATTGAACTTTTTAGGCGCGCTGCTAACAAAGTCGCAGTGGCCATGATGATTTCCAATCTCCGCTAGGAGTGGCACGAGAAGAAGAAGGAAGTGATGGTATACCCGCGGAACTTATTAAATGTGGAGGTGCTACTCTGACTAATCATATATATAAAATCATACTGAGAGCCTGGAATGAGGAACAAATCCCGGAAGAGTGGTGTATTAGGATCGTTTGCCCACTACACAAAAAGGGTGATCAATTGGAATGTAGAAACTATAGGGAAATAACCCTTCTTAATACAGCATACAAAATATTTTCTAGTATTTCATATGGTCGCCTGAGTGCATATTCAGAAGAGCATCTTGGCGAATATCAAAGTGATTTTAGGCCTGGTCGATCAACAACAGATCAGATCTTTGTGCTAAGGCAAATACTGGAAAAAAACCAATGAATTCAATATCGACACATATCATCTTTTCGTAGATTTTAAATCGGCCTATGATAGTGTCCTAAAAAATAAATTGTATGAAGCCATGAATGAATTCCACATCCCCGATAAACTGATAAGATTGGTTAAGGCTACAATGCGTAAAGTTTTTTGCAAAGTCGAAGTACAGGGCGAACAATCACAGGCATTTGAAACGCATGTTGAGCTGCGACAGGGAGATGCGCTGGCTTGTCTCCTTTTCAACATAGCTCTGGAAAAGGCGGTCAGGGATGCCCAAATAGACAACAGAGAAAATCATCCCAAATTTTGGCATATGCAGATGATGTTGACCTAGTTGCCCGCACAACACGCAAGCTAGAAGAAATGTATAACACCTTGTCAAACGCCTCAAAAAATATGGGCCTGCAAGTAAATAAGGAGAAAACTAAGATAATGTCATCAACACCCAACAATGGAGCCAGAAACATCGGCCACCAATTCACGGTTGATAACTCTACCTTTTAAGTGGTGGACAAATTCACATACTTAGGTTCCCTGATCACCAAGGAGAACATCATGACGGAAGAAATCAAGCGAAGAATAAGCCTAGCAAACAAATTTTGCTAATGCTAGCTATTTTGGACTGAGTAGACATATGAGAAGCAGAAACTTAAGCCAAAAAAACAAAAATAACCATATACAAAACCCTTATACAATCAGTGTTGACATATGGGTCGGAGACATGGATCATTTCCAAGGCAGATGAAAACCTCCTGCTTATATTTGAACGAAGGATCCTGAGAAGAATATTCGGTGGCATCTGTGAAAATGGTGTTTGGAGAAGGAGGTACAACTACGAGATATATCACAGATGTAAACATATATTTGGTGGTATAGACATAGTATCCCTTATAATAGGAAGACTAAGATGGGCAGGACATCTGCCAAGATCACAGCAGAACAACCCTCCTAGAAGAATCCTTATGTCACAACCTGTGGGAAATAGAAGTAGGGGTAGGCCAAAACTCAGATGGAGGGATGGTGTAGATGAGAATAGTAGAAAAATAAGAAAAAGATAGAACTGACTGGCGTAATAGACTTGGGAAGGTCGAGGCTCTTTTATAGGGCTGTAGCACCAATGATGATTGCATAGTCTGCCAGTTTAGTTTCGCTCTTAAAATACTTAATCAATAATCAAAAGCACGCAAAAAGATTAATAAAAATATTATATCGTGTTGTAATTGATTGAATTGAAAAAAAAGTAATTTTGATAATGTAAGTAAGTTGATGGTGTTGGTAATGTAAGGGAAACAAAAGTTATTCTTTTTGGGGACAATGTCAATCTGAACCACATTTGGGCTAGACCGGTCCAACGCCACAATGTATCGATTTTCTTTATCGATGAAATACTTTGTAATTTCCGAAGTGGAAATTGAAACTTCAAAATAAACGTATTTTAAACTCAAATTGTTGTTAATTTCCGTTAAACATAGTAGAATTTTACAATAAAATAGTATCAAAACTATATTTGCTGTAATTATTTCTAAAATTTGATTCGCAATCAGAATTTAATTGATGCTATTATGTCGGTTTTTATAGACGGACTTTCAATTTATAGTGCTAGTCCGTCTCATACAAAACGTCTTTTCATTATCCCATCCTCTCCGACTCAATTTATACAATAATATTAATAGAAATTGTGAATTTATACACCGAATAGAATTACTAAAATACAATCAACTACGACCATTTAATCTTCTATAATACCCAGACAATAGCGTGTTGCATTATAATTCGTACAAATAATTATTTCCAAGGCGTTGCATAAGCTCGGAAAGTATCATTCAGTATTTTAATGTTATACATTATAAAAAAAAGTTTATATTTACATAAAATGAGAAAATGAACAAAGAGTACTACAAAAAAATATATTTTTGGAAGGATTCTGTGAATTTAACGACTGCCGATTGGAGTATATTCTATCGATTATGGTACAGCTTTCCTTACATAGCCATTCTTCATTTCTCCACACGATTTTCTAAAATTCGCTTTTATATCCCATGTTGTACCAGCTTGTTTCCTTATGTCATAGTCCTTTCTTATATTTGGACGTCTTCTTGGTCTCTTGATGACTCTTGGATACCACAGTGTAATTCTATTGGACCACCTACTGTCAGTTCCTCTCGCTAAATATCCCTCCCACTGCCATTTTAAAAATTTAATTCTATGGATTATATCAGTATCTCTTTGATAGTTGTAAGTTTAAGCTAGCTACTCTATCCGAGATACTAGTTATTTCTACTATTCTTGTAACGAATTATTTTACCTCAGGGTAAGATCATGGGGGTAGAAAATTGGGGACTGAAACTATGGGGGCGAAGATAGGGCAAGCAAAACAATCGTTATATGTGCGAACGGCACTCAGGGGTTAGCTGGAGAGCTGGGGTCGTGGATAAGTGAACGAAAAGGGTGTCAGATTGGGGTAACTACACAGTGAAATAAAAGGTCATGAATCACTTGGGATAAACAAAACAAAAGGAAACAGGAAACACCTCTAGTAATTTATAAAGAGCGCCACTTCGAGGTGCCTAATTATAACCATTACAACAGCTAGTTGTAACTAGGGAAATAATTATCAAACATAAAGAAACATATCTTTTTCAAACGGAAACTCAAAAAAGGTTAGTTAAAAAAGAAACAAATGTTAAGAAACAAAATTTAACATTTATTGTGTCTTACCACAAACAGTTATCAAAAATACAAATGGCACAATATGAATATTTGCAAAATACAGAATAAAAAAAAACTTACATGTCTATCTGTTCACAAAGGAGATTGCTACAAAAATTTTCGAAATGGTTCCTAGGTTATTTATTAATATGGCCAAATTAAATTATAAAAAATTAAGGATATCCTTGTTTATGAAAATATCTTAAAATTTAACCTTATATATGGAATATCTTTTCTATATAATAATCAAATTAAAATTGTTTTTCAACAACAGCAGATTTAAGCCAAAATATCATATGTCAACATAACATTGTAAGACAGAATAAATTATGACATTTTGTTGGCCACGCCTCTAACACAATATAAAACTTTTTAATGAAAGCAATTATCAATTATCAAAAATAATGTCTATTTAATTTGGAAAAATTAATATGTTAATTGTTACCTTGATTCACAAACTTTGCCACTTAACTTTAAAAAAAACTTGCTACTATCTCTGGGATTGGAGCTGCAAGGACAAAACTCTCAACTGGAACAAAAAGGAAACCATTTCCATACTCCGGAACGAAGATCTGACGTAGATGGGGTTGGATCAAGCAGGCAACCGACAACAAAGCTGGTGGGACATCCTATATAATCATTTTCAAAATTTCATCAGTTCCGGTGTACTGCACAAATCTTACGATGATTACTCTGTTCTAAACTGCCATTATGCAAAGAGTATTATTACCTTAACAGGTCTTAAGACAACACAAAGAAAAATGAATCGACTCCTGATTCAAAATCGCCCAAACATCCTTCTAGTCTCAAATATATTGTTTGACCCCTATCTCTGTTACATTTTACAAATTCAACGCCAAATAAATTCCCCTTACGTTTCCGGAACCAGTTGTGCCTACAAACTTAAAACAAACATAATACCCTCGACACTCGTTCGTAACAACCTTGAAATATTCCCAGCTTTATTACGTTTTAGAAAAATTGAATACCTGACTTGCAATATTTTTTCTAAGGACCTCTTTTTCAATCGGAATATTAGGGGACTCGAATATAAACAAATCGTTTTCAACGACAATAACAACTCTTTTAGATTCGTCGAAATAACACATAACACGTATTATATTGATTATTTTAAATGTCCTCGTTTCCTAGCTTTAACCGGAATAATTTTATACCTGACAATATAACAGAGACAAAAACAACTATATTTTAAAACAACTGAATACAGAATTTATACTATTATATAGATATTAAATATAAAACGCTACATTCTTCGATTCCATTTTTTGTTGATTAAGAATCCAATACCGCTACTTCCTCCCGTTGATGTGACTCGATAGTTGAATGTGTTTCCTTCCTGATGCTAATTCCAATAACTCTTCATTTTTCGTCTTACTTCTACTACACCCAAAAAAATTACAAATGATCATCTATTTTACAGCAGTTACGCATACAATTAACAAATTGGATCTAAAACACGATAAGTTTTAAATAAGCTAAATCGTATTCAAACCCAAGAGTAAAATTTGCAGAGTCTGATAAATATTTTCTATTCTTTATTTCTAGAGCGTGACAGGACTTTAAAAAGCAGTATTTTAAGGGAATTTTCTTTTGAATCTTACAGTTCCATTACGAGGCCACCTCAAATTCGCTGTTAAATAAGATTGTCACTGAAGTTCTTATTTCTTTTCTTGTTCTGCAAGAAAAGCTTCTTACTACTACAAGGGATTTACCGAATTTTGATAGTTTTAGTTGAATTGTAAGTCGATTTTAGTATTCTGAGTGTTTAGTAGAGTAGGAGGCAAGGAGAATAAAGACTGACTCAGAATATGAAAGTATATGAGCTTTCTGGAATGAATTTTATACAAAATATTCAAATGTTCTTTTAAAACCCAGAACTTCCGAAAAAATATTGAGCATAAGTTAAGGATATGATGGCATTCTGTATATTTATTATTCAAACACACATAAAAAAACAAACCCGGTGATTTCCTTCTATTAGATCCATCTCGAATTCGTGTAGATTTGAATCTTTTTCGTCTTAGTCTTCCAATATGGCTTTTATTTGTATACGAGGGGAAATACGTTGGTTTTAAAAACAATGATTTCTACTTGGACGAATATTTTTTGAGGCGAACAATAAAATAGAGATAAGAGTAATGTTACCGTTATAATGGATAAAATGCAATAGCAAGGCAAAAGTAAAGACCTAATTACAAAGGGACTCACCAAATTAACGAGGAATTCAACAAACTTTGTTAGACAGGATATCTAGAGTTTTATTCAAGGTTAAAGAATATTTAACAGATTAACAAAGAAAATTACTTACACCAAATACTTACCACTTCGGGTTGTGGATAGTATCATGAGGTTTGTTTCCTGTTTTTTCCCCATGATTCTAACAGGTATTCGTAGTTCATTTCATGTAATCGAATGAACTATCTTCCAATAACGTCGTCCCAGGAAGACAACTAAAAAATATTGACAATATTTTAAAGCCATCCACTTTAAAATGTATAATATATGTCTGAAATTTATCGTATATTTTGGTATAATCGAATTTCGAAGAAAAATTTAGGGAACCAAACCAACCAAGAAAATGTCATAAAACAAATAAGGCGAAGAAAATATAGATGACTGGGCCACACACTCCCTAGACCCCTAGATGACATTACCAGGACAGCGCTGGATGTAATCGTCAAGGCCGATGAAAAGTAGGCACACCTAAAAAACTTGGCAAAGGGTAATACTGGACGAAGATAAAGAAATGGGAAAAACCTGACTTGAAATCAACGCACTAGCCAGAAATAGAGTTCCATGGAGACAATTCGTGGAAGCCCTATGTTTCTCTTAGGAATCTCGGGACTATATATAGTCCTAGAGCTAAGATTAATAATATTACAAGAATTGATGTTAAACTCAACAGTCTTCCGGGTTTAACCGCGTCCATTATCGTTGCGCCGAGCTTTCGACATCCTCTTTAATGTCTTTTTCAGGTCTTCTGAGGTCTCAGTCTCGCGAGCCCGCAGACACTACTACTTTGATCACCAACCAATGCATTACTGCCACTGGGGACAGAGGACGGTTCATTTATACCGTCGATGGTGTGGTTTGAGTAGCATCATTATGAGAAGTTCAAACACTTTATCCATTCTCTCTATAAGTTTTTGGATCATTAATTCTAAATTGTTACATGTTTCTTTTGTATTCAGTTTTTGCTGTGTAATATTTGAGTAGGATGCGATGGTATGATTTTCTCCCTCCACAGTGTTTGCATATGTAACAGATGGGCGACAAGTATTTGAGGAACTTGGCAGGCAATAAGATTGTATTTTTTCCCTCAAATTTAAAAATTGTTTTCTTTGTAGACCAAACAACCTCTTTAGTTGACAGAATAATTCTCTTGGCAATTTGTGCACTTCACATCTTTAATTCGTATTGGGTTTGGGTATTCGGATAGCAAGTGATTGGCTGTACATTTTACGCATCGGGACATTATGTTGCCATCTTTGTGAATGTGTCCGAAATGTTGACACCTGTGGCATTGCGGAATTTCTCTTTTGGGATGCGGTGGTTCAACTTTAACTATTGAGTTAAGTAGTTTATTGACTTTATAAATGTCTTTATTATTTGCATTAGCAACCAATTCTTCGTGGAAAAGTGGTAGTTGACATTTCTCATATCACATGTCCAGCCCATTGCAATCTTTGTATTCTAATGAAGTCTGACAGTGGTGCTTCCTTATAAAATTGATAAAGCCTGTTGTTGTATCGACTTCTGAAGATTCCGTTTTCCTTCACAGGTCCTATTATTCTCCTCGGTACAAAGAGGGCCAAATGTTCTCTGTTTGCCTGCGTTATTCTCTTCCGTATTTCTCCATCTTCTGATCCGTCGGTATATATTTCTACTCCCAGGTATGTAAACTTTTCAACCGTTTCAATGGCATCTTCATGTATAATGTTTTGTGGGACTATATTTCTTCTCGTCTGTATCATTATTTTTGTTTTTTTCTGTGTTTTAATTTCCAGACCTAGTTGAACCGTTTGGTTGGTCAGTAGCTTTCCTCGTCCAGTTTGCATTTACCTAACCGCATACTCTAGTGCCAGGTTAAACAAAGTTGGGGCCAGCCCATCTTCCTGCTTTAGTCCCTGCGGAATTTAAAAGAAAGTATTTCCGGTGGTTTTTATTCGTACACATGCCTGAGTTTCATCCATTGTGGCTATAATGAGTCTAATTAGTTTGTGTGGTATTAACAATTCAACCAATATATTGTAGAGTTTGTTCCTTTTGACTAGTCAAATGCCTGTTTAAAGTCTACAAACACGTTGTGAACAGCAATTTCATGTTACCATGATTTACTCTAGATCTGTTTTGACTGTAAATAATTAATCCAGTGTCGATCTTCCCCGTCGGAAGCCCATCTGATACTCTCCAATAATATTTCTGCTAGTGGTTGGAGCCGCTGGTTTATAATATACGTGAGGACTTTATATGCTGTACATAGTAGAGAAATTCCACGGTAGTTTTTGCACTGGAGTTTGTCTCCTTTTTTATAGATCGGTCGTACTATACTTTTCTTCCGGTCGTCGTATTTCGTCAACTCCCGGGGCTTTATTGTTTTTCTTTGCCTTAATAGCTTCGACAACATCTTCTATGGTTGGAGCTTCTACTCCATTCTCTACTTCATTCTCTTCTACGTAGTTCGTAGCCATTTCATCTTGACTAGACTAGACTTATTTGAGGTTTAAATCCACTTTTTATCTTTTTTAGGTATTCGTAAGCCCCTCTAATTTCATTGTTATCAAAATTTTCCTCCATTTTTTCTATTTGTCCATTTTCATAGGCCTTTTTTTTATTTCTACATATCTTATCTGCTTTCCGTCTTGCGACTTCAAATGATATTCGTCTTTCCCATGTTCTTCTTGTTATATACATTTTGTGTGCTTCATTTCTTTCTTCTATTGCTTGTCTGCACTCGTCATCGAACCATGCTCCTCTTATCGCCTTTTTTTGTTTCCCAGGGTGGACACTCCCGCTGTCATCACTGCTGTTTTGATATTATTCCATTTACCCTCTATGGAATGCAGTTCTAGCGTCCTTAACTCATTTAAGACTTCTTCTTTTAACTTCTCTTAACATTCCTGAATCTCCAGCTTTTCCAGGTCCAGTTTGTTTGTTCTTTGTTGTCTTTCGTTTCTTTCTTTGTTAACTCTGCATCTAAATTTGGTTTGGGGTAAAAGATGGTCTGATCCACACCATGCTCCTCGTCGTGTTCTCACATCTGAGATACTACTGGCTGCCCTTTTGCCTATCAGCGTATGGTCTATTTGATTGTTTGTGGTTCCATCTGGTGAAATCTATGCGATTTTGTGTATGTTTTTATGTGGAAAGCATGTGGAACTTATAACCATGTTTTTACTGTTAGCAAAATTTATCAAAAACTCTCCATTCTCGCTTGTTTAATTTTGCAGTGGGTTTTTTCCTGTTGTGCCATAGAACTGCGACTCCTCGCCTATTTTAGCATTCATATCACCCATTCTAATCTTGATGTCATTTTTGGGCGCATTGTCATATACTATATCCAGCTGTTGGTAGAAGCTTTCCTTTGTATGTTGTTTTTGTTCTTCTGTTGAGCAATGAATTTTTATGTTAGGTTGAAGAAGTGGGTTGAAGAAGAGTCTTAACTTTCATATCCTTTCACCGACTGCCTGGAAGTCTAGGATTTTTGACTTAAAATCATTATCCACCACAAATGCAACTCCACTGTCCCTTTCCACTGACACCTTTCCCCAGCCATCTTGTCTCCTGAAGAGCGGTAATCTGAAAGAGATAAAGTAACTGTATTATCGGTAAGATAGTTTCGAAACAAATTCAGATTTCTGCTTTAATCTGGAGCCTTCTAAAAATTGCAAGACATGACCAGACGATGATAAAGATGTTAAAGAAGACATGGGGAATCTAAAATTTGCATTCCACGACATGTCTATTCATCTAGGCAGAAATCCTAACGAATTTGTTTCTCGTACTCGTACAGAGTAGATCCGAATAAAATGAAAAAGACAGAAAAGATTTTATTTCACGTTCAAAGCGTCTATGTATCTATTGATACGTATTTCGACTTAAAAAGTCTCATCAGAATAGATATTCATAGCCGTTCTTAACGTGAAAAATAAAATTCTCTGTCTTATTAGAAGTAACAATAACATGGCTTCGTTATGGACGCAATAGCGACATCTGATAGAAAAATCGGTAAGATAGTTTCGAAACAAATTCAGATTTCTGCTTTAATCTGGAGCCTTCTAAAAATTGCAAGACATGACCAGACGATGATAAAGATGTTAAGGATCTACTCTGTACGAGTACGAGAAACAAATTCGTTAGGATTTCTGCCTAGATGAATAGACATGTCGTGGAATGCAAATTTTAGATTCCCCATGTCTTCTTTAACATCTTTATCATCGTCTGGTCATGTCTTGCAATTTTTAGAAGGCTCCAGATTAAAGCAGAAATCTGAATTTGTTTCGAAACTATCTTACCTATTTTTCTATCAGATGTGCGTCCATAACGAAGTCATGTTATTGTTACTTCGAATAAGACAGAGAATTTTATTTTTCACGTTAAGAACGGCTATGAATAACTATTCTGATGAGACTTTTTAAGTCGAAATACGTATCAATAGATACATAGACGCTTTGAACGTGAAATAAAATCATTTCTGTCTTTTTCATTTAACTGTATTATATTATTTTTTTCAATTATACAGTGCTTAGGTGATCATACCAATATCTTCTTGTGCTACGTAGTGAAGGCACTGTGTTATGTAATTTTTAATGTTATCAGTATCTAAAGGGACTTTCGATTAAAGATATTTCAAATGCATTTTAAATTCTCATTAATACTGTTAGCACTAATTACTTAAATTCAAACCTTCAAAGAGACTCCTTTAGCGGTAGTGGCTTAGCCGTTAATTACATTCTAAATGGAATTTTTGACCTCATTATTCTCTAGGGACTTTTACGCTGGCACCGGTAGACAAACAGTCTGAGAGATTTCCGTTTTCGTGGCCAAGGAAAAACCAGAAGAGCTTTTACTGAATAATATATTATTAAAGTTTTCTGTTTTTCCTTCTTTTAGTCGGATTTCTTTCCAGCTATAGCGTTGTAAATGTCTGAGAGAATGTGATATATTTACATGATGAAATAAGAATATGAATAGTTGACAGATACTATGTAGTTATATACATACATATTAACCTTAATAAACAGATATCTTGATAATAAAAAAAGAATAAGTTTTTTCAATTATTTTCCTAAAGATTGTCTCATTTAATGTGTTGAATGTACTAAATATCATACAATACGTGATAATGAGTGATAAAAGGTTTAATCGAGATGTCTTATCGTATGTTTAAATGTACAAAGTTTGTGTGTTGATTAAATCGGTTTGTTGAATGACATCGAAGTTTTTCATTCTATAACTTTTCTTTCTTCGTCTGAAAAATGGAAACCTTTATACTCTATCATTCATTATTGTATAATCTAGCTGTGAATTAGCCAGATAGGAACAAATTAGCGGATTTGTTATGAAATCGCGAATAGAATTGCTAAATAACTAGAAAATCAATATCTTAGTGATAGATTAGATACATTTTTGAATTGTTTTAACTCGATAAGAACTTTTTTTTAACTTAATCTTTTGTAACTTCTTGATTTCTCTTCTTTGTTTCAGAATAGTGCATCAAATCCATTCGTTTGTGAAAGGCTGCAGCAGTTTAGTGAACCTCTACAGAGATTTAATTCCTCAAATGGTAAGTCTAATTAACATAAAAATAATAAATCTTGAATATTATGTTGCCTGTGTGAGTCCATTTCAAATAGGTAAAAAGAAATAAAAATAAGACTTACTTACCATCAATTTATTCTACCATCAACGATCGGTTTTGCATACTAAATGATGGTAAAATGGTATAGTTTGTTTCACGAAAAATGGTTGAGTGCTTAATGGTTACCTGAGTTGATCCTATTGTGTATACAAGAGTCTCTCAATACACTACCGAAGTACACAGGGTCGCACTTCAGAAAGTTTGTTATTTAATATATTTCATTTGTAGCTGTGTAATACACGATTATAAAAATTTATTAAAGTATTTCATATGGTATTTTCAGGTTGTTCAAGTGAATATACTTGATAATTGAACAATTTTTAACATGAAAAAAGTAGTTTTTTTGTTCTACGTGAATAATTGTAGTATATGGATCTAAATTCAGAAAGGTACTTTCCTTCACACTTTTTACAGGCTTAGGACTGTCGGCAAAAAACTGGCGTGTTTAAAAGTTTCTGCTCTTCCTAATCGGATATCGTTAAAAATGTACAGTAATAATAGTTCTATTTACAGTATATACATACAAATGAATACATAATGTACAAAAAATAGATAAATTGAAAAAAAAAATATAGAAAAATATATACGTTAATATTTACAAAAAAAAAATACCCAAAATAACCAAAATATATTTATGAATTCCTAAATACCTAATTCTGTTTCACTGTCGCTATCCTCTTCAAGATTAATAACAATTGGTTTAATTATGTGATTCAAAGTAACATATGAATTTTCTACGTTCATTAAATGGCGTACTGAATTTTTCCAACTTTCTGGGGAGATATCATCAACACATTTCCTTATTAATTCGACTACACTACCACTTAAAGTCGGAGAAACATTTGGCTTTAGTTGGTGCCACATATGCTCTATGGGATTAAATAAACAATAGTAGGGCGGATGCCGTAACACTGTATGTCCCATGTCCTCGGCCAATGCGTCACAAACATATACTTTCTTAATAGAAAATGATTTTAACACTTCTAACAGTTCATTTTTTAAATAACTTTCTTCAAAATATATATCGTTTTCTAACAGGTAGTTTTGAATTTTAAATTTTTGTGTTATTTGCACTTGGAGACTTATGTAATTGACGACTGTGGTAACTTGCATTGTCCATTACTATCACACTATTTTGAGGAAGGTTAGGTATATGACAATTCTTAAACCATTGCTCAAAAAGCTCTGCCGTTGTATCCTCATGGTAGTCCACGCAGGAGTCTTTAATGTTCTTTGCAGAAAGCCATAAGGCATTTGGGACCCAACCATTTTCTGATCCTGCATGTAAAATTGTTATTCTTTTCCCTTTGTTTGATGGAGCTTTTGTTTGACACCTGTTGGAAGAATCGGACCATCCTTTGGATGGTGTTTCATGACTGTCAAACCATGTCTCGTCCAGATAAATTATTGGTCGATCTTCTATACGGTACTTTCTTATGGAAGTTATATATTCAGTACGCCACTTTTGTAAACGATGGGACTCCATAAGCACTTGCCTTTTGTCAATTGTACGATATCTGAAGCCCATTTTAGACAAAATCCTCCAAAGACTAATGCGGCTACAGTTTATTTGTGTATCATCATCACTAAGCCGTTGTTTTAAAGCATCTAATGTAGGTATCCGTTGCTCTTCGTACATTGTGTAAATTTTTCGTCTTATTAAGTCCTTATCACTTTCGTCAATACATTTGGTAGAACCTGCATCCTTACGCTTCCTTCTTGACTTAATGGGATTTGATGTAATTCTTTTCACTGTGGTTAGAGGTATTTTCGTTTAATCAGATATTTCACTGGCAGCAGTATTAGCAGTAAGTCCTCTTGTAAGTAAAGACATATATATTGTTTTTACGATTTCTCTAGCGTCAGCAGATAAATGCTTTTTCTTTGCTGGAACACTGGAAGAAGCACCATCAATGTTTTTCCACGGACGCCACATAATGCTGTTTTATAATTATAAATAGGTATAACACTGGTAATACTTGTAACACTTTCAACTAAATGAAACAAAATGTACATATATTTAAAAATTTCTCATCGGTTTTATATACTTTTACAAATTATACAGAATAGAGGGAACCTGTATAATTATTCCAGGAAATACTTAACGATCAACAAATTTATTGTGGTCATTAAAAGATCAACCATTGATAGTAAAACTCACTGTTAAAATGTTTACAACTTTATGAAATAAAATGTATTCTAATCGTTTTTATAATTTTATACGATTTTTTAATCGTTTTTATATTACCAGGAATTTATTATACAAACAAGATAACGACACTCCACAGTAGCTTCAATTTTACCTTAATACTTACCTGCTCAACTAATGTTGACTAAGCTGGGGTACTTGCGGTCGGGTTTTATTGCAATCATTAAGCACTCAACCAATTTTCGTGAAATAAACTATAAACTAAATGATGCCGATACAGAGATTATTATTAACTGTTTGAGAGAACATAGTTAAAAAACTGTTATGGTAAACTGGTGGCAGGTGATCATCGGTTTTACTGCAACTAGTAACGAATAAAGGAAAAGTTCTTGAGGAGAAAAGATATTAACAACTAGACTAGGAATGTAGGTATTGTGTAAATTATTTGATGAAAATTAAATGTGGTGTGTTATATTATTTAAAATTTATTTATATTTATTGAAGAAATAATTGTTACATGTCAATTAAAATTAAAAACACGTAAGGACAAACAGAACACATTTAAAAAGACAAAACAGACATTTAATTTAAAAAGGGGGTATGTTGTAGAACTACATCACTTGTATACAGGAGGAACTGGCAAACAGGAATAGTTTTTTGTTGTCTAATAAATTTATTATTCGGGTTTAAAATTTTGAGGATTAAAATTTTTATTGTTTTGAATCAGCCAATCAATCATACCATTTTTCTTGGATTACTATTCTTCTTCTTCAAGTGCCCTGTCCGTTGCGAACGTTGGCTATTAACATGGCAATTCTGATGTTGTTTGCGGCGCTTCTGAATAATTCGACCGATGTGAGCCCGAACCACTTCCTCAGATTTTGGAGCCACGAGTGTCTTCTCCTATTACTATTAGGCCCAGGATTCATCTATAGCGAATGGTATAAGGCATTATCGCAAACAACTATTGATTTAGGGGGTAAATTTGGAATTAGTTTTTAATTTATCCATTTGGGGTAATTCGTGGCATTTATTTGTAAGTGATACCCGCTGGATTTACTACCAGACTTAATTATTAAAAGAGCGTTTGGAATAAATCCCATATCACCATCAGCATGCACTATTATTAAACGTTGGCCCTTCGAAATGTTCATCAATAACACTCTACTAGAACTGTCAGTCTATAAGTGCATGTGTTTCGTTTCTAATTGTCTTGTAATTTTAGTATGCTCTTATGTTTTGTTTGACGTATATTTCAGGTAAGCTTTTTTCTTTTCATTACATTTGTCCTTCACTACTATACAAAACCATGGAGTTCTTCGCCTTGGCAACGATTTATTTTTATTTATATTTCTTTCACCAAGAACTTCCTTTGCCGAGGCTAAGATATTAGACTTAATTTTTGCCCAGCTTTCTTCGACTCCATCCCTTTCTGTGATATATGTGTTTCTGCTTTTTTCGGTTATTCTTTTTTGGAATAGGTATCTTGTGAAGTCATCCTGTAAGCTTTCGACTTTTATTTTTGTGGTGTATTCTGGTGTTTTGTTATCACATATATATTTTTTCATTAGGATTTTGCACAATACTAATTTATGATCGTTTCCTATTTCTGCTGATGTTAGTGCTCTTACATCCAAGATTTGAGAAGGATGTAAATCTCTATTCGACAGAATATAGTCTATCATAGATCTTTGTCCTCTACTGTTTTCAAAAGTGTATTTGTATTGTTTTTTGTTGTTTTGTTGAGGGAAAAATATAATATTAATACGTATCTCGTGTATGCTGCAGAGGTCCGTCAGAAGGACTCCGTTTTCATTTCTGATATTTTCATTACATCGCTGTTTTATTCCTGGAACTATATCATCGCCAACACGGGCGTTAAAATCACCCATAATGATTATATATTCATTTGGGGTCTCGTTTATTACAGTCTGAAGGTGTTTTATTCTTGAGCAAAATAATTTATTAAAACGATGAAAAAGTTAGATTTTCCGTACACTCTGTATAATATGGTTTGGGGCGTGAGCATTTTTTTAACGCTTCTAGTAACGGCATAAACTAGTAAATGAGCTTTTCTTAATGCGACACTAAATTTTGACAACATAAAATAACCACGGCGTAAAATTGAAATAAACGATCTTCTCCAACATTTGGTCCCGATATTTATAAAACACTCCTAAACCCGCCATACATATAAATTTTATTTGGTATTCCCCGTTCAGTGGGATATAAGACAGATGTTTCCTTTCCTAATGCCTAAATCGTGTCTTCGTGACCGTTTGGCAACATCCAGTCATAATATCACAGAAATAGACAAATCGTTTCGTCCCGGTTTTTAGCTTTTAAGAGATTTACCCGCCCAGGTCATATGTCAATGGATCTTACATGCCGGCTGAAAATCACGGACGGAATTCCTTTCTCGGCGTTGCTGAAATTGTTACTTGATTACACACATATACACGACTTGAGGTCTCTTCGATTGATACAATAATTTCCGAAGACGACCCTAGAGGCGCATTCTGATGAGTCGAGTGGAATTGAAGGGTTAAAGTTGATCAACAAAAGTTAAATTGGATTTGATTAAGTGCCGTAGTTCATTAAATAAATAATACCGAATACAAAAATTGTATTTTCGCATTATAACCGATAATAATTAATTTACTATTTTATAAATACTAAATCAGTCAAATAAAATTTTAATACTTTCTAATTAGGAGAAAGTGTACCTTGGACCATCTTTTAAGTCGATATTTGGAAAAATAAAAAAATTATGGATAAAGAAGATTCCTTTATTTAATCAGTTTTGTAATATGTATTTACAATTTAAATATAAATGAAATAAGTAGGTACTTGAAAAATAAGTAAATAAAATAATCACTCTCTGGTCTGAGGTACAACGGTTGTACCTTGGAACAACTCCTTATTGTACATATTTTGTAAGAGAAAATAGTACAATGTAACTTAAAAATAAACTTAATTTAACAATAGAAATAACCGATAAACTAAAGAAGAACATTTTATTGACTAAAATCAACTGAAATATAAGTTGTGACAAACCTACAGATTTAGGTTCAGGAAGAGGCCAGTGGCGGATCCAAGGGGGGGGGGTCACGGGGGTCATGACCACCCCCAAAACAAAATTAAATATCAATCAAATAATCCTAAAAAATATAATTTAAAACCCATCAACCCTATAAGCAGGAAGTGAAGAGTTGAAATTGTTTAAACTCATTTATTCTAGGGGTAAGTAAGTGTTGAATTATACGGAAGCCTTTTTAAATTGCTCTTTAAAAATCAACAATTCTTAATACAGTAATACCTCGACTAAGACTTCCACGAATTAAGAATTACGCGATTTTCAAATTTTGTCAATTCGTCATTTGAGTGCCAGAGAATCGTTCGATTATCGATGAGGTAGAATTACCGCCCACACATTATTGTTCATTCAATGTACATGACATGACTTTTCGCACGAAATCAGCACATTTTTATTTTGTATTGGGCATTTCTTATCTTCAGTTTTGTCTACGAATTGGTTGTTTGTAATTTGAATATGTATTATAATTGTTGAGACTGTGTGCTACATTTTATAATTTATCTATAATAAATATCAAAGTGAATATTGTTGTTGCATTAGCTCTGTCTGATACGTTAGTGAATACAAATAAAGCAACTGGGGGCTGCTGTCCAAGGTATTTGTGAAACTGTGAAACAGTAGTTTGTCTTGTTTTGTTTTAGGTATAACTGGATCACTTAGTCGTCTTCTTCAGTCACCAAAATTAGATTTTAAGTAGGTTACTGAGGTCATAGAGGACACTAAATGCATTCTTCAAAATAAAAGATCAAATGCTGAATCTGTTTCAAACAACGACTTTCACCGAAAGTTATGAATCTATTTAATCTTCGAGTTGTTTTACCTAAAACTGATAACACACCAGAAGATAAAGTTGCATTAAAAAAATTGTTGAGACCTTCCGGGATATTATTGGACTAACTACTTACTGCATATTCCACAGTCGAACAAGAGTTTTCACTGTGGATTCAAAAGTGGAAAAGAGTCGTGCAAAATAATGGAAAACTTCCTGATTGTATTTTAGAAGTATTAGAAAACTACGATATTCATATGTATCCAAATATCAGAATATTTCTGCAAATATTAATTACACTGCCAGTCAGTGTCTAAAGACTTGGCTTAGAAATAGAACTTGGAAAGGTTAACTGATTTAGCACTCATCAATGTGCATCCTGAATATCTCTAGATTTCATACAATCATATAGCGATTTGCTAAATCGGATAGGCGAAAAGAATACATTTTTATAAAATTAATCCGTAAACTAATTTTCGAAACCAAATTCAGATTTCTGCTTTAATCTGTGCCTTCTAAGAATTGCAAGGCAAAACAGACGTTGATAAAGATGAAATTAGAGACAAGGGGAATCTAAAATTGCATTCCACAACATATCTCCTCAACTGAGCAAAAATCCTTAGCGAATTGGTTTCTCGTACTCATAAAGAGTATATCGAAATAAAAGGAAAGACAAATAAAAGGAAATTTTAGATTCCCCATCTCTCTAGTTACAACTTTATCAACGTCTGGCTATGCCTTGCAATTTTTAGAAGGCTCAGATTAAGGCAGAAATCTGAATTGTGTTTCGAAACTATTTATGGATTTATTATTAGATGTCGCTATTGCGTCCAGATCGAAGCCATTTTAGTGTTGCTTCTACTATGGGTGAAATACGTATAAGCGGATACATAGACGCATTATACGTAAAATCAAATCTTAACTGTCTTTCCTTTTATAAAATTATATAATATTTACTTATCTTATTCTTATAGTATTTTTAATCACTGAACTTTTATTTACCACTCGTTGCCGGCTGTTGCTGATAATTCGTGAGAAAAATTTCAATACCGAGTAAAAAAATACTTCACTCACTTATAGCCTAATATGCCTAATTATAGAAATAACTATTCCTTAATTATATTATGTTTTTTGTTGAATAAACTAATTTAAATAAAATGCTGTTTACACTTATTCTTAAGGTTTCTTTTTCATTACGTAAGGGTGGCTATAACTACAGCAAATTGCTCTCTATCTTGAGCTGTTCTTAATATCGAATATGTGTTCATGCCTGTCTGTTGGACCTCTTTTTCCTTCTACTTTTCCTTCCATTATGAATCGTAGAAAGTTATATTTTTCTTCTCTGTGAATATGTCCTAGATAACTCGTTTTTTCTGTTGTTTACAATATTTAGGAGTTCTCTCTCAGTCCTCATTCTTCTCAGCACCTCGTTATTGGTCACGTGCTCTGTCCACGAAATCTTCAGCATTCTTCGAAAAACACATTTCAAAGGCTTCTATACGCCTCATACGTGTAGAGTCCGAATCCGAGAGTCCATGTTTTCACTCCTTATAGTAATAAGGAATAAATGAATGTTTTTACAAATTGATATATGATATAACGATAAGATAGAGTTTATTAGGAATGTTAAATACATTCATTAATGTTTACAATTACATTAAGTTGTTGCATTTAAATTACTTAACTTTGGTTTATACTTATTTATCCTTGGTTTGTTCTTGATTTTGTAGCTATAGGATAGGTGGATTTAAATTAATTGTCTTTAAAATACTTAACTTAAATTGACAGTCCTTGATTTTTCAGTATTTATATTTTAATAACTTTTCTTTGGTTTAATAGTCTTGTACACTTGATTTTACTGTCATAGAGTATGTGGGTTTAAATGATTTTTTTTTGTTTAAGTTTAAAACCCCTTAATGTTGTACCCTTCTTTGCACCCGTAGGGTATTTGGGTTTTAATAACTTCTCATTGGTTTTATATCGCTTAAAATAATTATTGAGAAAATGGTTCCCTTATATGAGGCACAAACCCATGACCCCCCCTGACAAAAAACTGTAATGTTTCGCCTTTCCGCCATTTTGTCAACTACGTATTCCTTGAACTTAGATTTGTGTTGCCGGGCAATTTTTAGAAGTTCTGCTTTTACCATTCCATCTTCGTAAGGCAGATACTTATTCTGCAGCCAGTCAAGAATATCCTGTTTCTTTCACGCAGTCGTTGGAAGTCTTTCTACTAGTCGTGAATGATAAGGTGCATTATCTAATACTATAATTGAATTTGGTGGTATGTGTTCAATCATCTGCTCAAAATACTCTTCGAAAACATCAGCTGTCATCTCCTCGTGATAGTCTTTTGTGCTTTTGGACTGAAATTCCAACAAACCATGCTTAACAAATCCTTTTTCACTGCCAATGTGAGAAATTATTAATCTACTGCCTTTACCAGAAGGTGGGGAGATACCAGTAGGCCAATCTTCCATAAAGGCTTGCCTGGAGCTTAATATATTTTTATCTGACTAAATTTTTTTTAGAGTATGACCTGAGTTTACCCACGTTTCATCCTGGTAGAAGATGAGCCTTCCTTCAGCCCGGAATTTTCGTATGGATCTTAGATAATTTCTTCTCCAACATATTATCTCCTCCCGGTCAATCAAAAGTGATTTTCGGTCTGATTTCTCCCACCGGAAATTTAATTCTTTTAAAACTTGCCACAATTTAGTTCGTCCGATATGAGGCAAATCCGGGTCGTCTCTAACTTCTTGTAAAATTTTGTTTAGGTTTGGTATTTCTTTTTTGAAAAAAAATCCATGAATTTTCCTTCGAATACCATTTTTGGCAAATGCATCAATTTCAATAGGCTTTTTCCCTCTCTTTAAGTGTTCGTTTGTGTTTGGGTTAGCTATAAGTACCGTGTTTTTTTCTTTCTGATAGGAACCTATATATAGTTGACTCTCCTACGCCAGTCATGTTGGCACAACTTTCGACTATGTTGCGAACAGTGTTTGTGGGATTCTGAGAAACCAGAGCATCGTGAATATTCAGGACAATAGTCTTCTCTCTTGGTGAATAGACAGACTTACTGACTGTACGCAACAGTACCGGTGTAAAACTTGATGATGTTGATGATGAAGCCATCACAAACAATCCAACAAAACGAGCACGAGCGAAAGGTACGTATATGTTCGTAGGTATATGGAATAAAAAATCACTCACGCACTGCATATAATTCGCAAAAGAAATATTCGAGACGCTAATTACTGCCGTAGACGCAGACACACCGACGAGCCGTAAATTACATGCGATCAAAAACGTACTAAACAAAAAAATTGTTTTCGTTCGTAATAACTTCACCCTTTTAAGTTAAGTTTCGAATATAAACTGAACAAACGAGGCACGGGACCAAAGCATACCCATTATATTATTAAAAATCTGGGGAATTCCATCCTAATTATCTTGCAACGAATAGTACCTTCGGATATGAATTCCAGGTTTTCTAGTAAAGTGATTAAACGCGAAGATTAGTATTGAAATATCCAAAGAGATAAGGTATTCTTATTTACAAAATTGTTAATGGTTAAATTCTTATTTTTATTAATATAATATAGTTACATAACATTAGCCGTGAAAGTTTTAATTGTTTTTTTGCTAAATATATTAGTATTAAAATATTATTAATATTATATATATATATATATATATATATATATATATATATATAACAGTATTAAAAAATATTATATTATTATTTAATGAATAAACACCTCAGGAACGCCTATGGTTTACGACCGTTTTATGAGTTTGAGGCACATTTCGTGTTCTCAACAATTTATGAACGGAGAATAGTGAAGTAAAAGAAATAGACAGCAAAACAATAAATAGAAAATTGAAAGAAATCGATAATACAACGGAAAGCACAGAAGAGAAGATAGAATCCCTTAATAAAACGATAGACGACATTAAAGACAATTTTATGAAAAACGAAGAAGGTAAGAATAAGACATGGATGACGACAGAGATTCTGCAGCTGATGGAAGAAAGAAGAAAAAACAAGAACAATAACTCTATGTGTAAAACATTACAACGAGATATACAGAAAAAGATCAGGGAAGCCAAACAGAAAGAACTGGAGAAAAAATGCCAAGAAATCGAAATTCTACAAAGTAAATATGACGACTTCAACGTGCATAAAAAGGTAAGAGAAATTACAGGCAAATGTAAAAACAAAAGAGTAAACTTGTTAATGAGAACGGAGAAGTAATTGTGGAAAATGAGAGTATTAATAATACCTGGAAAAATTACATACGAAATTTATTTTTTGATGAGAGGGAGAACCATTCCCCAATACCTACGGAAACAGGACTACCTATACTAGTGGCAGAAATAAGAGCAGCCATAATATCACTAAAAGAAGGGAGAGCTCCAGGACCAGACGGAGTACAGTCTGAATTTATGAACTTCTTGATGATGAATCTTTAAGAATACTAAGTAAACCCTAAAAAATATCTATGACACAGGCAATATTCCAAAAGATTGTAGATTCCTCCTTTGTTGTAGTTATGCCATTTATTTTACATGGGTGATCTTAACCTTATATCTTCTGATAGTTCATCTCAGTAGATTTTATATTCGATATTTCGTGTTCTTTGGAATGTTTTTCTAATTCTGTTTTTGATTTCTTTTAGTTCTTCTGGAATTATAAGACCTCTGTTATTCGTATTTTTTTGGGATGTTATTTTCCATTGCATGTTGAATTCTTCTCGTAATCTCTTTTGTTCTGTCAGTTCTTCTTTTGGATTAGAATTCCATTGTTATCTCCATTTCGTTAAGCTGTCTTCTGTAGCTAGGCCAGTTTGCGTCTATTTATTTTCATGCTTGTTGCTATATCTGACACAAACATCATCTTGTCTCAATGCTCACAATATCTTAGAAGTGTTTTTGCGTGATATTTCGTGTCCATACACCCCAGGCTGTATGGTGTGCGTTGAAATCTCCTGCTGGGACTACAGTATCTGCAGAGCCCATCATCTCTTCGATTTCTTCTAGAGTTACTAGAGCTAGACCGTTGACAATTCTCCTGTAAATAAAACGAAGAGCAAATGTAGCGGGAGCTCATATAAATATATAGTACAGCTGATAATAATACTTTTTGTCAAGACGCGGATAATAAAATGGTTGTAGCACGTGATGATTTTTATTAACCCTATATCGTACACCTACGTTTCCTATAAAATATTTTAAATAATAATAAAATACGTTAAAGAGAAAAAAATGTATACTAAAAAATTTATATACTTCAATTTTGTATAGATAACATTCCATGTATATAAATCTTACCTGACTGGCAATAGTATTAACTTATTATCAACCTAGATAAATAAATACACAAACCTCAAACAAAACAGAAGCAAGCACACGTCATAAAGCTCCCAGTACTTTATAAATCATGAAATTTTTATGTCGGTCCTATTTTCGACTGAAAGATGCCCATTAGACTCGGCCAATCTATTTTACAAAGTACTTTTATTATGATATAGTGTCGGTATTCTTTATCTCTCTGCAAGTCGTGAGTCTTCTTGCAAGGCGGTAAAATAAATAAACCTGCCAGATGTGTTTTAAGTGTTTGTGCACGATCTCTTAGCCGTTTTATTCTTTAACAATAATAATTAAAACAGTAATGACACATTTGAGGACAAATAAAATGATGTAATGGTGGTTTAAACGATCATCACCGTCGTTGGCGTGCTTCGGATGCGCAATCTTGGAAAATGTTTCCACAGTATAAGATAAAAAATACCAGCTCTTCGAAAAAATGTGCTACTTGTAGAAATTATACAACAAATTACAAAAAATTCGTCGCAAGATTTCGAGTTTTTAAAATAAGAAATTTTTTGTTAGTTTCAGATGGACAACTACTGAATTTATGCTATTATACTTTTACTCTTCTTATGATAAATAATATTTGTTATTTCTTTAGAACTGAGTTGTCTACGGGCCATCTGGTAAAGTGATTTGATTAATTTCCCTGTCAGTAGCAATAATAATAATAACAACAATAAAAAATATGTTTTTAAGTATTGGTATTAGATATTCATGGTTTTTAGGGACATTGAACAAATAACGTAATACATACGAGGAGTGAGAAGTAGAAAAATCATCAAGAGAACTGAAGAAATATTGTTTAACACTCACAACATAATCCAGAAAACAACACACCTCAACAATGCCTGGACACATTAAAACAAAATCTCCTTGATTATTCAGGCTGCCTGAGGAGATACAAAGTTAGCAACAACCGGAAATGCGACAATGTACTTTTTGAGCATGCAGAGAACGAGAAGGCGTTTTATAGGAAACTTAATTCCACTGTAGAAAATGAAAATAAATTATATCCAAGCCAAGAAGAAATTCACGAGTTTTGGGGAAATCAACTTTCAACGCCAGCTACTCATAACACCATTGCTGGCTGCCAATCTGGCTAAAGAAGTTTTGGAGTGTTCATGTGTGTTTGTCAATGTTAATTAATCATGTTATTTCTAATCCACAGGAAATACCATCATTTCTTACACAAGAAACCACTTATCTAATACCAAAGGATCACAATAACATCCAGGATGCAGCCAAGTACCGCCCAATTACTTGTCTTCCAACTTTGTAAAAATTGGTCACATCCTGTGTAGCCCGACGTATCTACCAACACTGTGCTCTAAACAATATCATAGAGCCTCAACAAAAAGAATGCGCTAAGGGTTCCATGGGTTGCAAAGAACAACTTATTATCGACTCAGTCATTTCTAACCAGGCATACCAAACCAAAAAAAGGAACCTTTTTACTGCCTTCATTTACTACAAGAAGGCCTTTGATTCAGTGCCCCATGAATCGCTTATAGATATATTGAAAATATATTAAAGTCGATGATAATCTCGTGACCTTTTTAAGGCATATAATGGCAGAGTGGAAGACTAAAATTCACCTTCAAATACCTTCAAAAACCAATATCGAAACTGAAGATATCCCAATCAACCGAGGTCTTTTCCAGGAGGACTCGCTGAGTCGATTTTGATTCTGTCTAGCGAGGAACTCACTATCTCAGCTACTGAACTCCACTGACTCAGGTTTTGGCATCAAAAATAACAATACTGTTGTGGCGAAGCTTAATCATGTGTTGTATATGGATGATTTGAAATTAATGGCTTCAACTCGAAACCACCTAGATGAGATGCTAAAAACTGTAGAAACTTTCTCAAATGATATTAGCATGCACTTTGGACTGGACAAGTGCCGTATACTAAATATAGTCAGAGGAAAGTTTCAGCCCGGAGATTTCCATATGCAAGATGCCCAAAACATCAAGGAAATGGGTGAAAATGAAAATGGCAAAAAATTGACCATAAACTAATGAAAACCGATCGAGGTTCCGAAATCGGTCATATCTTAATAGTAAAAATTTGTTTAAGGCATTAAATACGTACTCCTGTTCCGCGCTTACCTATTCATTTGGTATTATCAAGTGGTCAAAAACGGATATAGAAAGTCTCCATCGAAAAGTAAGAACACTTCTCACAAAGGCGCAAAGGCTTCTACCATCCACGCAGTGCAGTAGAGACCACATTACCGAGATATCAAAGGGGAAGAGGACTTATGGACATAGGTGAGCAACTGGATAAACAGGTTGCTAATTTAAGAACTTATTTTCAAGTGCATGCTGAGACACCTACTTTACATCGAGCAATTTGCGCAGTAGATGATACGACGCCGCTTAAACTGAGGGAACAAGAAATGCACATAAACCACTTGACTAAGCAAGAAAAAAATGCGCGCCTGGATGAGTAAACCTCTGCATGGGCGATATCTCAATGAGATCAGCTAAGAATATGTCAACAATACAGCGTCGAACTATTGATTGACATCAGGAAAGATGTTTCCCGAGACTGAAGGTTTCCTACTTGCCATTCAGGATCAGGTTATTCCAACTAAAAATTACCTGAAATATATTGGTAATTATCCTCAAGTCCAAAATTACAAATGCCGATATGAATGCCAAACCCAAAAAACCATCGAACATCTTACTGGGGTTGCCAGGCGTTTGTCAGTATTTGATTATAAAGAACGCCATGACTCAGTAGGAAAGAGTATTCACCAAGAACTAGCTGACAAACTGGGACTTCTCCAAACCGGTCATCGTCCTTATTATCAATACGTCCCTGACAGAATACTTGAAAATGACAACCACAAGCTATACTGGAACCGCACTCTGCTCACAGACCAACCAGTGGCACGTAATAGACTGGATCTCATACTAGTTAATAAACTTACTAGGCAAATAACACTTATTGATGTGGCGATACCCAACACCAATAATTTGCGTGTTAAATACAACGAAAAATTCGCCAAGTACAGAGATCTAGAAATACAAATTAGGAGACAATGGAGAATGGAAAGTACCCAGACAGTACCTTTTATTCCATCCACTACTGGTGTTATTCCAAAAAACCTCCTAGAGAACATAAAACAGCTGTGTCTAAATGAACATCTTTATAAGGCCATGCAGAAAGCTGTACTCCTTGCGACGTCCAGATGTGTACGAATATTTTTGGGAAATACTCCAACATACCAAGTCACCTAGGGCTCGAAAACACGGAAAGAGTCCCACCAGAGCTCAATCCTTTTGATACCATAGGTATTTGGGATGAGTGAATTTTCGCCTTAGATGGAGTGTGGGCCGCATAGCTAAATCTGGGAACATGTTTTTAGGTATCGCCACATCGATTAGTGTTGTTTGTCTCGTTAGTTTATTAATTAGTACGAGACTAGATAACATGTTTTTACCACAAAGATCAGATGTTAAAAGCTGTAAAAACCTTCTAGAATGATATTAGTATGCTCTTCGGATTATACAAGTGTCATGTTTTAAACACAATATATAGAAAGGTTCCGTCAGGAGGATTCTATTTTAAAAATAACCAAAATGTCGAGGCCATGGGTGCAAATGATATGTATAAATATCTCGGAGTAAAGCAAGCGTGAAAAATTGACACTAAGCAAATGAAAATTTTAGAAACGAGGCAGAAACCGACGAAGGGAAAAACGGAAGAGAGTAGAACAAGATTACAGCTTTAAAAGAAGCAAAACAAAGAGAACACCACAGAAAAATAAAGAAGATTAAGACAAAGATACAAATGCAGTTATGATTAGTATGATGAAAGAACTTATGGGAAGAAATGAAGAAATAATGAATGAAATAAAGCAACTGAGGAGGGAGCAAACCGAAGCAATTAATGGAAATGAGGCAAGAGAATCAGAACTTGAAAAGAGAAGTAAAGCAATTACAGAAGAAAATTTAACAGAGAAAAATAGAATAAGAAAAATTTGATTGTAATAGGAATAAAAATGGACGCAAACGACGACAGAAACAAAAGAGAAAGAATGGAAAATTTCGTATGCAGAGAACTACCAGTCAAAGTGAAATTAAGGAATGCCACAAAGATTGGGGAGAATCGCTGCGTTATAGAAACAGAAAACGTCCGCATTTACATAAGCAATAACCTGACAATGAAATAAAAAGAATACAGAAACAAACAAGCAAAGTGGATAAGAAAAAACAGGAAAAGGAAAAATGACAAGAATAGGATACAAAAACTTAACAGTAGACGGTAGGAAATGGAGATAAGGTAACGAGAAGGAGCGGCTATATGAAATAAAAAAAGTGGAAGCTGCACAGGGGGGTCAAAAAACTAATAAGTAGTTAATAACAAAGAAAAAATGGTAACGACATGACCAAGAAGAATAAGAATAACTCAAAATGGTCATCTTGGATATCTTGGAATTTAGTGTCTTCAATTTGGAAACTATACTATAGCTGATAAGTCTTAAATCTGTAAGTTGTGTTGGATTAGTTGTTTTGGAAATAAGAATAACGCTAGTAATTATCCAGTAAGTGAAAAATAATTTTTTAAAATACAACAATTTTAAACATGTCTTGAGTATAGTGCAATATTCATTTTAACATGATTAGGGAGATTCCATCAGCTCCTGTATAATTTGATTTGAAGCGATAAGTCACTTGATTCTCTAAAACTGCCTGAAATGTATTGACAAAGATATAACAGTCATTCCAATAAAGCTACTGTGTTCTTAAAAAACGTATACAACAGTGCAAAAGACATTCATAAACAAGAAACAACGTCCAAACATTACAAATAAGCTAGTTCTACAAATTTCGATACAAACCAGAACATCCTGTGGGAATAAACCGAAGGGTGAGAAAATTTCATCCATTTCCTGCCGCTAAAAATTGTATAATTTCAACGTCTTTCGGCTAACTAAAAGTGGCCTCAGAATAGCTGCTGACAGATCACTTAGTCATTTTTGGGAAACCAGAGGTCGGCGTAAATGAAAGAGACGAAAAGGACCGAGACCGCAAAACATGAATAAGCTTCTAAAAGGAACACAGGATGATCGGCTTCTGAATCGTCAATCTGAATTTAGGTACATTCTGAAAGTTGGGAAGTTCCCGCAGGGAAAAAATTAATTGTCGCTCGGGGATTTCGTATCGATAGAATAATGGAAGCTAAAATTTAATTCGGCTGATATAAAATTGTAAATTATGCAGTTATTCGATACACTTTCTTCTTCAAAAATGTTTTATTTAAATATTATGTATAGTCAAAAGATTTAATATTCAAAGAGTGTGTATATTTTCAAATTAAATTTAATATACTGGTAGGTAACTAAAATGATTGGATATACAAAGTCTCGCTGAGATGAATCTGAGAGCATTTGTATCGAATCGTTTATACAGTTGAGTCCATGGTTCTTTACCAATTGTCATCATTAAAGCTCGGATTTATAGGCAACAAAAATTGAAGAAAAAGGCGCCTATATAAGCAAAGATTTTTATTAAAAAAGGCAGGAATATAAACATTTAGGCAAAATATAGGCAATAAAGGAATATAACTTATTATTTATCGTACAAAGTGAATTAACGTAATATTAACTTAAGGCAGGTATATTTACACATCATAATCATAACATTAGTATAAATAAACCAGTAACTAAATAACTGTAAATTAATAATTAAACATTGTAACCACTTAACATTTTATCATTAATAGAAACAACTAAATGTTTTTCAATATTTTCGGTCTTAAAACTATGTCTTCGATCACTTAAAATTAATTTTTGCATTGAAAACGAACGTTCGACATCGACAGATGTAATTGGAGCATATTTCAGAGCGGATAATAAATCTGGCATAATTTGAAATTCCTCGGAAAATGTCCCATTTAAAACTTTAGCAACATTAGATAATAACGAAAAACCTTCATTCTTGTCGAAAACATATTTCATTTTTTTTTTAAATTAATTGACCGTTACTTCCAGGTGCCGATTTAATTTTCGTCTTTAAATTATCTATTAATTTTACTGACCCACATAAATTTATCTCTTTTTTTTTCTAATAAGGTAATTGTGGTAACTATTAATTTATAATTGTCATTGATATAAGCGAGTTTCAATTTGGGATTTTTTATTTTTTTTTGCTTCTCGAATGGCTTCGGAAATATCATCATCAAATTCTGACATAACTAATTCTATTTCATTGCGGTGTTCAAAGTAAAAAAAACTGCTTCGAGCCAGGTTCCTCACCTTGTAATTACTGGTTTAGGTGGCAAAGGCACACCAGGAAGTCTTTCTTTATATATTTGCACTATATAAGTGCAATCAATTAAATTAGGATAAAAAATCTTTAAATTAACAGCAGATTTTAACATATATGCCGCAGCATCTGAAAGCATTAAAACTATTTTATTCACTGGTATAGCGTTGGGTAAAAAGAGCTTTGTTAAACTATCTTGTATAAATCGACTTATTGTTTGTTTTTTCCAATTCTTTAACGGCAACTAAATAAGGTTTTCTCGCAGAGTTTTCGTTCAAAATTCCAATCATTAAATTAGCTATATACCTGCCGCATACATCTGTCGTTTCATCCACGATAATATACAAAAAATTACCCTCTAACTCCCGCTTAATTTTTGAAATACATTCCACATAACATTTTTCCACAGTATGTTTTCTCAATGTACTCTCGTCCGGTAAGGATTTATTAAGATATTTTTCGAAAAAGCATTTAAAACTAGGGTTATTAACTTTATATAGAGGAATGTTGGATGCAATCATCATCTGGCATAAATCAAATTTAAATGCGTCTTCCTCCTTTTTTTTGAACTGCTTAAACTATCCCGCAGAGATATTTGGGCTAACTTAGAGGAATTTAATTTTTCCAAATTACGTTTATGAAGTGGGGTTTCACAATGCTGGTCAATAAAGTACTTTTTTCTACTTGAAATCTGAGAATTAAAAAAAATAATTAGAATTCTAAAACCGCTTTTGAATTTAGTTATGTTGTGGGACGAGAAAAAATAAAACTTACTGATTTGCCGCATGGTTTACAAAATGCTCCATCTCCTTCTAGAGAAAGTTCCGAATAAGGTGCGATCCATAGCCTTAATTTAGATGTCATCTTTTCACACAAATGTCTAAACCGTTTTAAAACGTGTTCTTTGCTTTTCGGTATACGCAACAAAACTAAAGGATGTAGCAATTTGTGACTAAACTCTGATACAGTAACCGACTGTACAACTGATAATAAACTAATAAAGCTTAGGGTTAGGGATTTCCAAATAGTTAACCCTCAAGTCTCGATCAAGTACATTTTCCTAGAAATCTGTTATATAAACAAACCATTGATATTTTATTATTGACCCAAAATTTTATTATAGAATGGTTTAGTAATAGAATAATATCATGGGTAGTACCATGAAATTTAAAAAAAGGCACAAATAGGCGGAATTTACGAAAAAGGGCAAAAAGTGCAAAAAACAATTATAATAGGCAAAAAAGGCATTTTGTCTATAATCCGAGCTTTAGTCATCATTTAAAGCATACGAAATACAGACAGACAGACAGACAGAAAGTGGCTACTGCTCCGATGAAGGATTATATTGTAAAATTTGTTATCAAATAAATATAATGTAAAATGTTGTTTTGCTTTAAAATTTTGATGCAGAATTACAGAAATCTACATTTGAAGTACCATAATAAATTCTTTTAATGTCATTAGTGATTCATAAATAAATATACAATTTATAAAAAATATAATTAAATATACAATAATATTTACAGTGTGTTGATGTAATACTCCCCTTCTTAGCCAAAAGGGCGTATCTCAAAAAATTTTCACAATTCACACTTTTATTATATTTTTATCAGCACTCACACTTTTTTAATATATTTCAATTTTAACTGCCTTAAAGTGTGTTTTATAATACAATTATATTTTAGATTATTGAGTTTTTAAAATTTGTTACTAAATATAACCAAACAATGTGATAAGCCTTTTTTGCTTATTATAAGTCATAAATTTCACTAATCGAAAAGGTCATTTCTATCGAAAACAAATCTGTGAGTGTGATACCTTTTTAGTGCTAACACTATTAATTAGTTTTAAGGGAGTTTTCTGAACACTTGAAACTTTAACACATTTACCAAAATAATTAACTTAATTAAGTACAGAAACCAACAATAGGCTGAATTCAATAAAGATTTAATTAAATAGCAAAACTTTATTTATAAAATTGAAATATTTATTAAACAGCCCTTTTTTTAATGTTTTACACACTCAGTTAAGAAGATTTTCCCAAAACTTCATCCGTGGTTTTCCTATGATTCCTCCTAGGTTTTGATTATGTTGTTCTTCTTTTCAGTAGATATTCCCTTATAAGTTACTTGAGACTTCGGTTCAGGGAAAATGTAGTTTTTTGTGACTTTTGAGTTTAGAAAATTGATTTTCTTGTACTCCTTTTTATCAAAGTCATTTTTGTTGACTGTTTACCTCTTGAAAAAACTACTTCTACCATGTCATGCAGGTACGGCCGTGGTACAATTTTGTTGAGTTTGTAT
Organism: Diabrotica undecimpunctata; assembly: GCF_040954645.1. Classification (NCBI taxonomy): domain Eukaryota; kingdom Metazoa; phylum Arthropoda; class Insecta; order Coleoptera; family Chrysomelidae; genus Diabrotica; species Diabrotica undecimpunctata. The sequence goes on along the minus strand of NC_092806.1, from coordinate 157,278,007 downwards.
TGAGATGAGAAGTCATTCCAAACAAGAAAGTTTTTTAAATCTATGACATGAACATCAGTTCCAATTGATGCATTTTTAATTGTTGTCACAAAATCTGTATAGTCATATAATCTGGTCCCCATGCGTGTCATGGACAGCTCCACTCTGTGATGGAACGAATCTGCTGCCATAAATGTATGGCCTGGTTCAAAATATCTTCAAGTTACTTGTGAAGTGTTTGTTTCATCTAAATTTATTAGGTACAACAAAGCAGAAAATAGAGACCAGTTTTTGTTTTGAGATGAACAGTTATCTCTCCATATTGTTATGTTTTCCACATCCCTTTTAAACAAAATAAATTGGTTAAAAGTACTGATTAACTCGTCTTTGGTCCGACCAAACAGGCCATCGTGCCACACAGCAGCAAAAGGTTTGCAATGTTCTTGCTTTTTTCCCACTGGTACAAATGTTTCATTGTACACAGATACTCTATGTGTAAATATGGTAGATTTAAACATCTCTAGCCTGGGAAACATAATTACTTTTTCCATGTCTGCGCAATAAACTATGGACTTTACATTTTCTTTCTTTTCTTTGTCTTCAGTGTATAATTTTCTTGATTTATTTGACTTTTCCTTGTAAGTTTTTCATTTAGTGCAACTCTCACACGACTCATCCAGGTGGTTTTCTTTGTCATGGGTTTTGTCATGTTCATTAAATTTCTGACACAACTCGCACTCCTCGTGGCCAAGTATAACAATTGATATTCATGTCTTTAGCTACTTTTCTATACTTTTCATATGAACACACAAAAGAAGGATTTTTTTCTATGAAGTCTTTAAATATACAAGTGAAGCTCAATTCGCTGGTAAGATATAAACGATTAGGAGCATGCTCCTTGCGATAATGAGCGATCGAGGGTCCAAAAGAATTGATGTGCTGTTTGATTAGGTCGCTATTAATCTTGTTGTGAGGTTCTTTCGTACATCTTGAGTCTTTCTGAGGAACTACAGAGTTTCTGTTGCTTTTGAAAATGTTCCGGAATACTTTGTCATTACCCTTGTCATAGCCCAAAGTACTTATAAAAAAAACTTTACACGCTATTACAGATTCTTCATTTTCATTTTCCAATGTGTAACGAAATAACTGGGTAACTTTTTAGCCTGGGAAACAACGGTTTCCCAGGCTAAAAAGTTACCCAGAGAAAGATTTTCTTTCATTTTGATTATTCATCTTCCAAAAATATTCATTCAAAAACTGCCTTCTTTTCTCACTAACTTTTTGGGAACACTTGTGAAGGCATTCAGGATTACAACCTGGTTTTACTGAATGTTTTTCCACCATTACATTGAGCTTCTGTTTCTTCCTTTCATCTACTGTTAAGTTATACTTTTTCTTTTTCGGATTGTACCTTTTTTGGTGTATTGATCAGTTGTAGTAGCCTAACACTATTTTCATTTTCTAAAGAGACTTCTCATTCCCAGTTTTCATTCCCTAGTTACATTGCTAGGGTTAGGCTCAATAACTACACCTTGGACTAGTAGTTGAACAGTTGTACTAGGCATAACACTTATAATAGTGCACATTGAAAATTGTACTTTTTGTAACTTTTGAACAGATAACAACGGTTACAACGGCCCCCATTCCTTTTTTTTATTCAAAGTACTCTATTTAATTAAAATGAGTTCTGGTGCTTGTGATGTAAGAGATTTTCCAGGCATAATCTAAAAAAATTCAATAAAATATTTTCTTTTTGTCGTTTCTTTCACTTTTGCGGAAACTTAAACAAAGCCATTACTTAACTGTGTGAATGAGGAACGTTTTATGTAAATTAATAGCAAAATAAAATACACGTAGCATAAAATTTCAAACTCCAATATACAATTAGTCGTGGAAAAGTTTCTCCAAGTATTCTTCCCATATTTTCTTTTTATCTTTGGTTAGGGCAAGATTGCCTTCATCATCTGTCATGTTTCTGCTGTTGCGTCTTCGGAACTTTCCAGCTATTTCCTTTACCTTTCGATGGACATTGAAGTTATCATATCGACTCTGATACTCCTCTATTTCTTGACATTGTACTGTTTTTTGTTTCTCTTTGGCTTCTCTTTTCTTTCTTCTAACGATGGTATGTATTCTCTTATATTCGTGGAGATTTTCTTTGTTTTTTTTTCTCTGATCCATAAGTTGAAGTATTTCATCGGTCATCCACGATTTTCTTTTTTTTGTATCTTTCTTCGTCGGGTGTTGTTCTTTTATTTCTCTCACTAGTGTTTCTCTCAGTACTGTTTCTCGTATGGTGGTCAAACTTTCCTCTATAGTTCCTGCATTTTTGCATTTTAGCACCTTTGTATTGAGGTTTTCACTCACCTTCAGTCGAACATTGGGATCTTTCAGTTTATACGTCTTATTTACTAGCATGTAATTAATCTGATTTCTTACAATCCTTCCCACATAATCCTGTGGAGATTTCCAGGTGTACAATTTCCTTGGGTGTAGCTTAAACCAGGTGTCCATTATTACTAATTGATTTGCTTCCGCAAAAATGTCCGATGTGTCTCCCCGATCGTTCCGGTTTTCTAGTCCAAATGGTCCAACTGAAGATGATGTTTTGCTGGCCCCAACTTTGGCGTTGAAGTCACTCATGACAATTGTTAGGTCTTGCTTTTTCAACTTTTTCACGAATTGATTGACTTCTGTTGTAGGTGCATACATTTGAAATGTATTGATGTCGATTGGTCTTGCTTTCAGTTGTATGAGCATCACTCTTGTTGAGATTGGGATGAAGTTGTCAACAGATGTTGCCACTTCTTTTGCCAATATAATGCCGACACATAATTCATGTTTGCCGTTATCTGTTCCAGAATAGTAAACGCGGTGTTCTCCGATATTTGCGGTTCCTGAACCTAGCCAACGCATTTCGCTTATTCCCAGAATATTTAATTTCATATGTGTCATTTCTTGTATTGCATTATGGATTTTACCTTCCTATGCTATGGTTTTCACGTTTCATGTGCCTATTCTGATGTCTCCTTTGCATATTAATATTTTTATACGATAAAATATATAAATTTATATTTTATATGAAATCTAGTACAAAAGTTAAAATTCTTATACACTGTACTACACTTCTTAACCACTAATAAATGCATAAGAAATACTTTTTAAAAGAGATGTAAAAAAATTCCGTGCATAACATGTTTGTTTCTAATAAATTCGGTTATATTATTTCTCAATGAAATTCTAACTTTTTGCAAATGTACCTACAACTTGAGACTAAGACTTGTTTTTTAGATTTTCATTAAATTATATACAACGTTCTTTTTAAACATCGTTATGTGTGCGTGTTTAGGAAGTCGGGCGTATCAGTTCTCTCAAGAAGAAATATCACTAACTCAGGGCGTTGATCAGATCGGATTTTATAACATCCGTTTATCGTGAGTGGCATTCCTCCGAAGAGGTATATTTAGCCCAGAAATGCTGATATTTACGATGTTTATGGACATTTCAACAATTTTATTTGACATTCTGAACTGAATGGCACTCTTATTTTTAAAAGCTTCGTCCTGGAAAAGTCACAAGCTTTTAGTCCATTAGCGTTAACGTGTTAGAGGTTATACTTAATTTTCGATGTGTTAAAAGCGATCTTTTTATCTTGACGTTTAGTGTTACATCGGAAGGTACAAATTTTCCACTTAAGAGGTGTAGTATGTCTCATATAATTTGTTCATAGCGACATTCCATTTACACATATCTTTTACTTTTGTGCTATGACTTCAACTGAAAAGTTCACTCAGATTTAGACTCCATATTTCATAAAATAGAATCTATAGATATTTGTTACAATTGTTGTTTGATTATTCTTCAGGATAATACAGCAAGATGGATATTTTATATTTCTGGTGAATGGACTTTTTCGCCAACAGACAAAAATTGATTTTTTCCAATAAGGCGGAAAATGCAGTTAAAAACATTATTGACGATTTCACGGTAAGTTTCCAATCTCTTCTGGATGCTAAACATGTTTTTTAAATAATTTATTCAGCAACAACTTTCATTCATAAAACCAATTTACGATTTGCGTCAAAAAAACTAAACTTGTCATTGTTAGAAACCACAACATTATTAAAGAAATTTGAATCATTTGTCCAAAAGGTTGAAGCTAATATTGGACAAGATGTATGATATAATTTGGACAAAAAATATAGTCCTTCCAACCTTCTCTCGCTGTGCAATCGGCATGGGCTCAACTCAAACAAGATCACATTGATACCACTATACCACAATTATCTGCCCTTCCCGAATTCACTACAAAGCAGGCAGATATTCTCTGGGCTAGTCGGACTCACATCATCTAGTTTATCATTATTACAAATGTTTTTTTCGTCATATTCCAATTCCTGCATTTCACTATCTTAACATTTAATCTTTTTAACATGTGTCGATTTTTGACCTCTTTGCGAAACATCTTTTCTTTTTGTATCAGCTGTCTTCTTCTCGTTTTTCTCTTTCGTCTTCAAGTCAGCTTCTTCAAGAACCTTCTTCATCGTAGTAAAGTAGCTATAGGTTTAAGTAGATAGCTGCAGAAAAGTTGGCTGTGGAACTCTGAGGACCTCATTAAATAAATAAAAAAGCACCTGATACAAAGAAAATAATTAGAAACAAATCACCAAAAAAAAGACAATATATTAGAGATCAATACTAGTATTAGATTTAGGATAAGAGTGTTTATGAAACAATGAATAAATGAGTAAAAATTGTGAGATTGGCGAATGGATTCAGTATCCACAATTATATAAACCCAAACAAACATCAATAACAACCTTCTTCATCGGTGTGGATGTCAGGATTTCAGACCATGTCTTTGTACAACGTCCTAGTTTTTTTCAGATTGCGTGGACTTTTGGTAGTGGTAATAAATCCTAAAAAGAAATATATATATATATATATATATATATATATATATATATATATATATTAATGTGATATTAAAAGTCAGAGGTTAGCCAAGCAATTAATTAGCTCATTAATTAATTAATTAAACTTATTTAAATGATTCAATTATGATTTTATCACACTATTTAATTCTCTTATCTCAGGGTTATATTCGTGCTTCAATATCTATGCTTTACATATGATAGGTAAGGTCTAAGGAATATCGGAATAATAGTCATATATGATACAAAATTATATATTGAAATAAAATTCACACTCAAATAGCTTAAACAAAAAATATCTCATATAAGGATTATCAAAATTTTGTTCTACGTACGTGAACGTTCAAAATTTAATGTTATACACTATATAAATTTAAATTTTAAATCAAAATTGTTGTTCTATATCTCCTGATAAATATTTCTATCTTTTCTGAAGCAATTAAAAAAAAACTGTATTGATAAAGAAAAACTGACGAATGTTAAAAAAAACTATCTCTCTGATGATAAGTTGTCCAAATCCTTGTTCCTTGTAGCCTACACTATATATTCTTAGCAGTTCCCTAGGTAATCAGCAATCTTACAACAAATTATTGCGAGCCTCTCGTCTTCAATGATCTCCTTCAGATGCACGTATCGTTCAAAAAAAAACGCTAGCCTCTTCTCCTCTCGATAAACTGAATCTCTCGTTCCGGCCTGAACAGTGACTCTTGGAATATATAAGTAGAAAAGTATGACTTACAATATTTTACTGGATTAGCTTCCGTCAGGATACACTTAGTCCACGAAAACTCACAAACATTCACTTCTAATGCTTACTATCATTTGGGAACCGCCAAAGAACTACGACTGTTCGCCTTGCACCCTTGGAAAACAACTGATGATATTTTTTCCCTCTAAAATCTAGCTAAACTCTCATTCCTCCATCTCTCCCACTTTTTTTCACTCTTTGCCAATCAAAGTTCGTCATATTTATCCCCATTTAGATAACAAACAACAATTTTAACTACAATTATAACTTTCCTACAAACTGTTAACATGCTAATCGTTTTCTACAAATTCTTAAGAACTAACGGAGAAATATAATTTCTAAATTCTACCCTATTGTCTTTATTCACTGTACAAGTCCATTTGGAAAACCCGGTCGTATTGTTCAATTCACTACGTTCACTCAAATATATTTTACAAAGAAAATAATTTATGCATATCTTAAATTTTGTTTACTACAGGTAATCCAAAGATAATGGACTTTCTTTTCTTTGAAATATCTTTCATAGTTTATCAGTTGAAATATTTTGAATTATTATATTTTATAATTTGAAATATATTAAGAGCAAACCAATATTATTTTTAATTTTACATAGCATAACAACTCTCCAGGATATCTTGAAAATCTATTTAGATGGTCTATTTAGTAATTTTAATTTTATCTTTGGCGGATAAAATGAATCATAACAATATATATATATATATATATATATATATATATATATATATATATATATATATATATATATATACTACAAACCTTTATGTTGAGACTAATTTGTTGTAACTAATTTGTTTTTTCTCGATTTTAGGCTGTTTATAACTAATCTTCTATTCGGAAATAAGAGACACGAAACACAGATATGGAATCGCCATTATACTTACATAGTGAAAAGACAAAAAAGAAACAGTAACGATTTATAAACTAACTGCAGTTTAGGAGGAAAAAGAGATAAATTACACTGAAATTGAAAAAACATCACACCTCATAAAGAAACACGAGTCTCTTTAATTGAAAATTAAATTCACTATTATCGAAGGTTACGTAATATTAGCGGTATTTCATAAATCCTCTAGAGCAATGTTCAGGGACAAGGGTTCAAAATGACTCCAATTCCGCCCTGATCTTTTCCATCTAGATTCCCAATAAATGTTAGTTAAGTGTTCACTGGAGACTGTAATTCACACTTTTTAATCAATTCTCATTCAATCTACCCTTGTTTCGAGTTGCCAGTGACATGATAAAAGAATTTCGGATTCTGGATTCATCCCAATTTGTCCAGAATGCTCCCGGCACACTCTAAACTTTTCTGGAATTGAAAAGGCAATTTAAGGACGATTTGGAATTTCGTTTTGAGGGTAAATCATCGGTTATTTTGTTATCGATTGTCTTTTCTAGACAGTTCGTTTATAATGAAAAAATATTTAATACGACACGTTTTTGTTAACAGTGATTGGAGAAAATAATACGATAGATTTTATTGTGAAATACTTTATACACAGTTTTTAATTTTGATTAGACTTTACAGGAGACGAAGCTCCAAGATTTTAAGGCTAGACCATGTCAGAAATGATGGAACTATAACTTATATTGATGGAACTTATAGAATTATGAATGCAAATAATAGAAAAATAAAAATAGTTTTCGAGGAAAACATTTTATCAATCTTACCATTAGGGACACAGGGAAGAAAGCAATATTGCCTTTCAATGTATGTCTGATACCTTCAATATTCAAACGTAATGGAATAATATTCCTATTATATTTCCTATTATATAAAAATACTAATCAAATTTGGAATATTATTGGTCTTCTAAACCACCTGAACAAGCTGTTTATACCTATAATGGTTAAATACGAGTGGCATTATACAAAGTGACAAACACACTATTCCGAACTAAGGTACACATAATAGTTTTCCCGAATAAGCTGGCTGCCACTTTAATTGATGTGCATATGCGCTTCTATGGATTACCTTCCATTCAAATTGGACTATTCCGTTCCACATCAAATTTGCATGGAACAGTTGTAGGTTATACCGTTAATCAAAATTACATGGGCGTTTTGAGAATGGAAATAAACAGTAAATCAGTCGCATTCTAGTAGTTTTCTTAATGGAAATATAATTCATAACCGTAATATAATTCGTAAGACTCGTGAAATTAAATAAGTATCAAAAGGATTAGAAAATAATTAGCGAAACATTTTATGATAGAAGTCCTAGAAATTATTTGTCGGAGAAACTCGAAGTCAAGGAGTATATTTTGACGGACTTTTGAAATCATACTTTTTATGTTTGGTGTCTATAAGGTCGTATTCTACCTAATATATTGAAAGAATTTGGCATACCATCAAAATTAATACGACTAGTGCAAATGACAATGACAGAAACAGAAGCACAGGTATGTATTCAGGGACAGATCACTGATGCGTTTATGATAACGCAAGGACTGAAACAAGGCGACGGACTAGCTCCAACGCTCTTTAATCTTGTTCTTGAATATGTAATTAGACGGTTGACGGTGAGCGGAAATAACATACTTACAAACAAGTCTACCCAATTAGCAGCATACGCAGATGATATAAACATAATGAGCAGAACAGTGAATGCAGCGGAAGAAACCCACGTTGAGTTGAAACAGAGTGCAGAAGCAGTAGGGCTAGCAATAAATACAAATAAAACAAAACTACTCATACAAACCAGATCAAATAGACCGGTGCAACAACACTTTATTGACGATATAGAACATGTAAATAGATTCACATACCTAGGAATGGATCTGGTCGCAAGCAATGAAGAAGAACCAGAAATAAATAGAAGGCTTATGCTGGCAAATAAAGCCTATTTCGCGATGGGCCACACATTCAAATCGCGAGACGTACACCGGAAAACAAAAGTCCGGGTCTATAAAACAATAATCAGGCCCATAGTAAGTTATGGTTGTGAAACATGGGTGGTGACACAGAAATCTGCCAATGCATTAGATGTGTTTGAAAGAAAAATATTACGTAGGATCCTGGGCCCAATAAATGAAAACAACAACTGGCGAATTAGGTATAATAGAGAAATATACGAGCAATATAGCGAACCAACTCTAACACAACACATTTAACTGCAGAGATTACGGTGGGCAGGGCACGTGGTCCGCATGCATGAGAATAGAATCCCCAGAAAATTACTGAATGCAAGAATGCAGGGAAAAAGACCTGTTGGAAGACCTAAAAAGAGATAGGAAGACGAAGTCGATGAGGATGCCAGGAACTGCCTGGGAACGCGTTCATGGAAAAGAACAGCGGTAAATCGAGATGATTGGAGAAGCCTGTTGAAGGAGGCCAAGGCCCGATTTGGGCTGTAGCGCTATTGGATGGATGGATGGTCTATAAGGTCGTGGTTTGAAATTATTTCTTTCGGATTCCTGCAGATTTAAATAATTTAGAAGAATTTCCAGCTACAATACTTGCTAAACGGAAAGCAACTGTGACAGATTTGAGGGTTTACTCACATTAAAGTTCGTTAGAAATACAATTTACATTTTCATGAGACTGAGGATGTCGTGTATCATTGAAGCTTGTAGATAAGGCTGAAGAGGCGTATGAGTGAACTGGAAGAATGAGTTCTCTCTACTCTACAGAATTGTAAAAGATTTGGGATTTAAATAGATGAAAACGAAAAATAATCGACGTTTGTTAATTGAACCGAATCATATTCGTGTTAGGTATTTAGAGAATATAGAAATGAAGGTAAGCTATATAAGTATATGTTGATGAAACCTATGTATATGCAAGATACACTCCTTTCTTATTAAGTGGCCGCCAAAGAATCTCTCGAGGAACTCTATCATATGCTTTCTTAAGATCAATAAATGCCATATGAGCGTTTGTTTTTTATTCCTACACTTTTCCATCAATTGCTTTATAATGACAATTATAAAGCAGTGTTGTTTGGTCTGCCTTGCCCAACATGAGGCCAAACTAACTATCGGTTATTTCGGTTTCTTTGCGATCCGTCTACCAATTACTCTACCCCATATTTTCATGGTGTTACTAAGTAGCTTTATGCCCCTGTAGTTAGTACATTGTTGTACGTCTTAATGACACATACCTTGAAAAAACCATCCTCTTTACGTCTGTTTTATAGACTACAATAAAGCGTTTGATGAAGTAAAACATGACCGACTCATGGAAATTCTAAAAAATAAAAACCTAGATGAAAGAGATTTAACTAAGATAATGGCATCAACACCCAACAATAGAGCCAGAAACATCGGCCACCAATTCACGGTTGATAATTCTACCTTTGAAGTGGTGGACAAATTCACATACTTAGGCTCCCTGATCACCAAGGAGAAAGTCATGACGGAAGAAATCAAGCAAAGAATAATCCTAGTAAACAAATGCTATTTTGGACTGAGTAGACATATGAGAAGCAGAAACTTAAGCCAAAAAACAAAAATAACCATATACAAAACCTTTATACAACCAGTGTTGACATATGGGTCGGAGACATGGACCATTTCCAAGGCAGATGAAAATCTCCTGCTTATATTTGAACGAAGGATCCTGAGAAGAATATTTGGTGGCATCTGTGAAAATGGTGTTTGGAGAAGGAGGTACAACTACGAGATATATCACAGATATAAACATATATTTGGTGGTAAAGACGTAGTATCCTTTATAAAAATAGGAAGAATAAGATGGGCAGGACATCTGGCAAGATCACAGCAGAACAACCCTCCTAGAAGAATCCTTATGTCACAACCTGTGGGAAGTAGAAGTAGGAGTAGACCAAAACTCAGATGGAGGGATGGTGTAGATGAGGATGGTAGACAAATAGGCGCAGCAAACTGGCAACAGTTGGCAATGGATAGAACTGACTGGCGTAATAGACTTGGGAAGGTCGAGGCTCTTTTATAGGGCTGTAGCACCAATGATGATGATGATGATGATGATGATGATGAGATGAAAGAGATTTAAGGATTTACAATCAGCGAGCAATAGTACGAATTGAAAAAGAGACATCTGAAGAAATGGAAATAAAGAGAGAGGAGTCAGGCAAGGCCGCACACTATCACCTCTATTATTTAACGTTTATTCTGAAGAGGTAATTCGAGAAACTCTGGAAGATGAAACAGTCGGCATAAGAGTAAATGGAGTCTTAGTTAACAACATCAGATATGCAGATGATACAGTAATAATAGCCGATAGTTTACAAGAAAGGGAAAGACTCATAATTAAAAGAGTAATGTGTAGTAGGGAGTACGGACTCTCGCTCAATATCAAAAAGACGAAGTTTATGAAAATTTGTAAAAACAACCATAATACTAAAGAAATCTTGATAGTAGAGGGCCAGTAGATCGAAAGAGTGAAAAAGTACACTTACCTAGAAACACTTATAATAGAAAATAATGACTAGACTGCAGAAATCAAAGTCACAATCGAAAAAGCACGTTCTAATTTTATGAAAATGAAAAAGGTCCTATGTGGCAAAGATTTAACATTAGCTCTTAAAGTAAGCCTAACAAAATGTTACGTATACAGTGTACTATACTATGGAGTGGAATCATGGACGTTAAATCTAGACACAATGAGACGACTTAACGCCTTTGAAATGTGGACCTATAGAAGAATTATGAGGGTTTCCTGAGTAGATAGAGTTACGAACAATGAAGTACTGAGAAGAATAGGTAAAGAGAAGGAAGTTGAACTTACAATTAAAGAAAGAAAGCTACAGTGTCTCGAACATGTGATGCGGGGCGAGATGTATAGCATTCTGCGACTTATAATGCAAGGAAAGATAGATGGCAGAAGAAGCATCGGAAGAAGACGAATTTCATGGCTTAAGAACCTGAGAGAATGGTTTGGATGCAGGTCAAAACAACTATTTATAGCTACTGTCTCAAAAATTAAAATAGCTATGATGATTGCCAACCTCCATAGCGGAGATGACACCTGAAGAAGAAGAAGAAGTACGTCTCCCTTGTTTTTGTAAACAGGTACTAATTACTGCTTTTCCATTCTTCTGGCATTTGTCCAACATCCATAATTCTATTAAATAAACCTTTTAGTCAGCTTATTCCTGTCTTTCCTATTGCTGTTCACACTTTCCCAGAAATATCATCTGGTCCAACTGCTTCCTTTCTTTATTTTTTGAAGTGCTTGAACAAAAAAAAAAAGAAAAGAAAAGCAGTTGGACCAGATGATATTCCTGGGAAATGTGCACAGTATTAGGTATGTGGGAAAATTATTTTTCCCATCAATGTTTCTCCAACAAACGTGTAGTATAAAATATGTTTTCATTATAAACGAACTGTATAAAAAAGACAATCGATAACAAAATAAACAATGTTTTTCCCTTAAAACGAAATTCCAAATTCCCTTTTCAATTCCAGAAAAGTTTAGAGTGTGCCGGGAGCGTTCTGGACAAATTGGGATGAATCCAGAATCCGAAATTCTTTTATCATGTCACTGGCATCTCAACACAAGGGTAGATTGAATGAGAATTGATTAAAAAGTGTGAATTACAGTCTCCAGTGAACAATTAACCAACATTTATTGGGAATCTAGATGGAAAAGATAAGCGCGGAATTGGTTTCATTTTGAACCCTTGTCCCTGAAACACCGCTAATATTACGTAACCTTGGCTAGCACTGAATTTAAATTTTCAATTTAAAAGACTCGTATTTCTTTATGAGCTGTGATTTTTCAATTTCAGTGTAATTTCAACACAATTCGGTTTTAAGGGAGGACTAGGAACAAGACAGGCAATTTTATGTTTGAACACTTTAATACAAAACTGTTTAGATCAACGAAAAGATGTCTACCTCACCTTCATCGACTACGAGAAGGCATTTGACAATGTTAAACATGATATCATGATGGAACTACTACATTGGGCCAACATTGACCAGAAGGAGATTAGAATTATTCAGAATCTATACTGGAACCAAATGGCAAAGGTGAGGATTGATCAAGACCAATATACGGATGAATTTGAAATCCGGAAAGGTGTCAGCCAAGGCTGCATACTCTCTCCGATGCTTTTTAATTTATATGTTGAAAATATATTTGCAGAAGCATTAGAAGACACGGAATTAGGCATTAAGGTGAACGGCATACCAATTAGCAACCTACGCTATGCGGACGACACAGTGATTATAACTGATAAATTGGAAGATCAGCAGTTATTACTTGATAGGGTGAATCTCTCTCTTGTCGTTTCCTCATTGCTGAGGATCGTGATTTCCTACAATGCGGGCTGTCAATTCTCTCCATCTCTTGCGATTTTGGGCTGCTCTCATGGACTCGGAAAACGTCTCTCCAGTGGCTTTCTGTACTTGATCTGACCATCGGATAGGTGAGCGTCCTCTGCCTCTACGTCCTACTACGTAGAGGCAGATCCTTCTAGGTAAAAAATATGGCCTCAAAACCAACATTTTGAAAACGAAATATATGGTCATTAGCAGAAACCCTCCAGAAAACCCGATAATATGCATAGGTGACGATCGCATAAAACGCGTGAAAACTTTTAAATACCTTGGCACCACAATCAATGACCAATCGGATCCACAACAAGAGATAAAAACCCGAATACAAATGGCAAGACAAGCTTTTGTGAAATTCAGACCGTTCCTATGTAATCAAAACCTACATTTCGAAATACGCTACAGAATGGTCAAGTGCTACATATGGTCCATCTTGCTTTATGGCATGGAAACGTGGACTTTGAAAAAAACATCTATCAACAAACTTGAAGAATTTGAAATGTGGTCATTAAGAAGAATGATGCGCATACCTTGGGTGGATAGAGTTCGAAACGATGACGTCCTTAAGAGAGCCGGCGTGGAAAGAGAACTCTTTAAATTAATTAAAAAACGCAAGATTAGTTACCTTGGGCACATATTGAGAGGAGCAAAATATGAAATACCACAGTTAATCCTACAAGGGAAGATCGAAGGTAGGAGAGGAGCCGGCCGCAAACAATTATCCTGGTTAAGAAATATTAAAGAATGGACAGGAATACACAATACAGGCGAGCTGTGTCACGCCGCCAAGAACAGAATTCTAGTAATGAGATAATCGCCTACGCACTTTGGTGTATGGCATGTTAAGAAGAAGTGGGCATCTGTGAATGTCCCTGTTTTCCGAATAGCTGAATTGTTAGAAACAGCCTAAAATCGAGAAACGCTCTTCTTTTAGTTCCAGTTTCCGAATATCTGATATAGTACTCGTGTACGAACAGTACACCCGTCCATTTCTAGGGATAGCAATATGTCTGGATCTATCTTTCGAACTTCCCAGATGTCTGACCCATATCACCATATGTTCTGTTAATCTGTGCCCATATGTACAATTCTTTCAACATTGGTTTGTAGAATTTTTGTTTTATTTTTTACGTTATGGCTCCAGAGGAATAAATGTCTTTCTTGTTTAATTTTATTCTTAATGTCTTGTTGGCTCTTTCCGTTAGATGTCAATGTTACACCGAAATATTTGAATGATAAGCAATCCTTGATATAAAAAATAGTAAATAAAAAAAACTGTGGTTAATTTCTAATAAAAATAATAAATAATATCAAAATTCCACAAGAAAATAGTTTCGTAACAAAATCTTGAAGAAGCCAGGAAATACTTACGATACAATTCTGCCATGTGTTATATATTATAATTCTCGAAAAAATTTAGCATCATTTGATCCCGAAACATCACACCAATTACCCACGTTTTAATAAATATTTTTATTGTTGTTGTGTCTCATTTTAAAGTTGTAATGAAATATGGCGCACGAAATAAATTTGAGTAATTATTTTGGGTTTCAGAAGTGTAAAAAATGCCACCGCACCGAAACGCTTCATGCCGGATCGGACCAAGACATTTTGATAAATGACGCCTATTAAAATAATGAGTGTACAAAAATAAAACGTTTCTTCTTGATAAACATCACGGGAATGTCGCATTTCGTGATTTTTACAAAACGGTTCGATTTATTACTCAAGCGTCATAGATATGGCGTGCTTTTCGTCTTTTCATGAATGCGTTTGTGTTCCTGCATTACACAATTTTTGGCGGCATTATTTCAATATAATACGCCCCATTAGTATGACGTTATATCACAGTATAGATAACAACTTGTTGTCTATACTGTGGTTATATACTTCTATTTTTTAGGTTAAGTGCTTTTAATTCTAAAAAAAACTATTTTGCTACGCTATTTCCACAATTGATTTTGAACTATTCAGTACATACTATAGTTTATTTTTATGAACGAGAGAGTAATTAGCATAATTTTAACTGGTAGCTCCGACCACTCCATGGGCGTGCTCAAGATTAATTGAAAAATTACTTTGAATAATTGTAAAAAATAAATGAATTATTTCAGTGTTATAAAGTGTTATGTGTATGTAAACAAAAGTGACCTCTTTTATCACACACTATATTAGAACTGACTGGCCTACATTAAAAAGGGTTTTAAAAAATTCACATTTTTTTTAATTTTTAAAAATTACAAAAGAGAAAAAGAGTTTTTAAAACCGTCTAAGGTATGTTAAATAGATGAATAAAAATATTAATATAAAACTTACAGCTACTTGTTACAAATCCAAATCAGATTCAGAAGATGAACTTTCAGAACCAAGATTTATAATAACTGGCTCGATCATTTTATCAGTAATATTGTCCAGCTTCCACATTTTTTCCTCTTCTTTAATAGTGTGATTTACTGCCTTTTCCCAGTTTTCAGGTTTTACATTATTTACGGCCTCCAAAAACAACTGTTTAACATCATGAATTTTAAAAGTGGTATTTTTTCTTGAAACTTCACTCTTTATCTGTGCCCATACCAGTTCAATCGGGTTTAATTCACAATGATATGGTGGGGATCTAAGTACTGTCATTCCACGATTTTTGGCAATTTCATCAATTTCGTATTTTTTAAATTTTCCTTTATGAAGGGCACACAACGAATAAAGTTCCTTTCCTATAGATCCGGGATGGTACGTAATATTTTTTGAACTCAGCCAATTCTGCAAGTCTTTTTTTAACCACTTGGTTGTGGGCAGTCCTTCTATAAGTCTGGAGTGATAACTTGCATTATCCATTACTATTACACAGTTCTTAGGAAGAAGATCTATCATTTGTTCGAACCATTCTTGAAAGACATCAGCGTTCATGTCTTCATGGTAGTCACCGGTACGAGTTGATTCAAAAGTTAATAAACCACCTTCAACAAAACCGTCTGAACTGCCAATGTGTACTATTATCAGCCTGCGTCCCTTTCCTGATGGTGGGTTTAAACCAGTAGATAAGTTATTTACAAAAGCGTGCCTTTGACTTGTAACAGTTTCATCCTGCCAAAATTTATTTGGTGTATGACCCTCGTTGATCCATGTTTCATCAAGATAAAATATTTTTCTTTTTTGGTTTCTCATTTCCTTTATGGTTCTTAGAAAATGTCTTCTCCATATGACAATATCGCTTCTTTCTAATAAAATAGACTTTCTGGGATTCTTTTTCCAGCGGAAGCCTATTTCTTTTAAAAGTTTCCATAACGTACTTCGACACATTTCTGGGTAATCCTTATCATCTCGAACTGAGACAAGAACTTTATCCAATGTTGGAAATTCTTGTCTAAAGAAGAATTCATGCACTTTCCGTCGAAGTCCTTCTTTAAAATGATATTCTATTTGAAATTTTGGTTTTCCTGGAGCATTACGTGGCATTTGAAAACTACCACATTTCTCTTCTTTAATAACTCTGTAAATCGTAGATTTCCCAACACCAAGTGTACTGCTAACTAACTCAACGGTCTCATCAACAGTTTCACATAAACGTTTGTCTGTAAATGATTTAAAACAATTAAATATTAATGTTTTTTCATTAACTGTTAGAGGACCAATTTTTCGGCGTTTACACGGCACTTCCAAATTTTCCATAACACTAGTATACACAATAAACTGCACCTTGCAACTGAAGTACCTACTTTTAGTGAACTGTTAAGAATTTTGAATACGCCACTTGGACCTTCCTATATACAAAATGGAAAAACCCACTATCACATTTTCTGTGGAATAAGTTTAGAAGGTAATTATCTAGTCAATTACTGTCGTATATTCCTGGAATTAAAGAATTAAATGTTTGATTGTTGAAACCCTTACTTCGTGGAATGCACTCATTTCAGATAAAATAAAACGTTTTATTTTATCTAAAGAATTAAACTTTATTTTGCAAATAGGCAAAGAATTAAACTTTATTTTGCAAATAGATAAAATAAAACGTTTTATTTTATCTAAAGAATTAAACTTTATTTTGCAAATAGGTAGGTACTTATTAAACTTTTATTGGTTATATATAACCAATAAAATAAACATCTTACATTTCCTGCAAATTCATTAGTACCTGTTAACCTCCATCACTCCGACACTGGCAACCTTATTTAGGGATTAGTAACCCTCACAACTATTGTATTCTATTCTGCTCCAACCTTTATACCTGGTGGTCATAGTCAATTTAAAATTGTTTTCCTATATACTTCTGTAAACTTGTTGACAAATATCTGTTTTTCATTGAGTCACCCGTATCAACAGTTTAGGGATTTGCATACATAATTTATTGTTTTATTACTCTCTCATACATAAAAATACACTATAGCTATGTACTCACTTATACTCAATACTCAAAAACGAGCTTTTACAGTTATCTAAATCTGTCCCGGCGCTAGGTGCCCACCTGCAATATTGACATAGGCGCCCTTCGGTTATTTTTACACTGAGGTGCAAAATTAATCGCACACTCAGATTTTTCCTAAAAACTGGTGTTTAAAAAGTTTAAGATATTCCCAATTGAGTATTTAATAATAAACAAAATTTAAAAGTCAAATTTATTACACCGAAGAGAACAAATCTGCTTATATTAGACTCAAGGGTAAGTGGTTCAATCTCACAATATTCTCAATATATGCCCCAACAGAAGATGCGGAAGAAGATAGGAAGGATGAATTTTATGAATTATTAGACCAACAGTATAAAGCTGCTCCAAAATACGACGTCAAAATAGTGATGGGAGATTGCAATCCTAAACTAAAAAAAATGGCGGCAAGTGGCATCAGTTATAGAAAAAGCAGCCAAGGAAACCATTGGAAAAAAGAGGACTCGCCCTAAACGGACATGGTTTGACAAAGCATGCGAGGAAATTCTGGAAATAAAAATGAAAAAAAGATTGAAAATGCTACAAGACCCCACAGATGAGGAACAAAGCAGATTTTAACAGAACAAGAGCACAAACAAGGCGACTATTCAGAACTAAAAAGAGGAGCTACCTAGAACAGCAAATCCGCGAAATGGACAGAAGTGGCGAGATGAATTAAATAAGGAAAAGCTTTAGTGAACTGAAGTCAGTCAGAAAACATGCAAGTGTTGGAGTAACACAGCCTATGAGAAATGAAGCAGGTGAACTTATAATGATAGAAACGGAAATCGTCGAACGATGGAATGAATACTTTCGGAATTTACTAAATATTGAAAGTGAGACGGAGGAAGCAGATATTACGTTTCAATCTGCAGATATCGAAATGCTAGCACCAACACTTGAGGAAGTAAAGAATGCGATCGCGTCTCTAAAAGACCATAAAGCACCAAAAAATGATGGCATAAATGAGAGTTGTTAAAAAAATGAGGAAACCTTTTACGCCAAAAATTGTATGACATCATTCTGAGAGTATAGCAACAAGAGAAAATGCCTAAAGAATGGAATGGGAGCTTTATAATTCCTATATATACGAAAGGAAACAAAGAACAATTCCGAAACTATAGAGGCATATCGCTTATTAGCACATCATATAAAGTGCTATCAATTATCTTGCTAAAGAGACTCACACCATATTCGGAAGATATATTCTAGGCGACTACCAATGCGGTTTTCGTGCTAGAAAGTCAACTATAGATCAGATATTTACCATGCGACAAATATTAGAGAAAAACTGGGAATTCAACCGCGATGTGCACCAAATTTTCATAGATTTCCAGCAAGCATATGATTCCATAAAAAGCAGCAAATTGTGGATAGCAATGTTAGAAATGGTAATACCAAGAAAATTAGTTGAATTAACGCAAATGTGTGTGACAGACTCATATGCGCAAGTAAAGATAGGAAGCAGAACATCGATTCCATTTGGTATAAATTTAGGACTTAGTCAGGGGGACCTTGTCACCGTTGCTGTTCAATTTTGCTTTAGAATATGCAATAAGTAAAATATCGTCTGAGCTGACAGGAGGATTTGCTGATCAAGGATCAAAACTATTGCTGGCCTTTGCTGATGATATAGATGCAGTCACGCATTCTACAAGAGACGTGAGAGAGGTGTTTTCACAGCTCGAGGAGGAAACAGGTAGTCTGGGTCTCCGAATAAATGAAGAAAAGACGAAATACATGGTAGTAACCAAAAATCCAAGACAAAGAGTTAAGCAGAACATCAGTATCAATGATCACAAATTCAAAGTAGTAAAGGAGTTTAAATACCTGGGGGCAATAATCACAGCGGACAACCACATAGAAAAGGAGGTCTCAGCAAGGATAGCTGCGGGAAATAGAGCATTATACTCCTTTTCGACATTATTAATATCGAAGCTGCTAAAAAGAAAATCTGAATTAACACTGTGCAAGTCGATTATTCACCCAATTATTACATATGGTAGTCAAACATGGACTCTCAACCAGAAGGAAATCAATAAGCTTCTAGTATTTGAAAGAAAGGTTCTCAGAATAATATTTGGCCCTCAAAGAGATGAATATCAAGGCAAACCGAATAAGATGGGCAGGTCACGTGGTACGATCAGAGGATGACAGATTATTAAAGACAGTGTTTTTTAAAAGACCAAATGGTAGAAGATCAGTAGGCCGACCTAGAAAAAGATGGAAGGATGATGTTTTAAGCCGATTTATCTAGAATTGGGGTACAACAATGGAAAATAGAAACGGAAGATCGTAGAGGATGGGGATCGATAGTTGATGCGGCGAAGACTAACTCCGAGTTGTAAAGCCAGTGAAGAAGAAGAAGAAATTTATTACAACTCAAGAATGTTACACAGAAAAAACAATGAACAATTCAAAAAATTTGAAAATCTGCAAAGAAACAATTTTTTTTTAAATATAAACATTTTTTATGGAAAATGATTAGTAGAGTGTATTACCTCCACGAGCCCTAATTACAGCTCTAATTCGATCAGGCATACTTCGGATTAAGGCAGCAAAGTCTGCTTGAGGGATTTGCTCCCATTCGTCACGAACTGCTTGCTCCAAATTATTCATGGTTTCAAATTCACCATGGTTACGTCTAATACGTTGTCCCACAATATCCCATGCATGCTCTATTGGATTTAAGTCTGCACTCCTTGTGAGTCATGGTAATAAACGAATCCCAACTTCGTGCAAGTAATCCTGTGTTGTTCTTGCGATGTGGGGACAAGCATTATCTTGCATCAGACGAAAGTTTTATCCAACAAATGGGACAAATAGCACTACATGATCTTCCAAACATTGCTGAATATACCGTTAAAATTGCCCCCTTGAATTGTAACAAGTTCTGTATAAGCCTCTAGTAAAATACCTGCCCACACCATTACACCACCTCCACCAAATTGAACTATCGGAGAAAAACAACATTGCTGATAACGTTCACCAGCTCTTCTTCATATCCTAGGACGCCCATCTGATGAGTATCTGTTAAATCTTGATTCATCCGTAAAAAGCACAGCACTCTTATCGTCAACACCACATGTCACTGGCAACTCGAAACAAGGGTAGATTGAATGAGAATTGATTAAAAAGTGTGAATTACAGTCTCCAGTAAACACTTAACTAACATTTATTGGAAATTTGATGGAAAAAATCAGGGCGGAATTGGAGTCATTTTGAACCCTTGTCCCTGAAAATTGGTCTAGAGGATTTATGAAATACCGCTAATATTACGTAACCTTCGACAATAGTGAATTTAATTTTGAATTAAAGAGACTCGTGTTTCTTTATGAGGTGTGATGTTTTTGCAATTTCAGTGTAATTTACCTCTTTCTCCTTAACAGCAGTTGGTTTATAAATCGTTACTGTTTTTTTGTCTTTTCATACAGAGAATACAAATTTGAAAAAATATACAGCTATTAATCACCCTGTAGAGTTCCACATATTTAAGTATGGAGAATATCATTGCCTACATGTTTTCTCAATAAGTTTTTTGTATATTCTATATATTGTGAAATCCGCAAGATAATCAATAGGGATGTTCACTAATTTTTAAATATTGTTAAATTCAATAGGTTATAACATATATAAAAACATAGCAAACATAAAAGATTTCTTAAGATAAATCAATTCTTAATTTCAATTCTGATGGAGGCTAGAAAAACGGCTCCTCGCAGCGAGGCTACGGTGTGTGACGTCAGCAGTCGTATCGACAACTTGTTTTGTATACGTATTTACGAAGTGTGACCAGTTCTTTAAGTATTTAATCACTGATAATGAAGCCAAATAAGTGGTGTTTTGTTCCTGGGTGTCTAAATACATCTAAAAACAATTCTGAGAAGATTTTTATTACAGTTCCAAACAATTTAACACCTGGGCCCTGATTCTATTTCATTTCGATGTCGAAATTTAAAAGCGACTACGCCATGACAGTCGCAATCGCTAGCGATTCTCATTCATTTCGATTTTGTTTACGTTACGTGAACGTCTTTTTTTTCTTGTTTAAGTTGTTAAATCATAAATAGTGGTTTCAATTAGTTTCAATAGTTTCAATTCAAAATTATATTTTGAATTGAAAGAAAAGATGGCAAGAAAAAAAAGGCGATGTGGGAGATCCTTAAGTTATAACCACTAAGATTTGACTTAGTGGTTAGATTCTAATATATTTTTAAATTTACTGCAGCTTAGTAATACTAACCCTAAACATTTTGGGTATCCTAGAGGCATAAACACCTTCTTCCAAATATGGTTCTAATACCCTTATTAAATAATTTGCAGCTTGTTTATTAAGCCGGAATTGCTGCCTAAATTGAGCATCACTTAGTGAAAAAGAATTTTGAGTATCCCGTAATATTCTTCTTATCCTCCGTTATGAGCGTCGGATATCTATCCTCTCTAATTCCTCCAAAACTAGCAAATGTCCTTAAAACACAGCCATATTAATACTTTTTGCCTCAGTTTTCCTTGCAAGGATCAAAACACCGCCTACCTAAACTGAACCTAAGTTCACTTCTCCCAGTCCAGTCAGTCATGTCAGATTAATTTCGACTCGAAATGAAATTTCAACCACTTTCTTGAAGTTGAAATTAATTTCGATAAGTCGAAAATTAGTGACGTCGTTTGGTTAGTTCAGCTGAAATCCACAAGGTTCGCAAAGTCGCATTTCGACGTCGCCCTATTAATTTCGACATGTTTTGAGTCGAAATCTCAATTAGAATCAGGGCCCATATTCACTTAAAATTGTCAAACCACAGGTTTTTATATTTGCATTTATTTTTTTTCTAACTTGCATAATAACTGCCTTTTCTAGTTTTTCCCTCTCTTTGTAGCAAACACCACTTATGTGGCTTCATTATCACTGTATAAATACTTAAAGAACTGGTTACACTTCGTAAATACGTATACACAACAAGTTGTCGATACGACTGCTAACGTTACACACCGTAGCCTCGCTGCGAGGAACCGTTTTTATAACTTCCATCAAAATTAATATTAAGAATTGATTTATCTTAAAAAATATATATTTTTAAACAATTTCATGTTTGCTATATTTTTATATATTTTATAATCTATTGAATTTAATTGAATTTAACTATATTTAAAAATTAGTGAACATCCCTATTGACTGCTTCTGTTAAAAATTAAAAACTTACAATATCTTAATTTTAATATTTACCATTCCACTCCCTTTACATTATCATGTTTAAAATTAAAAATTCTTGTAAATACATTTAATGTCTGTGATATTTACTGCGGCATTTATGTATTTATGAACGCGCAACTTTTTTTCGTTTGGTTTTTCGCATAAACATGTCAGTAGGGAAATGCTCGATTTTATGGCTTATAAATTTTAAGCATCTTATCCATAAACTACGAATTTAATATTTGTACTCATACCACATTGTCGTTACATACATTTACAGTTTACGGTTCATATTTCGAGTTAATAGAGAGCAATTAAAGAGTAGAATAAGAATAGGAATAGAAATAGGATAGAATAGAACCTGTTCTGTATATTATTGTTATTCTCTTCGATTTGCTTCTTGTAAGTGCTTCAGGTTTTTTTATTTTGTTTATTTTGAAATTCCTTATTTATGTCATAATGTATAATCATTTTTTATTAGATACTAACAAATTTTTTTGTCAAAAAGGCGTTTTCGCTGGAGCAAGTATTGTACGTCTTGTTAAATACTGATTGGAAGAAATTATTTTCTAATATTTATGTTACGATTTTAATCGTAATTCACATATGTTTGATTTTCTGTATATTTTGGTTACATATATGTACTGTATTTTTCTTTGAGACTAACATATCCGCAATGGTAGTGAATTATGTTTTCCTTTTCTATAATGGATTAGATCGATTTTTCTTTGCAGCTGATATTCGACAAGAACTTGTATGATTCTAGTCCATGAGGCCATATCGAGGGCATCATCTAGATATTTCCACATTATTGTAGATTTTAAATCGTTTGTACACATTATTTATTTTAAATTCTTCCATAAATATGTTTCTTCTCTGTTTCTTCTTCTTAGGGTGGGTGCCATGTCTCTAGGGAAAGTCCATGACTAACATGCTAACAGTATTCTTATATCGAACACTATCGTTAAACAAGTGGCGTTCTTCAGATATCTGGGTGCTCTATTGAACAGCAGTTACGATTCAACAAAATAAATTCTGTCAATAATTGAACAGGCTTGACAAACGTTTATTCGTATGAAGAACTTCTTTATCAGACATGACCTAGACCTTGAACTGAGAATCTTAATGCTACGTTGCTATGTGTTTCCAAATCCATCACTACGGTTCCGAGAGCCGGACTTTTAATTCTTCGTTAGAGAGCATCGACGCTTTCGAAATGTAGGTACCTTTATAAGAGAATACTACGTATTTCCTGAACGAAAAGGGGCAAATTCAGAGGAAGAAGTCAATAGCTAGAAGACAGAATTCCTGGTTCAATGCTCGGCAAAACATCACAGTCGAGATGGCAAAAGGACAAACCATTTAAAATAATATGCTATTTCCACCTGGACATAATTCATGATTAGCTGTTCTTCAGTTAGTATGTCTTTGAGGTTCCTACGTACAGTCCCTGGCAAATTATTAGACGCACTCCTCTTTTTTATTGTTTGATGTTTTATTCGAGTTTATATGCAGTTCTTTCACATACAAACGTACATGAAATGGATTTTTATTCAGGAAATTTATTAATATATTTCGTATTTGTCATAAATGGCAACACTGTCTAAATCAATTCTTGGCGGAACGTTAACAAGTCTAAACCTCCTCCCATCGCGTTCGCAGGTGCTTCAGTTGCGAACGTGTCTCTGTGGCTTTATGTGCTGTGTTTGTTTATTAAACAGTTTTATATTACGCAGTTATTTGTTTATTTCGTGTGCAGAGTTTAAATAATCTGTTTGTACGCTTTCATCATGGGTAAAAACGCGATCTTTCCCCACAAAAAAAAAGCTGAGATAAAGGCCCTAGTGAATACTAAAATATTTTCAAACCGCGAAATATCACGAAGGTTAAAGGTTTCTGAAGCTAGTGTACGACGCATAAAGAAGAAGATTAAATTAGGGAAATAATTGGGCCCAAAAAG
Organism: Diabrotica undecimpunctata; assembly: GCF_040954645.1. Taxonomy (NCBI): domain Eukaryota; kingdom Metazoa; phylum Arthropoda; class Insecta; order Coleoptera; family Chrysomelidae; genus Diabrotica; species Diabrotica undecimpunctata. Next base: position 157,253,501 of record NC_092806.1, on the reverse strand, counting down.
AAAGAAAAAATGCGACAGAAAGCCTATTTTCACTCCAAGATCAGAAAGATCTTTAAAGAAAATTTGCCTGGAAAACAGATTTGCTACCACAAAATTGATAAAATCGCAACTCCAAGATGTCAATGTGAATGCTTCTGAACGTACTGTGCGAAGAAAATTAAAAGATGTGGGTTTTATGGCCTGCCGCCCCGCTAGGAAGTCCAAGTTAACACCTGCAATGAAAGCAAAGCGTCTGAATTGGGCCAAACAGTTGCGTGATAAAGATGTGGATATCTGGAGGTCTGTAAGTTCATAATTTCTTGCACAATATTTTATATTTCATTCACAAATAATGCATTTAACCATTTAACCAACATAAAGACCAGCACATAATTTTTTTTCTATTGTTGACAGGTCTGCTTCAGTGATGAAAGCACATTTGAAATTTTGCAAAAAAAAACTCAGTTTGTGTGTCGTCGTCATGGAGAAAAGTTTCATCCTGACTGTGTTGTTCAGACTGTGAAGCACCCTACAAAAGTGATGATTTGGTCAGTCATTAGCGGCAAGGGTACTAGACGTCTGTACGTGGTAAAAGGAATGATGCATCAAGACCAGTACAAAGATGTCCTGCAAAGGCGGTTGATTCCTCAGCTCCACTACTGGTTTCCAAATGGGGAACCATTCATTTTTATGCAGGATGGAACTCCCTGCCATACAACACGGTCTGTCAAAGCTTTTTTGGCAGAACAAAATATCTCTTTGTTGGATTGGCCGGGTAATAGCTCCGATATGAACCCCATAGAAAACGTTTGGGAGTTGATGAAAAGAGAAGTGGCTAAGGACACGATTACAAACAAAATGCAGCTCTTAGAAAGAATAATTTACGTGTGGAATCATCATCCTCAAATGCAAGAGACAGTACAGACTTGCATTGATAGTATGCCGCGCAGAATTAAAGCTCTAATAACGGCTTAAGGTGGCTCAACAAAATATTAACACTTAATTGTCGTTATTTCTGTTTTCTTTCAAGAGTCAATAAATGCACATTTGTTCATTAATAATGATGTTTTATTGGTAATAAAATATAGACAATTAAATGGACAACCAAATAACATAGGTACATTGTTTCTGGTATATAGAAAAAAACCTATTTAGTATCAGCTCATAATTGACATTTTTTATAAAATCTTATAGTGCGTCTAATAATTTGGCCAGGGACTGTATGTAGCACGCTGAGTTTATTTTGGAAATAATATCATCACATTGTCTTTTCCAATTGAGAATTTTATCAATGTACAAATTCAAAAACTTAAAACATTACATTTTTTCAATTTGTTTAGAATATATTGATATATTTCGACACCTAGCATATGATTTTGTCTATTATGAAAGTGAATAACATTAAGAAATAATATTGGGCCAATCACAGATCCTTGGGGGACACCCGTAGCAATGTAAATTTAATCAGATTTACAAAGTATTTTTAGAGTTACGATTGTTTTAAAAATTATGGAATTAATAACTAGCTTCTACAATGGCGACTTTTCACAACAATGACGTACTGGTCCTACTTGGCTAACATATAGTGAATGTAAGACCATCTATTTAACAATTTCGATACTAAATTTGTATTACTATTCTAGTATCAAGATTTCTATCGTTTAAACATAAAAATAGTAAGAAATTGATCTGACCCGGGGATTCTTCGCACCCTTTGTTTGCTGTCTTTCTTGATCGCTACCTTGACCAAGGATCAGGTCACTGCCGGGAACTGAGAGCCGTGTTTTTGTCGTGTCAAGCATGCTTGGACCCAAAACGAGATGGACAGATGACATAAAAAGGGTGATTACAAATTGGATTCAGATGGCGCAAAATCGGACTAAGTGGAAAAGCATGCTAGAGGCCTATTCTCTGTTCACAAATTGTTGAGAGCACGAAATATGCCTCAAACTCATAAAACGGTCGTAAATCATAGGCGTTCCTAAGGTGTTTATTCATTAAATAATAATATAATGTTTTAATACTGTTATATATAATATTGATAATATTTTAATACTAATATATTTAGCAAAAAAACAATTAAAACTTTCACGACTAATGTTGGTTATTATATTATATTAATAAAAATAAGAATTTAACCTTTAACAATTTTGTAAATAAGAATACCTTATCTCTTTGGATATTTCAATACTAATCTTCGCGTTTAATCACTTTACTAGAAAACCTGGAATTCATATCCGAATGTACTATTCGTTGCAAGATAATTAAGATGGAATTCCCCAGATTTTTAATAATATAATTATATTCGGAACTTAACTTGAAGGGGTAAAGTTATTACGAACGAAAACAATTTTTTTGTTTAGTACGTTTTTGATCGCATGTAATTTACGGCTCGTCGGTGTTTCCGCGTCTACGGCAGTAATTAGCGTCTCGAATATTTCTTTTGCGAATTACATGCAGTGCGTGAGTGATTTTTTATTCCATATACCTACGAACATATACGTACCTTTCGATCGTGCTCGTGTTGTTGGATTGTTTGTGATGGCTTCATCATCAAGTTTTACACCGGTACTGTTGCGTACAGTCAGTAAGTCTGTCTATTCACCAAGAGAGAAGACTATTGTCCTGAATGTTCACGATGCTCTGGTTTCTCAGAATCCCACAAACACTGTTCGCAACATAGTCGAAAGTTGTGCCAACATGACTGGCGTAGGAGAGTCGACTTTATATAGGTTCCTATCAGAAAGAAAAAAAACACGGTATAGCTAACCCAAACACAAACGAAAACTTAAAGAGAGGGAAAAAGCCTATTGAAATTGATGAATTTGCCAAAAATGGTATTCGAAGGAAATTTCATGGATTTTTTTTCAAAAAAGAAATACCAAACCTAAACAAAATTTTACAAGAAGTTAGAGACGACCCGGATTTGCCTCATATCGGACGAACTAAATTGTGGCAAGTTTTAAAAGAATTAAATTTCCGGTGGGAGAAATCAGACCGAAAATCACTTTTGATTGACCGGGAGGAGATGATAAAGGCAGTAGATTAATAATTTCTCACATTGGCAGTGAAAAAAGATTTGTTAAGCATGGTTTGTTGGAATTTCATTCCAAAAGCACAAAAGACTATAACGAGGAGATGACAGCTGATGATTTCGAAGAGTATTTTGAGCAAATGATTGAACACATACCACCAAATTCAATTATAGTATCAGATAATGCACCTAATCATTCACGACTAGTAGAAAGACTTCTAACGAATGCGTGGAAGAAACAGGATATTCTTGACTGGCTGCGGAATAAGTATCTGCCTTACGAAGATGGAATGGTAAAAGCAGAACTTTTAAAAATTGCCCGGCAACACAAATCTAAGTTCAAGAAATACGTAGTTGACAAAATGGCGGAAAGGCGAAACATCACAGTCTTTAGACTTCCACCCTACCACTGCGAAATAAATCCAATTGAACTCATTTGGGCACAAATGAAAAGTTATGTGGCTAGAAAAAATACGTCATATAAAATACAAGCTGTACGTGAATTGTTATACGAGTCTTTATAACATATTACAAAACAAAACTGGAAAGATGCAGTAAGACATGTAACAGAAGAAGAACAAAAAATGTGGGATCTTGATAACATAATTGATGCGACCGTAGAGATTATTAACCTAATTATTAACCCTCAAGACGACTCGGATTCCGAAGTTGATCCTATTTATTTTGAATTTCAATAGTTTTCTAATCGTAATTATATAAGGTAAGTAATAGTAGTTGTAATCGTAAGGTATTAAAGGGGAAAGGCGCAAAATGTCGCCTGTCAAAATCTTTAATGTGTTTTAAATGTATCTATTTTTTTTTCAAATCCTGAGAAAACTAAAAAGCATTTTTGAAAAATTTAAAGGCAGAATGAAATATTTTTAGAATAAATAAAAAAATTTCTTTTGAATGCAATATTTTCAATTAAAAATTATACTATATTTTCTCTTTTATTTTCACCCCTGTTACATAACATATTAAAATAAACATTGTAGAAGTTTTCAGGGACTTTCTGCATTGAGTAATAATGTAATCTTTCATTCTGCGTTTAAATTTTTCAAAAATATTTATTAGTTTTCTCCGGATTCGAAAATAATGGATACATTTAAAACACATTGGAAATTTTGCCAGGCGACATTTGGTGCCTTTTTCCTTAATTAAATAAATGTATCTTTTACAAATGGCAAGAAACTTTTTATTTTTGAATAAAATAAATAAGTTTTATTAAAAAATACAATTTACATAAGTACAATTTAAAAAATATATTTATTTAGTTCAAATAAATGTTTCAATCATATACTCTACGACACTGGTTGTTAATTTCTAACCATTCAAAATACCCCCCTAATAGGATTATAAGGTATTGTATTCCTTCAGATATAAGGTGGGTTAGTCGAAAACGTCTTAAACCGTCAGTTTTAGGTTGGTTTTTACTATTATATCGTATTACCTATCCTCTCTGTATTTCAGTTTTCTAATTAGGGTTAAACTTGTAGTGAGCTATCAACAAATTGTGAACTGTGTCTAGGTTCAGCAGTGGACGTTAGAGGCTAGTTTATGATGATGATGACCTTATTTGAACATGTCAACATCATCATCAATTGTTTGTTTGTATTGAAACAATTGTTTGTATCAACATGTTTGTATTGAACAGTCAATTATTTTATATATCATTTAAGAGTAATTTCAGCCATTTACTGTTCTGTATTCTAGGGGCACTTTTATAAATAAGCTAGTTATGTGAAAATTAGCTAAAAAGATATTTTGATTCTCTACTTCATACTAAATATATTTAATTGTTTAAACCCTTCCGTTGATACGCCTGTGAGGCGTTGCACCATAGTAAGTAGACGAAACTTATTTTTTACGTATTTTCGGTGACGGGTGATTAGTTCATTTAACAAGGACTTTAATCCGAGTGTCAAGTAGTTTGTTTTGGTAAAATACCGTTTTTTATTTTCTGGCAGTAAAGTTTTTCACGAAATTCTTGATTCGTGTGTGGTTCGCTTAAAACAGATTCGAGTACGTACGTAAGTTAATTACAAGAGTAGAGATTTATTATCGAGAAAATGTCACTTTCGGCTTAAAATTAATAGCGAAACAAATATGGAGGATGTGGATGCATCTTCTAGTGCAACACTAAGAAATTACAAAAGAAATAAACTATAGAATAATAAAAACAAACGATGTATATTACTCAATGAATAGAAACATTCATCAATAACAACAAGTAAGTAAATAACTTAAAAGACACATCGTCGCAATCTGGGTTTCTAGATCTCAATAATCAAACGATTTTTCAACACCTAATTAACGGTCCCGATATCGTCTTTACAAATATTTGTTAATTATTTAAATTGTCACTGTCACCAATTGACAGATCAGAAACTAAAAAAAGCAACTGCTCTCTTAATTATCTGTTGTCTGAAAAGTAATAAATAAACCGGGACAAAAACTTACATGACGAAAGTATCTTTCGGTGGCTATTTTGAAAAAGCAAATAAATGTCAGAGATGAGCATTCCAAAAATACATTATTGAAACAGTAAAACACTGTTTTAATAGTTATAAATATCGTCGTATGTGTAAATCCAAATCATTACAAGATCTGTTGCATGTTGTATATAAGATGCGGATTTACAGAGGCGGATCTTAGATTAGGAAATAAAATTTATTACGAAAGTATAAATGAAGAACTTATTTTTCGTTATTTAAAAAAGGTAATAGAAGCGACTACAGAAACTACAATAGAGACATTAGTTTTAATATACATACAGAGACATTAGTTCCTTAAATTCTGCAGTGTCCCTTTTAATAATAATAATAATAATAATAATAAACGAACGTCGAACTATTGGTTGACATCAGGAAAGATGTTTCCCGAGACTGAGGGTTTCCTACTTGCCATTCAGGATCAGGTTATTCCAACTAAAAATTACCTGAAATATATTGTTAAAGATCCTCAAGTCCAAAATGACAAATGCCGATATGGATGCCAAGCCCAAGAAACCATCCAACATCTTACCGGTGGCTGCCAGGCATTTGTCGGTACTGATTATAAAGAACGCCATGACTCAGTAGGAAAGATTATCCACCAAGAACTAGCTGACAAACTGGGACTTCTCCAAACCGACCATCTTCCTTATTATCAATACGTCCCTGATAGAATGCTTGAAAATGACAACTACAAGCTATACTGGGACTGCACTGTGCTCACAGACCAACCAGTGGCCCATAATAGACCCGATCTCATACTAGTTAATAAAATTACTAGGCAAACAACACTTATTGATGTGGCGATACCCAACACCAATAATTTACGTGTTAAATACAACGAAAAGATCGCCAAGTACAGAGATCTAGAAATACAAATCAGGAGACAATGGAGAATGGAAAGTACCCAGACGATACCCATTATTCTTTCTACCACTGGAGTCATCCCGAAGAGCCTCCTAGAAAACATAAAAAAGCTGGGTCTAAATGAACATCTATATAAGATTATGCAGAAAGCTGTGTTACTTTCGACGTCCAGATGCGTACGAAAATTTTTGGGAGATACACCGACATACCAAGTCACCTAGGACTCGATAACATGGAAAGAGTCCCACCAGAGCTCAATCCTTTTGATACCGTAGGTATCTGGGATGAGTGAATTTTCCCCTTAGAGGGAGTGTGAGCCGTATGGCTAAATCTGGATAATAAATGTCTTTATTAACAACAGATTAAATTTTCTTTACAATGAAATATAATATCAGTAGGGTGAGATTCAGTTTGTGTACCACTGTGCAACAGCGGCACACAACTGCTCTTCCACCTAACCCCCCGAAAATAGGATAGATAGACTATATCTAAATAATGAAATTGTATTTACAATAAAACATAAAAATATTAAGTACATATTAAATTTACAAATTATAAACTATTTATCTTTTTTTAATTCTTAAATTTTTAAATTATTAAATTACTGTTCAGCTAACAACTGCTCATAAATTAATCTCTTGAACTTGACTCTAGACAGATTCTTAATGTTGTATGACAAACTGTTAATATTGCAAGCAATTGAATATGAAAATGAACGTTTAAAAAAGGATGTTGTATGTTTAGATAAAGTGAGGGTATTCTTGTGTCTAACATTAAGATTATGAACGTCCATCCTATAAGTTATTCGATTGTGCAGGTATGGTGGAACTCTCTCTTGAATGATTTTATGGTAAAAACATAAAGCATGGAGTTTCCGATGATTTTTCATATTTAGCCACTTGACTACAGTGAAAACATGACTTATCCTTTGAAATTTCCTGATGCCAAAAATCAAACGCAAACAAGAATTATGCAATTTCTTATTCTCCATGAATCAAATTCAGTGAGACACGCATTGTAAAGCACGTCACAATAATTTAATTTTGATAATACCAGAGCATTACATAATAATGACTTTGTGGCCCTGCTTAATAAATTGTGGCTTTGATACAGTAATTTTAAAACGGCGTAAGCTCGTTGTAAACAAATACTTACTGATATGTAAACCTTAAATCTTCGTCGAACCAAACCCCAAGGCTTTTAATCTTTTTGCTAAAAATTAAATTGTCATTTCCTAAGATAATTCGATTGGCATAATTTTCTAAAAATATTTTCCTATGGAGATTCCTCCCAAAAATGATACCCTGAGTTTTTGATGTATTCAATTTTAAACAATGATTTTGAGAAAAAATCTGCAGCTGAAGAAGGTAATGATTTATTGCATTTACCGCTTGATCACACTCATTTGGATAAAATGACATATAGAGTTGGGTATCGTCTGCATAATAATGTTGTGAACAGGACAAAAACACAGAAGGAAAATTAGATGTGTATATAGAGAATAAAATTGGACCTAATATAGATCCTTGAGGCACACCAGTATTAAGATCTAGAAATGAAGAAATATTTTGATTAAGTTTTACTGCTTGACATCTATTAGAAAGATAGGATTTCATTAGATCAACTGCTCTCGCTTCTAGACCAATATATTTTAAAATAGAGAATAACAAATTATGGTTAATTGTATCAAAAGCTTTTGAGTAGTCTAGAAGAATTAGAATTGATATTTTGTTTTGGTCATAGGCTCTAAAAATATCATCTGTAATATTTAATAAAGCAGAAAGACAGCTATATCTGGACCTAAAACCGGACTGCATCATAGGGATTATGTTGTTATTTTTTAAATGCGTTTGTAACTGAATATCAATCACCTTTTCCAAAATTTTAGATAATGTAGGCAGTACACTTACTGGTCTTAATTCATTCATGCTTTCTGTATTTTTAGTCTTCGGTAACGGAATAACATGTGCCCGTTTCCATTTAGTGGGAAAAATTGAATTTGTTAAGCAAAAGTTGATGATATGTGTGATATACGGTAGAAGAAAGGGAATACACAGTTGAAGCGTTAATATGTTAATACCATCATCACCAATAGCTTTACTTTTAATATTATTAATAATATGTAAAATATTAATTTCAGATACTGTTTTAAAGGTAAGAGAAGAACTGAGGGAATACTTAAAGTTATTTTCATAGAATATTTGTGTATCAATGTCTGCTTTCATGTTTGGTATGACTTCAATAAAGTGTTTATTTATCTCATTTGCATTCCACACGTTTTTAATTTCAAAGTTATTTTTGATTTTGCAATTATTTACCAAATATTTTAAATTATTCCACATATCTTTAGAAGATTGATCATGTATGTTTTTAAAATATGATTTTTTCTCCCTTATAGTCATGGCTGTTACTAAGTTACGCAATACTTTGTAGTCATTCCATTGATTTATATTTCTGGTTAACTTGTAAGCAGTAAGTGCTTTATCCCTATCTAACATTAATTGCCTGATGGTATTAGTTAACCATGGAGCATATTTCTTTGAGATTCTAAAAGTCTGATATGGAACATGTATTTGTTTTGTCTCAGAAGATCTTTTCTTTGTTTCAGCATGTTTTGTGATTCTACACTTATTTTGGATTTTCGTTTTCTGTTAGCGGTTGCCACTTCTGAGCTTGCATTTAATAGTTCTTTTGTTAAATTAAAAAACAGAGAAAGTACTAGTTATTGGCACGTTGCCTGCAGTTATTGGCTTTCACATGGCTGTAGTCATTGGCGCCTACCTGCAGTAATTATCACACGTCTTGCTGCAGTTAATGGCATCACTTTCATAGTCATGGAATGAAACAATAAAAGCTCAAATAATTTTAAATAAATGTTAACATTTATTAAATAAAAAAACTGTAACTTAAGCTGAAATGTTTTCAAATAAAAACCTTAACTGAATGAACAAAATTTCATTGAAACTTAAAATAAAAATCTTTATCGTATGAACAGAAAAGATAAGTAACTACGCATTTCTTTGGCACACTTAGCATAAAAAAAAGAATACACACCTCTATGTGTGTTTGGCACACACATAGAGGTGTGTATAAATTTTTTTTTAGCAGGCATTTGTAGTGGTACATTCTCATACAGTTCTGGCACTTAATTCCAAAATTTGCTACTGTTGCATTTTTCGTACATATAAAACACAATCCCTTATTACGAATGATATTATCCTTAGGCAGCCGCATTGGGATTGTGCACATCCCCTCGTTGCTTAGATTACTTGAACTTGGGTTGATATAATGGATTTTTTGGTCATCAGAGCTTCGTTTTCCGTTACAAATGCTGTTAATTGCTGACGTGTTTTGGTTTTTCTAGCCCCTTTGTTACTTTGGTCATTTAGTACATTTCACGCTTTTTCCTATTTTCTTCTTTCTTCGTCTCTTTCTGTAGCTTAGCTTCTTCCTTTTCTTCATGAAATTTTTTTCCACCCACTAGATGTTATCATATATAGCACTTTTTCCGTTATACGCTAAGACTTTCGCTCTGGTGTCAGTTGCCACAACAGTGTCCCCTGATCCAAGCAAAACCCCTGATCAGCAGCTTCCACGATACAATCACAATTGTTTGCCACTCTTTTTATTGATTTGTTTTGCCCCCTACATACGCTAGTTATTGATCAATATTTTGTTACTTTTTCTATGTTTTGTTGAAATTCTAAGTTTTCTAAAATCGTACTAAGTTGGTTGTCTTCGGAATTTGGTTTCGTTCTAGTGCGGTTTATGATTTCAGATGGCTCTTGGATAAGTACACTATCTCCAAAACCTATTTCCATATCTTCAATACTTTCTTGGGTGAAATACGGCACAGGCAGATTACACTTTTCAAAACGCCTCTCTTCATTTTAACGTGACTCACACTCTTCATCATCAAACAGTACAGTAACAAGGGAATCATCTGCACTAGAACAGCACAAGCAACTGGAAATCTTCACTTTCATCAGATCTCCCCCAGTGTTCCCAGTACTGTCTAACTTGGTTTCATTTTTCGTGTCCAACAATGGAAATAAAGTCCATATGTCATATCTCATTTCGAAAAATTTTCGACCGAAGAGGACCAGTGGGAAGACGAGCCAGAGGAAGACCAAAACTTAGGTATCAAGATAACATAGAGGATGATCTAAAATCCATTGGAGTAACAGCATCGAGAAGAGTTGCCAGAGACAAGGGCGAATGGAAGATTGTTCTGAAGAAGGCTTTGGCTCATAACGAGCTGTAATGCCACTGATGATGATGATATGTCATTTCGCAACTGTCCTTTCCATTCCCATTTCCAACAGCTATATCTGGTCCTGTTGTCTTCTTTCCAATACATTTTCGTGATCCGTGATTCGTGATGAATGTCAATGGATTCAACATTCCAGGGATACAATCCGAAAGCTTTAAAACATTTATAAATCGAAGAACTGCTTAGGAATGCAACTGCCCTTAAGGAATCTTTAATATTTTTGCAAAATAAGTTTTGGTCAATCCAATGAAGGGATTATTTCTTCGCCATTTAAAGCAGCTAACATCTGCTGGTTGAATGATTCTGGTAGCATTTGGATATAATGCAACGAGTATTATTTAAAGCCTAAAAGAGTAACGGGAAATTGTTTTTCATTTTTGCAAAGATGGGGATGGAGTATATTTGAAATATAGTCTACAAATAATTCAGATTCCATCAAGCCATTGTCCACTTTTACCAACAGCAGCTGGAAGCCTCTTATAGTAGTAAATGATCATCGAAGGAGTTACTGAGCCACAGCTGAGAAGGTGAAGATCTCAGTAATATTGGCCTTTGCTGTTCTTTGATCCATCTGGTGAACATTTTTAGCACCGCGAGGAGCAACAACTTTATCCTCCTTAGGACAAAATAGGAAACAAGTTTCGTCCCCGTTGAACACTTTTTTTTTGATCTTGCAATATGTCAAAATAATTTTTCTCCTTTAAATAATTTTCGATGTTAGAAAACCAGTTTTTATGTCTTTCTCAGAAACGCAGCTTCTTGCTTTAGTTACCGCTTCTGGAGTTCTTAGGCTTAAGTTTGGATGACGCTTAAAGAAGGCTTCATACCAGTGTCTTCCAGGTTGGTTGTCCTTGAATGGAATCTTACGTGAATCGGCGTCCAAGAAAGTTTTCACTGAAGTCAGAATATCATCCCTTCTTCTCGGAACCATTCAAAGAATACATGTAGGTAAGATTTTAGTAAAAATAACCACTTTGGTATAAATCATAAATTATTAGCAAAATGTTTAAAATCTTGGACTTTACTAGTGAGTTTGGCCGTAGTCTCCCTATTTACCATGCTGCCAGTTGTTGAATCATTACAAACAGTTTCCAGAAAATATTACAAATAATTTTCGTCGCTGCCTTACGACAACATGTTTTAACACTTTTTGATTGGCAATGTTAAATCCGTTTTAGCATGAAAATGGCAGAGTTTTCATGGAAAAATTCACAAAAAAACAAAGCACTTGGGGCACATGAAGAACATTTGAATTGTTCGTAGATTAATAGTTCTTTTGGGATATCTGTTTATAAAAAGAACTGCTGCTCCTTGTGCGTTTTATATGTTTCTCCTACCATCAAAGACATTTTAATTTTACGCCACAAGCTACAATTTTATATATCTTAACTTACAACTTAATAAATTGTAACGTTTTTTGACTGTCACCGTCAAACATTTTTTAAATTGAACATAAAAGTACTTTACTATTGTGCAAAATTCATATTTTATGACAGACATCGCTAACGACTGAAAAAACGTTATGTCTTTCGAACATTTTTCCACAACAATGAAAATTTGCCATCTCTTCTAAGATATATTCATTGAAAAGTGGATTCTTGACGTGCACTTCCAAAAGGCGAATTACGGTTTGTAAAATTACTTTTCATAACGATGAGAATCCATCCCCTCAGGTTTAGCCGCTTTGTGCCGTGTTTTATATACATTGGGGATGTTGCTGTAACGTGGTGGTCTTTCAGAAACCTGCATAATTTTCGAATATATTCAACAGCTTCCTGCTATGACGGCGGAAAGTCTTCGCTTCGCTAAAATTGTCGCGCTAATGGCAGAACCGGACGTGCACAAATTTTTTTTAAAAAATATAAACAAGAGGTTTTTATGGTTCTGAAATTACTAAAAAGAAAATATCACTATTAATAAATCAATAATATATTAATGAGTTATTGTTGGAAGTAAACTAAATGTAAGACCAAATACTTACCATATCGGGTATCATGAGGTTTTTTTCTGTTTATTTTTATAATTTACTATGGAATCACTAACAGGAGAATTTTACTAACATCATTGAATGTTTTTGTCTAATCTTATTATAGTCAAGCTGCTGAAAAGATGATCATGAGCGCCAGTGAGCGCTATGCACTCTTTGAATGTTCCTCTTCTCAACGTCATCACTTTTACACGTTTACACCGCTGAACAAAAACGTACTCACTCTCACAATATTTATATGGTTTTTTATAGGTTACTGATTTACATTACAATAATAATGTAATTTAAACATTTTTTTTTATTTCGCGTACAGCTTTCTATTCTAAATTACAATTTTTATATACAGTGTAGACAAATAAAAAGTTTAAATGTGTCAAAAACAAGTACAACTTAACTTCTTGTTTTAATATGGTTTTGTATTGATTTGTCTAATTTTGTTACAGGTTGTGACATTGGTACCACCACATCCAGCCTGGATTGCCTAAACCTCATCGTACAAAGTATTACCAATAAAAGCAAACACGAAAACAGCGATCATGGTACTTAACCAACTTCAATTCGTTAATTTTAGTAATTGTTGCTATCATAATATATAGTTATTTATAAATAAACTTTAAGAATATTATGGATTTTTATTGTTTTGATAATTGATAGGTATCACAAGAGGAAGTCATGAAATTAACAAATAGATGGGATTGCACATGCAGAAGAAATTTTGATTTAATTAATTAAAAATAATGATATTGACGGTAGCATTAAAAATCCATTAAGTATCTAGATGTTACTGTCTCCTGCTTGCTAGAGACCAGTATAAAAATCAATATTCGTCACTGAGGATCTTACAGTTTTTTATTTAATTATTTACAACCAATTTCACTTACAATGGAAATCTTTACTATTTACGATTTATATTTAGTGTAAATATGTTTGCCTACCTTTCAGAACCAAAAATAGGTAAAACAATAATTTCTATATAGCAGTGTTGTTAACTCTACGGATTTATCTGTAGATCTACGGATTTTCGAAATTACTTAGGATTTTCGGATATCGATCACATTTCTACGGATTTTTCAGCTGCAGCAATCAAGAATAAAATTGGGATTTTTTACTCTTAGCTTTTTATAAAAATAGAATTTTTACTCTTAGACTCTTAGCTTTTTATAGAAATAGAAGTATTTATCAAATAATTAATTGACATCTAGTCCTCTGTAATGCCGTGAAATGATGAATTTCAATTTTCGTAACAGGTGAATCCTCGGCGCTTAGGGGAATAACAGTGATCTCAGATGGAATGCTAAGATTTACCTTGGGGACTCCCCGTCCTAACATTATAAATATGAGCTATTTGGAAATCTACTGTTTAAATTTGTTAAATTCGTAATTGTAATTTGATACCCAAACCATAACAATTAACATCATTCGCTATCGGCACCTATTAGTAACAATAAATCATTCACCCACTCTTAAACTTTTATGTATATATGGTAAATATTATGACCTAAATTCTGATGTGAGCCTTTGGTACCATAAAATTTGAAAACGATTTGAATTATGGATGTTTGGAATAATAACTTCGACCTAATTATTTACGGTCTTTAACTTTTAAACAGTGATTGCCATGCCAGTAATCACTGTAAACATCCTCACTGTTTACGTTGAATTAGATATACGTTAAATTTTATGTATGTATTATATAAAATAAAAATAAATCTACTGTTTTTGAAAGGAAATCTCCTGTTTTGTATTGCCCTTTTCTCCTGTTGTTGAAAATATCCATCTGGCAACACTGTACCAAGCACATCTTTCTGTTCTACGGATTTCTACGGATTTTTGAAGCGACCTCTACGGAAATATTCAGTTGCAGAGTTAACAACACTGCTATATAGATATGTCAATAAAAATGCACGACATGTTCTGTTAACAATATGAAACTATATTAGAGACTATATAATGCATCCATTTATCTACAATTTAAATAGAAACGTAAGAATAGTAAAAATTATATACACAACTGTTAGTAATTTCAATTTCTATCTTGTACCTTTTGTCGAATAGCACCACGCCCCTGTGTTTACAATCTAGGTTGATTTGTCATCGCAACTGTCACTGAGGTAAATACTACAATCAAACTACAATGAATAACTTTTAATTATACTCAATTAAGCAATTTCATAAAGTTTTTAGGTATTAACTGAACACTGTTTTATATGCAAGTTTTAAAACACCACATTTTTCAAAATGGATTACGGGAAGAAATCACCTACTAGGGGCACACCTTCTGTGTATTCACACACAACTTCCAGAAGTAATGCTAATCTACACAGGTCTTCTAGGAGTTTAAAATCGTTAAAGATACCTTGGTACCAAAAGCCCCTTGTACAAGATGCCATATTTTTAGATGTTCAACGGGCTTCCTTAATTGCAGCTATATTTTCATTGGTATGTTTTGAATAGCCTACTATACAGAAAAACTATAATATTCTTATTTCTATGTAATTATTGGAATGTTGTGATGTTTAAAGAGAGTAAAATATTTGTTTTATTGCAGTTGCTGTCGATTTTTACTATAATAACTGCATGTTTTGATCTATATTGTTATGCTATGGCTGCCCCAGGTTCTACACACTATGGATACTATGTTATATCTTTCCAATTTGTATATGTAGGAAGTAGACACGGTAAGCAATGTGTACTTAAACATGAACTGTTTTCTTCATTGCCATTAATTTTTAGTAAGAAACACGCTAGTGATGTTTGCTTGTTTTTCCATTTTACTTTCAATGGCTGTCTTTGTTACTAGCATTATGTTGATCAATGCTCTAAGAAAGGTAATGTAGTTATATCATACATCTAACGTTTTAAATATAAATCCTTACTGTACATTTTAGGAATATGAAAAAAGAATGCAACCATGGATATATACTTTTGCAGCCTTTACCATATTCCGATTTCTTGCATTTCTCTTTTTCTCTATAGTAAATGATATGATTTTTGCTTACAACATTATAATGTGCCTTTTGTGGATCATATTTCTTGTGCTAAGCGTATATGGATGGGTTCTAGTATATTCTTTGTTTATTGAGCTCTCTGAGTTGACCAGGTTAGAGGATTTGGCTCATTTAAGGGTAAGTTAAAATATTAAGTGTAATTACATTATTATTGAATATTTAAGTTACTTGTATGTGCAAAAAAAAACAGAATTTGCAAATGTATTATCAGCAATGAAATGGTTGAATAATAAAGAAAGTAGGGATATTAATATATGTTATTCAGAGAAGAACTCCATATCAAAGAAGACACCCAGGAAAATGGGAATGAGACTGAAAAATATGGAAACAAGAAACCAAAAAGATATGAAAATAACAGGACTAAAAAGTTGGGAAGGAAAATTAACAACAAAAAGGAGTGGAGAAAAATCACATAGCAAGTCATGGAATGGCTCAGCACATAAAGAAAAGAAGGAAGAACTCATTTTTTAAGGCCTTGAGTGCTATTATATATAAAAACTTGAATAAGTAGATAGTGTTGCATAAAGCTTAAACATGAAATTTGAAGAAAAAAAAAGTATGGATGCATAGAAGCACAAAAACCTGGATGAGATACAGAGATATCAGGATGTATTACTAAGAGGATAGATTAATTTGAAAATCTAGTTAAGTCTCAATAATTTCACTATCACAAGCAAAATAAGTGAACAATAGTAATGGAGTAAAAATAAGTTTTAGTAAAGAAATTTATGAGAAACAACACAAAGGTATAGAAAGAGATAGATGGCTATAGAAGAGATTTTAATAAATTTTTGCAAAAGGTGCAAAATTATCTGTTGACAATCATCATCATAAGTGGCTCGACAATCCGTTGTGGATCTTGGCCTGCTCACAAAGAAGTCGCCACTCCTGTCGATTCCTGGCAACTTCCCTCCATCTTCTAACCCTTAGAATCTGTAGGTCTTCTTCCACATCATCAATCCATCTCATTTGTGGTCGTCCTCTGCTTCTTGTGCCCTCTGGTTTTGAAAATGTTAATCTCTTCGTGTATTCGTGATCTGACATCCTAGCAATGTGTCCAGCCCATCTAAGTCTCTGCACTTTAACGAATTTCACAGTATCTGGATCGGTGTATAACTGATATAGTTCAAAGTTGTATCTCCGACGCCATAGCCCATTTTCATTTACGGCCCCAAAAATTTTTCTCAAAAATGCCAAGAAGTCTTTTATCATTTTGAGATAAGATCTACGTTTCAGCCCCATATATCAAAACCGGTCTTATTAAGGTCCTGTATATATTAAGCTTTACTGCACGTTTTATATTTTTATTTTTTAAATGTTTCTGGAGGCCGTGAACAGTTCTGTTTGCTATTGCTATGCGTCTTTTTATTTCGTCGCTTGTCGTGTTTGTTGCGTTTACTAGCGATCCAAGATATGTAAATTCTTTGACTTGCTCAAAGGTATGGTTGTTAATTTGAATTCTTTGTTGGATATTTCGAGGGTTCTTAGAAACCAACATATACTTGGTTTTTTCCCCGTTTACCACAAGTCCTAATTCAAATGCTGCGTCCGCAAGCCTTATAAAACACTGCACCATGTCTCTCATACTTCTGCCTACTATAACTATATTGTCAGCGAATGCGAGAATTTGCGTCGATCTATTAAAAATAGTTCCATTCATTCTAATATTTAATTGTCTGATTGCCTTTTCCAAGGCAATATTAAAGAGCAGACACGCCAACGCGTCCCCGTGTCTTAGACCATTATTAATGTCAAAGAACGCAGAGTTTTCTCCTTCAATTCTAACACATGAGCTTATGTTTTGCATTGTTAGTTGGGTCAACTTAACTAACTTAGGTGGGATCCCAAATCTGTTGACAATATTTGTTTGAAATCATTCCTATATGATGTTTTAAGTGCATATCAAAATAGTTCAGAGAAATAAGTAAAAAAATACATGTTTGGGAACAATCATCAGGTATCAGAAAGAAAACCTACATGTTTGCTGCAGATAATTCGGTATTGTTTTTTATTTATTGACAATTCAGTGCAAAAATGCGTTTTTCCAAAAGTTTTGGTTATCATTAAAAATTTTGTCTTTTAAAACTATTTAAAAAAGCTTCAAAATGGCATATTCTGAAAGTTGTATTTTATGTGATAGTATCAGGGAACAATTCCTTTTCACAAACTGTAGCTATTGCAGAACAGTGCTTAGCAGTCATTCTAGAGGTTCTATTTAATCTATTCTAAATGGATTAGATTAGATTAAATAAATTTAATCTGTTCTTTGTTCTATCATGAAAGCATTTGTCCTAAATCTCTGCTTGCCAATTCTTTGGGATGTCTTGTGGTGGTATCCAGTCTCATTGACACATTTGAAGCCAAATTTAGGAAATCCCCATTTTTCTAAACCCCACTGTGCATTAATATAGAAACTTCTATACAGGTGATTTTATGAACAATTACACAATGATATCAGTGAGAATTATTTTGCCTTTGGATCCAGGCTTTTTCTGGTCACAGACGATGCTTTTTGGCACTCCCAACAGTCAGCTCTAGGTTGTAGTATTTTGTGGGTGATTCTGTTTTAGCAACTTCATCAGTGACCTGGAACTCATACCAGTGTGACAAAACGAAAGAGCTGACTGTGGTGTAGCTACATTAATAGACAATAAGTGGGGACCTAGAATAGAAAGCTACCCACACAAAAATGAACGAAAAGTAATAATAAGTTTAAAATGTGATAGATTAAATTAAATTGGCCACTTAAGCCTGGGAAAAGTGGCTTCATTCGATCTCTTATCTGTGTTACTCCTATATGGCCTGCTAAATCTCCAGTGTGGAACATTAGATACAGTAGGTAGCAATGTTATCACCCTGTTAAGGTTTGAGATGATTATGAACTTCTATGGGGGTCATTGAATGATTAGTTGGACAGGTGAATTTGTATGGCGGAAATATTTGATATATTTATTTTAATTTATGTTTTAAACATCAACAACATTAACAAACTTAGTATAATATACTGTGTTAGTATTATACAAAGTATAATATACTATGAGGAAATACAGATGAAAATGGAGCAGAGTTTTTTGGAACAAATGGCTAATCCCTAAAATGAAGAAGATTATGGGATTAAGGATGCAGATAACTCACAGAAAGTGTAGATCTCTTGAGAAACATATCAATAGAAATTGTAGGATAATGATTAGAAAGATTATAGATAACAATTGTGTAGTCTACATTTTTCTTCTGCTTAATACCAGGAATTGTTTTTGAATAATATGCCCCTCAATATAAACAAAAAATCATTGTAATATTTTTGTTACAAGCTGACTTTTGATAAGCAAAAAGGTAAGATGTTCTGCCTTTTGTGTTAATTGCTCATAATCATACATATTATTTTATTTATCCATTTTTATTAACTACGCATGTCTTGTATTTATATTGTTTCTAGACTATCTGGATCAGAAACATTACTCTTTGCCATGTAACCTACCTACCCACATTACCCCATGTTATAATAATTATAGTATACTCTGTTTGAAAATTGATAGCAAAGTTTTTATGCGAAGTTTGTCAGGGTTGTCATGTTATTTTTATAAATTCTATACAAAACTAAGCTAAGAAGGAATCGATACTAATAATTTTTCTGTTTTGAGCAGCCTGGTATAAAGACCATTGCAAATTTCTGTCATAAAAACTGTGCTATTATACATTTTCAAATCGATTATAGATATCAGTAATTTTACAGTTTTTTAGAAACTACTTTATAGTTTTTTTGTTACTCATTTCGTTAAAGAAATTAGTAGCAACGTGTAGTCGTCCCATTGGACTTAGTTGAGATAAAATTATATGCATTTTACAGATGGGCACCATGCAGTCCCTAAACACATCGACAGCCCCGTCTCTGGCGGGCTCTCGCCCAACGACCCCACACAGTACAGTTTCGACGATGCCTGTTTAGAAGAAATACCGCTGGACACCACGCCCGCTTATTGGCCGCAAAAGTCCAAACCTCCTGTCGTCTCTACGATATATTAGACTATTATCTCATCTGTGTTGATCTAAAATGTTTAAAAGTGGTGGCAAAATTGATTTTTTTAGCTTTAGTAATCGATGTATCGATATTCGGGCACAGAATTAGAAATAATTAGGAAATTTATAGGTACGCGCAACTGATACGCGCAGGCAGCTTACGTCATTCTTTAGCCAGCTCTATAGCGTCGTGGTATAGTTGATTTTTATAATAAAACACTGACGTATCAATGGAAAATTCATTAATTTAGCAAAAATAATTCATTAAATTATTGACTTAACACATAATGTTACCTGTTTAACATATCGGGGATAACTAGATTCACGTTAATCACCTGTCAAATTCACGTCGGACGTTGTAGCTAGTAGTGTGACGTCAGTTCCGTCGTTTATCAGCTACATGTAAATTTCTTCATAGGTTCCATCCTAAGTATATTATATCGATTTGAAGTAATGTTGAGTGTAGTAGCCAAGTTCAGTGTGAACAAAAACAAAATTTAGAAGACACGTCATCAAAAATTATTAATTGAGGCGGTAGCTAGAAGAAGGGCCTTTCTGCTAAAAGAAGGAAAAAGTGCTGCATCCCAGTCATATATTATAGAGGAGTCATGTTTGAGGCAGAAAGGAGAAGGAGTTTGTCTACACTGTACGATTTTTTCTAGGTAGACTTTGGGTTCCTCTACATCTTGAACTCTTTTTAAGGCCTGTCTTTTAACCCCAAAATTTCTGTCGCACTAACTAAAGGAGAGTCCACGAACAGGATAAATATGTGTCAGTTCGACTCTGTATAGTTTTGATATCCAATAACAATACCGTAACACAGCCTGATTTTTATTTTGGCATCCAGCTGCATCTGATAGAAGAACAATATGCTTGGTATTAGGATAATCTGCTAATTTATTCTGAATACAGTCAAAGTACTTTTTACATTGAGATTCTATGAAGGAATATATGTATGATGATACTATCATTATGTACGTGTATATTGAATACTTACATCCATAAAAGTATTTTATAGAACTGTTTTGTTATGCTGAGCTTTGGCAACGGTAGATTTTGTACGTAATGAAATTCCAGGACAAGAATGCCACTATCATCTGTTGCCTTTTTCAAGTAATCATTTTTTAGCTTGGAATATGCCTCTAGTCTCTTTTTAGTCCCAAATTAGACAACAAAACTCAAAAATTCTTTTATTTCTACAAATTTATAAAAAATAGGAAATATTATATTAGTATGCACACATTTATGGAAAATGAGGTAATATTAACAATATATCGTTGAGACTAAGGAATATATTAAAATAGGAGGATAAGGTAATAAGTTCTCGGCATAGTAATGAAAAAATCAGTTTTTATTAAAAAAAATGCATGTGTTTTAAATTTAACCTCACTTTAGTCCAATAAAACTTTATGAACGTTTCTTGGATAACCGAATTAGGTTCCTGAGGTGTGATTATGAAAAAGTGTTCACAATATCCAAGCACCGGTGTTTGTATCTCTTCATTTGGACAAAAATGTTTTTAAGTCAAAAGTTTTTTAGATTTAGGTATAAATAAAAGTCAGACAAAGTCAAATCTGGCGCATACGATGGATACTCCCAGAATTAATACTTTAAAACCTTTAATTTTGGAAACTAGGATTTTTTTATCTAGTTTATTGATTGTTTGATCCTTTGACTGCCAAGTAATTAGAAGAATAACTAGGGAATCTAAAAAAGGCACTTTTGATGCAGTGATATCGGTTTCTATCAAATACTTGGAGAATGGGTACTCTAGATCGATCACTTGTCATCATATTCACGATATTTTCTTCAGTACTTGCTATTTTTGGTCATCTTTAAGGTAGATTATCTTCAATTGATGTTGGAACACTTTCTTTTATTACTGCTAATGAAACTATAAACCAACTTTGAAAGAAATTTAGTTGGTGATCAGTTTGTAACTCCCTTTTTACTCCCGCCATCTATGGACTTTGCCAGGAACTTTTTACCTTGAAGATTCTGAGCCAAACTCATCAATTTTTTAAAGCAGTGGGTACAAAAATTTTTTACATAAACGTAACTGCTGTATATCATATTTTATAATTCTACTATTAATATTCATATGTTTAAATAATTAATGAGTTTGAGGATGACACTTTTGTATAAACATTTATTCTGGTAGCTTCTCTGTTTTTGATAGAGTGAGTTCACCGTTTTATAGATTTTTTTTTACAATTTGCTATTATTTTTTAAGGTAGTATTAGTATATATAGTGTACTGACTCGAATGGTAAAGAACTGTTTGATTTGTTAAAACAAATAAGTTTGTCTTAGAGGAACATAAAGCGTTTTGTATATTATTCAGTATTCTTTAAAGTATTTAAATATCAGGAAGAATGATATAGGGAATATTGTGATTTTTACTAAAATAGCTGTACCATTATCAGAACAAAATTGATGTAAATTAACTCCTAAGAAATTTTATTCTGAATTTCTTCCGGTTCCTTTTTCACCTCTCAAGGCATATGTTAATAGCTCTGTATCAAGTCATTATTAAAAATCGATCTGACAGTTATCCCAATCTTATGACAGCTCCTTAACTGTCCTGTTCATTTTAGTCATGACAGACATTGACATCGGATATCAACAACAATAATTTCAGTGTATTTGTAAGAAACAACTCATAGTACATTTTTTAAAGACTTATTCACATAAAACATCAAGTAGCATCTATGGACCTTTTGTCAGCTTCCTATAGTATCAAATATTTGTTTATATAAAGAAAAATAGAAAAAAGCAAGTGTTTGGTCACCTACTTTGTGGATTTTCCAAATTTTTATCAATCACAACTGTATTGCACCTGTATTTACCATGTAGCCAATGGTATTCTTAGACTTATAAGTTGTAATCAGCTGATTTGTTACAAAACTATCAACTTATGACGTAGACCATAAAAAAGAACTAAAAATCTTAAATCAGTTAAATAGATTTACATGGAATTTGTTCCGATATTGGTATATATCAATATTATCATTTCCATTTTTTTTAATGCAAATTATTTAGAGCGTCGCAAACATGTATTAAGTACAAAGTATTATTATATGTATAGTATGGCAACTATGTATGTTTCAGCCGTATCAACACAAGTGTACAGCATCTTAAATATAATGTCTGTCGTCACAGCTGTCTCTATCGTGGTATAATGTTGCATTGTTTTAGATCTACAGCAGATCCTCAATTATCTGTGTCGCATCAATGCAAGATCTAGATTAACCGAGTAAATCTGACACTCATATTTTCTCATTAACATACATTCCAATTTTTATATATGTATATGTAGCTCTCTGTTATGAATTAGGTCAGTTGGAAGGTGTAACTACAACTTAATAAGAATCTCAAATACATTCTATGTGAAAAACACTTAACTATTGAAATTAAGCTTCTTGACAATCGTACTGAAACATGTAATCGAATTTGTTTTTGAAACGTAACTAAAAAGATAGTATTCGTTGTTGGAGGAGGCAGAATCTATTTTTGATTACATGCCTTAGCAGTGCCTATGCTGTTTTTTATTTGACAAACGTATTTTGTTATTGGCGTTATATTTTATATTGATAAAAAGTATTTTTATGTAACTGCAATGCTTAACCGTCCATTTTTAAATGTTTTTGGTATTGTTTTTATTGTATAATAAAAGTTATTTGATAAATTGTGTTTTTATATCATGATTATTGCTTTTCCCTTGTTAACACATTCTATGAACTAAGATTGCTGTCTGAAAAGAAGCCGAGAAGGATTTTATTGGCTAGAACAGAGGTTGTCAAAGTGGGTGACGCGGCACACTGGGGTGCTTCAAGCATTTGCCTAATATGCTTACATTAAAAACAAATACAGGAGCAAACTTCAAGCATTAAGGGATTTGAGGGTCAAACTTACAGAGATTCCCGTAATTATAAAAGATATAATGAAAACATCATTGAAACAGTTTCATTCATCACATTAAGTAAGGATATTTGAATATCAAATGTACTGTATTTTAAGGATCTGAAAAAAAGTTTATATTGAAATCAAATGAGCCTCAGAATTGTATTTTTTTCATTTAATTATTTTTTAATTAAACTGATAGCTATGAATAATATTATTAATAAACTTAATATGAGACATCAGATTTTGCTCTATCAAGTTTTCAACTCTCTGGAATCTTCACTGCAAGGCTCTGTTTGGTAGCACTCTTTATATTTAGAGGATTTTATCATTTTTTATAAACCAATAGAGAACCTCCAACAGAAAATATCTGAAAACCTTCACAAATTAGGTTAACACCAATGATATTAACAGTCAATAGAAGACATTAAAAAAGTTATCTTGAAGGTGTTTATTTATTAAAATATTTGCCATGTCTCATTGTGTTGTACCAATCACAAAACTAGTGTAACAATTATACTAGATTTTATTAAAAAAAACCTATTTGTCCTGTCCTTTTAACAAGATATATCTGCTAGTATGATAACAGAATTAGTATAAAGCAATTTATTATAATAAAATTATGAATCATTCTTCAAATTCCAATATTTCGTAAAAATCTCCCATCCTAACAGCAACCCCTTTTTCAGATTTAATTTCTTTAGGCATATCCGAATTGTCGGCTTGAAATGAATCTTCACCATTAAGTATTTTAATTCTCTCCTCTATTTGGAACTTTGCATACTCAGCTTTATCGATATCATCCTCTTTTGTTTTCTTCTCTTCCTCGAGTCGTTTTATAGTGTCATCAGCAGTTTGTAACATTACTATGGAATCAGGATGAGCAATTCTTTTTACATAATATTCTCCAGTGTGCACTATTCTGCCTTTCATGTAGATATTTTTACCTAACGGAATAACTGCTTCGTGCTCGGGGTAAGTTTTAAGTGTTTGTAAATTAATTATTAAAGTGTCTATTGTTTCTTGTTCCTTGGTTAAGGCCTGGATTGTTTTATCATATTTACCTATGTCTTCTTCTAAATGTTTGAGGAACGTGTCTCGTTCTTTAAGTATATCTAATGAATTTTTGGCCATTTTCAATTATACATTCTTTTTTTTTTGTTACAAAGGTATAATAAACAATATTAATCAAAATACTTGTATCTGTATGGAATAGGAATAGAGATCAGACGGTGACGGACATCATAAGTTAGGTTATGGATATGGCCTTTAAATAATAAACATATTGTAGCCTGCATCATATGCAACACATTATACTAATATTAATTTTCTTATATATTATTTTTTCTTAGACAATACAAAAAAAAGTTTTCTATTGTAATATTATCAGATTGTTTTTCAGTTTTTTATGAGTAAAAAATCAGTGGTGCCTACTAGCTCAATTAATAGAAATATTGATGACACTACGATTCACTCCTGTCGAATTGAAATAACAATCTACAGTTAAATAAAATTCATAACTGAATATTTTCATTTTAGTAGAAGTTTCACTTTCAGCTCTATTTAAAATTTGAGTATTACTCTGGAATGGAAAATACAAGTTATTATTTTGCTAATAACATTTCATACACTTTATATGGTCGCTAAATCAACACTCGATATTTTATTACCCCTCCACCGGTAAACTTTTAAAAAATTCTAGCTTGCGCATTCACCAAATTATTGACAGATTTCAAAACCTTAAATTCGAAATTATTGAAATCGTATTCGATTATTCGTATAGCCTGGAAAATAGGGCAACCGAGAGAATCTCGCTGCGACGAAGTTGCTTAAATTTAGGGGCAGCATTAAAAGTTTTTCTCACTTTTTTCTTTGCTATCTTCTTCAAACCTCTTGCTGTTAAAATTTGGTGGATGGTGGATGTGTTAATAGAATTTTTAAGTTTGCCCGACGCGAAGGTAAGAAAATCTCAATTTTTGATTTAGAAAAGTTTCATAATTATAATAAAATAGTCTAATAATACCTTTTATTTTCCATTCTAGGATAACAGTCCATGATATAAAGAACTCCACTACAATATCGCCAGCCATTGTGGGTCGTAGGTTATTCTTTGAGTTTCCACCATTCTAATATATTCTTGGAATTGCCTGGAATTGCCTTGGTGCAGTCCTGTCAGCTTCTTCGTTTCCCGTTATTCCGATGTGTGAAGGTACGCACAAAAATTGAACTCCCCTTCCATGTTAATGAACTTGAGACAGCTGGTATTTTAGTAAATTTTCGAAAGAATGTTTCGAAAAAATGTTTTGAGTTTAGAGTGCTAAGGGAATCTTAGCTTATGGTTATGATCAGGGCTTTTGTGAAGGTAGGCTCGTTAAAAAGTTTCACAGCACGATATATAACGGAGAGCTCAACCAAATATGTGCTACATACTGCGGGTAGACGGAAAAGAAGATTGTTTTCTAAGGAAATGATTGATGCCCCTACTCCGTCTTCGGACTTGGATGCATCTGTATAGATTTTATAGTAGTCGATTTAAAATTAGTGTTTAGATTTTGAAGTATGGATTTAATTCTTTCGTAATATGGTTTTTTAGTATAGCGAATATCTTTAAATTTGTTTACATATTTATTTGTAAAATTATTTTGATATATTGGTTAAATAAATGCTGGGTACCGGGGAAATTGGAAAAGCCCCTGTAATTAATCGTAGACTTTTATTATGAATAACATCTAATGATTTAAAAAGAGATTGATTACCAGTGGAATAGGCAATTGCTCCATAATCTAGCTTAGACTGTATTAAAGATTTATACAGAAGAAGTAGAGTGGATTGGTCTGAGCCCCAGTTTTTGTTAGAAAGAGATCTTAATACAATCTTTTATTACAGGAAAGGATGAATTGTGATCTTTCCATGTAAGCTTTGAATAAACGATTAAAACCCAAGAATTTGTAATGATCTCTAAACTCCAGCTATTTCTCATAGATTCTGAGTGTTGGGGGTTGTGGCAAGGAGCTTGAAGAGAACACAACTATAACTCCTATTGATTTTTCTATTGAAAGTCTGTCAGGTGAGACCAATTTTCGAGAGTATCTAAAAAGTTTTGAAGAATTGATGACATTAAGGAGACATTTTTGCCTTTAATAGATACCACTAGGTCGTCAGCGTATAAACGGGCTTGTAAGGGTACTTGAATATTTTTGATTATATCATTTATTGCCACTAGAAATAATGTTGGACTGAACACGGATACTTGGGGTGTACCATTTTATAAACGATAATTATTTGAAAGAATATTATTTATTTTCACTTGAAAAGATCAGATGTTTAAAAAGTTTTGGATGAAGACAAGGCAGTGACCTTGAATATTCCAGTTATGAAGTTGTCTCAAAATGTTGTACTGTTACTCAATAATATTCTGTTGCTATTTAGCGATCGGCCACTCGATTCAGTACCAAACTTCTGGCTGGAGTGTTATTCGCATCATAGACCTATTAAATTACTCACACTGAGCCATAAAGCCGTGATTCTCCTTTAAAGAGAGTAGAAATTGACAGGAATTCGTGGGAAAAATGAAATAAAATAAAAAAAATATTGAACTGAATTTTTATTTCTTATTGTACTGTATAAAAACTGCGACTGGCGGAATATCAATATTATTGTTAACAGGATGTGTGTAAATAACCTAATCAACGTTTAGTTTAATCAGTTCTTTCTTTAGTATACCATCTACCATATTTACTTAAAAACGATAATTGACAAGAAATAAAAAGTTCACTCAAAATAGGATAACAGGAATGGTTGATTCAAAATACCTATATACAAGTTTAACAAAATAAATAATACGTTAGATAAATTTATACGAGGTGTTCACAAAAATGTGCCTAACAAAAATAACTGCAAATTCATATCAACCTTTCCAATAACATCTCTCCCATTCCACTAAAGTAATGTACTAAATTGTATTCCTGGAGATATTGGACATAAACTTACTTCTAAATGGTACAGTGGTCTTTTTCTAAGAGTATTTGTGGGCACCCCGTATATTAAAATGATTGAAAGGTTCGTTGGAATATTTATTTTAATAAAAACAAAAGTATATGCTACTTTTGTACTTTCCTTTTGATATTGCTTCTTTTTAAAGCACTTTCGAACACAAAATCGAAAAAAAAAACGTCTGGACGATGTGTTCACCTTTAAATTTTACTATAATCACGTAAATTTCAAAAAAATGAGAGAATAACAAAAACAATCATCAAAAAGGCTAAATTTATAACATCTTATCGATGCAAAATATATTAAAAATGATTATTTAGCGCGAATCAATTAGACTAGAATTTATTCATTTATCATGACGTCGATTTTTATTTAGGCAGTGGCTATTATTTTCTTGATTACAAAAGAAATATCGTTGGTTTGTTTTAGAACATTTAGTCGATTATTTACATGCGATATACAAACAACTACTATTAGAAAGTTACTGAAGATCATAGAGCTGTGATAGATATTTAACTGCTTAAAATATTTTTGACACACGAAATGAGAGTTGACGTCATAGTAGACTTTTTTAAAGATGGTGGGGTATGTAAAAACAAATACGAATCTGAAAATATAATATAAAAATATAAAAGAGTAAGAAAGGCATTAAGAGTATGATAGTATTTGATTAAACACGGAATAATTTTGGTTTCTGGCATATTTAGTAGATTATTTTTATGCAAGATGTAAATATTTATTAAAAAGAAAAAAACTAATATCATAGATCTGTGCCTAAAATATCTATTTGACATATATGAGATGACATGGCAGCTGGCTTATGACGTCATAGTAGTCATCGTTGAAGATAGCTTGTTACGATAGCAAAATGATCTAAAAAGGAGAATTCACGGAAAATATGTTTTTATAGTAATAACAAAAATATTAAGATATAAACACACAAAAAAGTACGACAATCGTTAAGAACATCATAGTACTTGATTAAAAACGGATTAATTTTGGTTTTTTTAGGATATTAAGTCGATTATTTGGACGGGATATGTAAATATTTATTAAAAACAAAAATGCGAAGATCGTAGATATGTGATAGATATTTAAACGCCTCAAATATCTATTTGACAGATGAGATACATTGGCCGCTGGCTTATGACGTCATAGTAGCCATCTTTAAAGAAAGTGGGCCTTTTACCACAGCAAAATGATCTGAAAATGAGAATTTACGTGGAAAACATACGTTTTTATAGCAATAACAAAAATATTAAGATATAAACACATAAAAGACTACGAAAATCATTAAGAACATGATAGTATTTAATTAAAAAAGGGATAATTTGGGATTTTTTAACATATTTAGTCCATTATTTACATGTAAAATGTAAATATTTATTCAAAAAAAAATAACGAAAGTCGTAGATCTGTGATCGATATTTAAACGTCTCAAATAATATATCTATTAATCTATTTGAAATATGAAATGGCATAACAGTTGACTTATGACGTCATAGCAGCCATATTTAAATAGGGCGAGACCTGTCACAATACCTACAGGATTTGTAAAAGAGAGTTTACATGGAAAATGACACTTTTTATAGATATTACAAAGGCATTGAGATATAAAGACATGATGGAATAATCAAAGCTCAAACAATTTTATTGTAATTATTACAAAAGGAATAATTTTGGTTTTTTGGCATATTTAATCGATTATTCACATGAAATATTTATTAAAAAGAAAAAACGTGGATCATAGATCTGTGATAAATATTTAAACTTCTCAAATAGATCTGAATGATCTGTATAACATGTATAACTAAAATGTAGTTATTTTATACAAACAACATAAAATAAAACGAAAAAGATCAAATAACGGGATAAAAAAATAGGATTATGTATAAAAGAGTATAAAAATTATAAAGAATACTATTGTAAAGACACATATTGAATAAAGAGAAGATTTTAAAAGCTATAAAGAACGTTCTCTAAGTTAAGATGAAGAGGCAAAACAATAAATAGGGAATATCAGAAAACAGTGAAAAAAAACAAAACAAATGTAGAGAAAATAAACCAAAATGGCCTGATTATTAACAAAACAATGTTTTAAAATGAAAATAGCTTCACTTTGTATGCATGACACTTATAGTGACATAAAACATAAAAAAAAGATAGCAAACTTGTGACATTATTAAAAAAGGAGAGAAGATGAAAAGTCGGTGTGAAAAAGACTGAAGACTAGCAAAATGGGAAATAAAAGCGAACAAAAGTAGCAAACCAAGCCATTGGATATATTTTACAGTTTTTCTAAATACAGAGTGATTAATAGTAAAAGAATATGCAGTGAAAATAACTGTATATATTTAATTGGCGGTTAAAGTCCAAATATGAAATTTTTGTTGTTTTTATTAAAATGTCGAGGCTATAAAAATTATCACTGATAATATAAACTATTTTTCATTCACGCAAACATTTTTTAATACATCTTGCATCTTCTAGAAAAATTATGTACACTAGGAACTTGTCTATCAAAAATTTGCCTAATCTTTGCTAGCTTTGGTATTTTTCTTCTTGTTTATCCGCTTATGGTACGACTGTGCGAACGAGTTAACTATAGAAATAACAAAGTACAGCACCATGGCGATGACGAACTTTTCGAAAATAGACCCTAAAATGTTTCCACCGTCCGTAGTCGCTTGCGGGGCGTTTTTGTGTAACTTCTGCTTTTGGCCGCTCAGGAAGGCCTTGAAGGGTACTTGGAGCTTTTCTCCGATGACGGGAACTAGTTTTAACCAGTCTAAGGCAGTGTCTATTAGTGTTTCGTTGAAAGCGATGATGACGAACATTTTCTGGAGGTGCATTTTGATGATGGCCTTTCCTATTAGGGTGGCCCCGAAGAAGGTCCAGAAGGGGACTAGGAAATGGCCGCAGGTGATGCCCGCCAAGTCAAACAAGGGGTTTGGAATCTGAAAATACAAAAAAACATCGTTACTATTTTCATCATTTCAAACTATACTCAAGACCAGTAGCGGCTCGTGGTAATTTAAAAAGGTTATTCAATTAAGGTATGTAATTATAGAAATGGTGAATAAGTCCATATTATAATAACCCTTTTTTGTTTAAATTTGATATTATTTATTACTGTTGTTCCTATAATAAACAAAACATAAAAGAAATATGAGATAAGTTTTTTTTATCGTATGCAATACATTAAATCAATGCGTTTTAGAAACAAAATTTAAACTTTCTAAACTAAAAAATATCTGGGTGTTTTTGTGTTCAATTTGTTGAGTTTAGTCTGGGTTTAATTTGAATTCCGAACTTGGCACGTGCATCCAGCGGCGTAGTACAAATAAATATGATTAATAAAGTTATATTTTAATGAAATTTTATTGGGAGTTCACTGCACCACTGCTCTGCTTGGTGAACCAATGGAGAAACCGCCCCTGCTCAAGACACTTATACACAGAAACTAAATATTTAAAACAATTACATTTAAGACGATAATTCTTTTAAATTTACTCACACTAGCACAGGCCAAAATTCCTAAGAAGCCAACTTTTTGTACGATCTCTTCTACGAACAACTTTCCTTTCTCCACTAACGTCAATTCGTTCCTGTGGTTTTTCTTTTTCTTTTCTAGTTCTTCGAAAGCTTTGAGGTCTTCGTCTTCATCGTCTGGATCAATACTAAAATAAAGATAAGTTAATTGATTTGCTAGTCCTTCAAATAGATTCTAAAATAGCTTTTTTAAGCAAAAAATTCTTAACAAATTGTAACGATTTTGGTGTATTGTCAATACAGTTTTACTGAAGTCCTCTCTAACGCCATCTATTTTCGTTTCCTGTCGATTAGGAGACGAGTCTCTATGACGTTGAGAAATTGTTGAAATCACTATTTTATTTCAAATTTAAGGCGAAGATTTAAGTTACATTCTGTCATTCTAGTGTCTGGGAGGAGAGAAACATTTGCCGGAATGGTGCCGATCTTCGACAGAGAAGGCACTCGAAGAACAAGATTCTAGAGTATATTATTGGCAAATTCTAGATTTGTTAGGATATTAAAAAATCCTAAACTGAGGGAACAATGTAAAACATGGACCTCTGTAAGGTGTCTCAGTCAATTAGTAGAAGAGGTCCACTTTTTCACGCCGAAAAGGAGGAAAAAACAAGGAGGTATGAATGAAAAGCAAAGAATGTCTATTTCTCTCTCTCTCTCTCTCTTTCTCCCTCCCCTTTTTTTCCTGTAAGCTCTCTCAGCCAATAGTAGAACAGGGTCCACTTCTACACGCTGAAAACGAAGTAACAATCAAAGGAATGGACAAAAGTGAACCAAATAAGGCCAAGAACATCTTGGTTGGTAATGGCGACTTTTTAAAGATGCACGAAGTATTATTTGCATTGACCACTTAGTATAATAGAGCACAGTAATAATTGGCGTGTACCATGTAGTTCTATTGGACTGTTTTGACGCCGATTCTGTGAAAAAATTCCTGCGTTTATTTCACAAAAACTTGTCAACGTAACCGCTTACAAAGCGATCGTTTTTCAGACAAAATTACACGAATTCGGAGACGAATTGATCTAGCATCCATAGTACTCACCAGATTTAATCACCTATGAATATTTCCTGCTCCAAACTTAAAATAGTTTTGGTTTAGAGTTGTGGTGATCTAAATGCTGATGTTTATTCTCGTTTTATACATTAGTACACGGCTTTTGTTACTATACAGCGTGAACAGTTTATGAGATTTACAGAAGGCAGAACTGGACAAGAGACATACAAATGACTGCTAATTTATATTAAAATCAACATATTTTTTTGTCCCTGTCTATTTTAACAACTTAAGCTGTAAAAAACCGGTGAAAATGTTTTTTCCTCGTTAATTAAAGAAAATATGTTAATATCTAATGTTTGATTTAGTGTTACATTTATATAAAAAAGTACACTTACCCAGATAGTCTTGCTGCTCTAGCCATAAAATACGGCGGTAGTTCCCCCAAGGCCGTACCGGCACCCCAACACATGGCTTCTAGTCTAACTTTAGACATTATACTAAGGAACGATATTACGCCAACTTTCCCGTCGGTAGGGCAGACTATCCTAAAAGAATATATATTTTTGGAGACATTAAATCATTAAAAATATTCTTACATGTATATAGCGTGATATAGGCAACTAATAGAATGCCAGTTTGAAGGTGTTGTACCGTACGGAAAAGTTGTCCTCAGTTTTGTATTTTGGTTTAATCTCGAATATTTTTCAGCTCAGAAATTACTCATATTAGTTGATGTTTCTTTATTATCTATTTTTCGTTTGAGAAGCAGTTGCAATATTTACATAACCCCTAAAGACGTTTTCCTACATTTAACAGTCTTAATAACTCTATTCCCGTTGACACTCCTCAATACTTCTGTATTCGTCTATATATTTATGTTCCTAATGCTCCCATTCGACGTATTCTTGATATTTTGAGTGACCACGCTTCTCATTGTGTTTTGTGCTGTATCTCAATTCTTAAGAAGTTGTTTTAGTCCGATTGGTCATTGCATTTCTGCGTTTTATACTTTTCTCATATTATTATGTCTTTGCATGTGACGTATTGGGGTTTTGGTCTTTTATCCAGCTCTGTATTTTCTCCAATAAGTTCCTCCCTCTAAAAAAATTATAATCTTATAGTGTTTCAAACGTTAAATTCCCTATTTACCATTCTCGTGTTTGTTTAAGCAGCTGTTTTATTTATTTTTTCCAATATCTGTACTATGAAATATACTTTTTCACTATTCTTTTTGAATTGTGTCTGCTGATGATAGGCCATGACAAACCAAAATCCAAAATTAATGTGACAGTTGATTAATATATGAAACAGTAATAGGTCCATTTACAGACCATACAGCAACTTCCAAATCAGGGATAAGAACCTCCAGAGATCTCCATTCCTCCTACAAACAACATCAACACCAGGACATCTAGAAATATCAGTTAAGTTTCTTTTTCTCTATAATCACTGTACTAATCTCCAGTGGATAGCAGATTTTATTGATATTTTCCAATCTATCATCTTCTTCTTCCTCTTTATACGAAATTCTGCTTGTTCATTGGCGGACTAATACCTCCATGGAAGGTTGTCCCTCCATCTTTTGCGCGGTCGTCCGATACTTCTTTTGTTTGCCCTTATGTTATATCTGTAGACCAGTCTTTGCACACTATCTTCATATTGAGCTATCAATATTGCGTCGTCTGCTTAACAGAGTATTTTTATTTCTTTGTTTCCCATTCTGTATTCTCTTCCTTTGTTAACGCTTTTGATGATTTCATTCATAATCAAATTGAAGAGCGTGGGCTCAGAGTCCCCTTGTCTTATTCCGCTGTAAGTTGTCAATCTATTCTGACTTCCACTTTGTTGTTTTGGTAGATGTTTTCGATAGTTTTTATAATATTTAGGGGAACTTCTCTATTATACAGAAAATGGATTACATCTTTAAGTCTTACTCTGTCAAATGCTTTCTTTAGGTCAATCAGACACAGAAATGCTTTTTTGAATAGTATTAGTTCGCTCGTTCTCCATTCTTCCGGTATTTTATAATTTTATTAATGAATGTTGTTAATTGTTCTGTCATTGCTGCTCCACAATATTTCATTAATTCGTTTGGTAACCCGTCTTTACCTGTTGCTTTTCTGTTCTTCAGCTTTTCAAGTATTTTACGAACATCTTGTACATTTATATTAAGTTCTTCATTTGTGGTAATTTCTGGCGTTTCCGGGTTTAGAGTCTTTTGTTCTTCCTCTGGATAGAGCTTTTTTAGGTAATCAATCCACGTATCCTTTTCTATGTGCTTTGGTTCTATTAGTTCCTTTACCTCCGTTCTTTAACTTCTTATAAAGCGCCATATTTCCTTTTGCAGACCCTAAAAACCATGTTCCATTTCTTTCGAATAAATGCATAAATAAATAATAATGTGTAATTTTAACTCTTTTATTTACTGACACATCAGCCTTAAAGTTTTTCCTGCATGTAGGTATTAGGTACCTATACCTACAATAACCGGGAAACAGGGTGCGAATAGGCGCCCAACGTGGGGATCAACAACGTACGATGCTGTATGATGCTAATTGTGCTACAAATTATAATGCTTTGTATCACACGATGCTTACCAGCTAGCATGGGTAGCTAATAATGATCTATAATTGATCTGAATATAAATTGACCAATGTTAGGTTCATAATACAAACTTGTGTGACTCTTCGTTTTAAAAATATATGTTCGGTGAGATTATTTCCAACTTTCCGGCTGGCCTACTGATTCTAGCACAGATTCTTATCTATTCGCAATATTGATTATACAATAAAACATTATTTTTAAGTTTCTAGGCCGTGAATTATCTATTCCTGACATATCGTCCGCAACTGCGACAACGGCCGCAACCTGCTGTCGCTTACTGATGATCTTCATCCAGTAGTTGTACTATTTATAGCCTTATAGGAATCTATCTATTGGTGCGAATCTGTGTTGGAATTTTCGGTGCGTCTGGGAAGTGATTTTTGTACTTCATATTGCTTAGATCCACATCTAGGATCAACCGACAGATCCCGGGGGCACAGAAAAGCTATACATAGCGTAGATACCCAATGATCAACATCGGTGAGCTACAGAAGGCTACAACTACCGCGAAAGCGAACACTACTTGATAATATTGATTATAATACATTTAATGTAATTAGGAACTTACTCGTCGGGATACGGTGGCTCAGGAAAGTCTAAACTACCACATTCATACGCCGCTAAAGTGACTTGAGCTATGTGAGGTCCGAGGTATAACAAAAATGTATGAAGGCCCGTACCTAAACCTACTGACGACAAAATGCCTAAAAGAAAAACATAAAATTAATTTTTCGAGTTCATTATTATATAATAAAAAGAAACGTTTAAAAATTTTCGTTGTACATTAATCGCTGAGACAGAAGACGAGCTCCAAAGATTAACACACATATTCAATACAACGGTCAAGAAATACAATGATAATATCAGTAGAAAAAAAACCAAATGTTTGACAACATCTAAAGCAATGAAGTAAGGTTTAGATATCTGGGAATAGATATAACTAGTTACGGATATGTCGAAGAACAAGTACAACAAAGCTTAAAAGCAAGTAAAGCGGCGGGATCTCTTAATGACACAGTCTGGAAGAACAAACACCTAAGACAAGACACAAAAACAAGAATCTATAAAGCAGCAATTAGATCTATATTAACATACAAGGCGGAGGACAAGATCTAAATCGAGACGACTACTAGAAACAACAGAGATGAAAATACTCTGACGAATATCAGGAAAATGTCTGTTGGATAGGGAGAGAAGCGAAAAGATAAGAGCATGCAATATAGAAGACATAAATGGATGGGTGATAAAACGGAAACAGGATTGTCCCCAAATGGACGAAGAAGTATTGACAGACCAAGAAAAATATGGTGCGATAATTTAAAAAATTTAGGAGGTTAATATTGAAGAAGAAACAGGCTTTACAGCCTACATACAAGAAGAAAGAAGAAGAAGAATGATTGTTTTGACACCAGTGATAAAGGATATCAAGATTATGTTGAAGTATTTGGCAATCAAGTAAGTTGTTATTTTTGAGACACATTTTTAGGTCATCGGCATAGAATATTATCATACTATTGAAGTGCATTCAAGCCAAATCGCCATGTATAACACAAATAGTAAGAAGCTCAAATTGGATCAATGTGGGATTCCTGAGTTTTTGGAAAAAAATTAAATTTTTGCAAGAAACATATAGATTATAGAAAATCATTTCAAACAACTTGGAAAAATTGCAGAGTAGAGATACAGCACGATAATTAGTTGTACAGGATCGGTCACTGGATAATTTCAAACGGTAAGTTCGAATTCTTTCTAAATTCCCTGCGTCCGATTCTTCTCGATCGACGATGATAAAATAAAATGTTGAAGTCGTGAAGTAAAATATAGTTTTATTGACAGCTACTGAATTATTACACAATAGTTGTTGTTGAGGTTGAATATTTATAATAGACTGCGTCCCAAACTCGTCCCGAAACTATATTTATAATCTCACTAAAATGCTACGATTCATCAAATAAGTGTATTGCCGTCTGCATAGAACAAAAACCTTGTAGAGAAAAACACGTGAAACAAGTGTAGGAGAATGACTAGATACTGGAATTGAATCTAAATGCAACCATCTATATATATATTTTAAAATAATATTAACCAAAAACAACTGCAATTTTTCAGTTCTAATAAATAAAGTCAATAACAATGAACACTTACCTAACCCTACCCAATATGAACACCATAACAATTTTTTATACGCCCCTTGTACCAACGCTTGGTGTGGTCCTTTGGAATTTACTAATATGTACAATAATAATACTGAGAGTGAAATCACTCCGAGGATAACTTTACTTGCTAAAATTCTGAAAATAAAAATAGCGATATATAAAATCAGTTTACGGAACTCTAGTCATGACATTACAATAAAATAGTTTTATCGAAAGAGAAAGATTTCAAAATTTTATGACTTTTTTCACAATTTAGCAATATATAACTTTTTCTGTAGGTTAACATAGATCACATGCCATAAGTCAATTAAAAAAATATCCGTAAGGGGCGCTTACATCTAGGTTTCGTATTAACATAACCTCATAATCTTCTATTCAAAAACAACGAGGAAAATAAAAGTAGCCCTCATCCTACTAAATGAAGAAATAAGTGTAGCAAACACATCAATACCGTTGCTGCACTAAATATGGTTACAAATACTGCAAGAAGATTAATATTAATATACCATCACTAACGAGTTAATTGCAGGTCAGAGACACATCATCTATGATTAACTATAAACAAGCAACGAAAGATCAGAATTTGAGGGTACAACACTTCTCAGAATTTCTACCTCAAAACATGGCCGATGTCTATAGATCAAGGCCAATTAAGTCAACTGTCAAATTGGTATTCCCGCCACCGCCAATATAAACATTTAGAGGTTAAGATCGTTCATAATTTTGATCTCAGCATTTTTTTAAACGAGCCACAAGGAAACACAACATTTTTAAATGTTGTGTCGTTTTATCTCAATTATTGTAATTATTCAATAGGTTAATCGTTTAATAATAAATAAAAAGGCGAATAATAATTGCAAACAGGTGTTATCATGGTCTATCAAAGTACTTAGCTAACAAACGTCTGTCTCAAAAAACTCGTATAAGGCTGTATAGAACACTGATAGTCCCCGTTCTCACATATGGATCAGAGGCATGGACGCTAACGAAAACAGATGAATCCGCTCTATCCATTTTTAAAAGAAAGGTGCTACGCAAGATATTTGGAGCGGTCTGTGAGAACGGAATATGGAGGCGTAGATATAACTTTGAACTGCAGAATATCTACAAGCATACGTTTGGTGGTAAATATATTACCACTATAATTAAGCGAAACCGCCTGCAGTGGGCAAGACATGTAGCCCGGGCCCCTGAATCGAACATGATAAAAAAGATTCTAACAGCGCAACCCGTGGGAATGAGAAGACGGGGTAGACCAAAGCTGAGGTGGATGGATGGGGTAACACAAGATGCGGAGAAGATCGGAGTCGGCAACTGGAAAATGCAAGCAAGGGACTGAACAGAATGGCGTAGAAAGCTTGAGAAGGTCGAGGCCCTCTAAGGGCTGCAGCACCAAGATGATGAATCGTTTAATAAAATGACCCTTTAACTTTACCCATTTATTTATAAGTTTTAAAATACTGCTGACTGATTTTCAATAAAATAGTAATTTCAATTGGTGACGTATAATAACGGTTGCTATTTAATCCACAATTGTTGTTATCTATTTCGTTTCCTAACGTTGGAGTTGCTCGTTACAGTAATCGTTTCTTTATTGGTGTAATTAAACTGTTTTTTATAGTTACAAAAAGTAGTTGACAAATCGATGTTTTCGTTTGTGTACATGTTTATGTATGTAAAAACATTAAACCAGTCCATTTATATAAATAGAGTAATATATTGTTTGCTTTGTTCGAAGCAAATCTTATTTATATATGAAAATGCTTTTATATCTCAAGGTCATCTTCTTTTTTGTTCAATTCATTTTGTCCAATGTGTCTTTAACCCTAGAATACTAAGCTTATTTTTACCTTCATTTACATTAACCATCGTAAAATTTACTACGCTGAGAACAAAAATGTGGTCATTGAAAAAGTATTTTATGTAACTTAATTTTAGAAATTATTTTGAACAAGGAGCTAAAAATCACAAAAATTTCATAAATTCCACATTTTAGAACTACAAGGCTGACAACAAAGAGGGGGTATTCACCACAAAATGACGTTTTCTAGACGGACAAAATGGACACATGGTCACATGGCACGTTTTAACACAGTAGGGCATAATTCGTTCTTGCTGCCAGTGTTGCCAAAACACTCAAGGAAAAATCGTCAGAATTCTACTTAAAAAATCGTGAGATTTTCCGAATTCAATAAAAGATTCTTATTAGAGGGTAAGAATGAGAAAAAAACGAGATCTATAAAAAAATACGTGTATATTTTTACAACCAAAATAAGAAGTACATGTATTAAAAAAACTTTACAAAAAAAACTTTCCAAAAACCTAACACAAAAAACATACCTTTTTTTACTGGATGTGACCGAAGTCCACTTTTTTCCCAGTCCAGTTTGTATTTTTGTCGGTAAACAATTTTCTTTTTTTTTACTAGGAGGAGATCCAACATCACTTTCGTCCCTATCTGCCATTTTGTAAGTCGCTTATGTACCGGTTTTAATAATAAAATTTATCGCAATTCAACACGGCTTCTAAAAGTAACCTTACAAAACTGACGGCCAAACAAAACAAAACAACAAGCAAGCGTAATGCGACGCGCGCGCAGTAATATTGTAGCTGGTGCAAGAGCGGGACTTCCCCGAATTCTGATTTAATTTAATCCAGTACCAGAGAATTGTGGATGGTAGAAATAAAATGAATACTTTTAGCTCCTTTTTTGTTCAGTTATAACGGGTTTATTAACAGGGTTTTTCTGTCTCTAAGTAATTTCTTTACAAAATTATGTATAAAACTACTTATTCCTCTAAAGTGAGTAAAAATCGTGTAAATTCCCATATAATTACCGAATTCGTGTAATCCCATGATTAATCGTGAGTTTTGGCAAAACAGCTTGTTACAGTTCCAGATTTAAAATATTTTCAATAAGTCACTTTACCGAGCGGTTCAAAGTTTGCCAATTAAAGGCGGGTACACATATGCGAGCAGAACTGTTCGCGAACCGTTTGTGAACGCTATATTCGTCTATTTGTACGACGGGACGAACCGCTTGCGAGCTGTTCGTTCGTTGCTCGTCAGGAACCGAAAAAAATACATTTTTTTCTGGTGATGCTATTTTTCTGCTTTCGTTGTTAATTATGATTATATATTATCCAAGAGTATATGTAAGCTATATGTCACAGAACAAGCAAAGAGGTCATCTTCTTGTTTTTCTGGAGATGTTCATGTTTCGGCACATTTGCTCAAATGTGTCTTCTCCGTACTTGGTTGCATTATAAAATTTAATGATATCTGGCTTTCCTGTTGAATCACATTCTAGTGGACGATTGCGGATTGTCGACAGAAGAAGCACATACTTATTTACTTTTATCTTATAGGATATGATTGTTTTTTTAGCATCGAAGCAAAATAAGTAATGACCAATTTCACGATTTTTGAGATTTATCATCTCGGGAGGTATTTCTCTTTTATTTTGCCGTAGAGTACCAACTATAGTTAAATTTTTAAGAGGTTTTAAGAGCTCTATTGCTAACGGGACTTACGTAAACCAATTATCCATGGTTATGTTACGGTTACTTCCGTACACACCCTGTCCCTTCTCCTAGAGGCTGTCCATTGGTTTTAGTTCTCTTTCGTAAATACAATTCTGCATCGAACATATATTTGGTACCTACATTTACTAAACAGAAATACTATTTTCAGACCATAGTTGGCTGGCTTGTTTGGGATATACATCCGGAAAGGATATCTTGCCTTAAAAGCCAGTAGCTGCTCATCGATTGTTAGATATGATCCGGGCTTAATGGCTGCTAATAGGTATATTTCCTTTCTGCCTGGTGTAGACATTTTATCATCAAAACGTAAAGATTCTATAAGAAATTCAAATCTTTCCCGGCCCATAGTTGCTTTATATATCGCACCAGAAATTGTATCAGCAAACATTTGTCTTGTCGCTAATTGATTGTCTTTTTGGATAGCAGCAAAAATAAGTAGTCCTAGGAATGCATTTCTTCAATATTTACCTTCGAGTTAGTAAGTTTTTCGATTTTATATTTTTGTGCCCTAACAGAAATTTCATCATTTGAATATCCTACAATTATTGTTCCCGAGAATTTGGACTCATAAAACTATGAAAAGCGTCTAAGGGTTTGTACTTCCTTGGTGTTATCAGTGGGGCCTTAACTAAAATGTAGGAAGTTATGTTTTGGAGTTTTAATAGCGGCCTTTGATTGAGAGGACCATCTGTGTTCATTTTTACCTTTTAGACTCGACGGCAACCGAGTTTGCTTCTCTTTAGCTGCAATTTCTGAAGATTCTTCTTAGTTTGGTGTTCTTTGCTGAGCAGGACATTTCCTTTCCTTGTCGATTTTATTTAAACTGTTTTTCCAACTCATTACTCTTTTTAGAATATTTATTTTTCTTTTCTTATTCTTGGATGGCAAGTCATAGTCGGAACTGAGTCATTTTCGCTTGATGGTTCGAACTCTGATTCAGATGGACTGGATGCTTCTAAAATGGCATCTTCCTTTTCAGATACACTTTCTGGTTTATCAGAATTGTTATCCGATTCATCTCGCCACTAATCTTCCACGCACAATTGCAACTCGGCTTTAATTCTAGCTGCGTGAGAGGTCTGCGCATGCCTCTATTTTTCGTATTTATAATTTACACTATTCTTCTTCTTCTTAGAGTGCCATATCCCTACGGAACGTCGGCGACTACCATGCTTATAATATTTTTATACCGATCTCGGTCTTGCGCTACGTGTAGCAATTGGTCCGCTGTCAAACCTGTCCACTGCCGCAAATTCCTCAACCAAGAGAGTTTCTTCCGTCCTATCCATTTCTTTCCTTCGATTTTACCGTTGAAAATTAGCCGAAGGAACTCATATCTTGGTCCTCTGATTATATGTCCAAGATATTCTAGTTTACGCCTCTTAATAATATTTAATAGAGTTCGTTGATGTCCCATTCTTCGAAGAACTTCTTCGTTTCTAGTTCTGCTAGTCCATGGAATTTTTAGTATCCTTCGATACAACCACATCTCAAACGCCTCGATTTTATTCATGATATCGGCGTTTAAAGTCCAAGTTTCACATCCATACAAAAGTACAGACCACACGTAACATCTTGTAAACTTTTCACGGATTTCCAAATTTAATGAGTTATTTAATAATAGAGGCTTGAATTTTTGAAATGAGTTTCTTGTCTGTTCAATTCTACATCGAATTTCGAAGGATGGATCTAGATTTTGGGTAATCCAACATCCAAGGTATTTGAATCTCTGAACTCTCTGCAGCGGTTGTTGGTTTAATATCAGTTGGGTTGCGCCGATATCAACTTTACTGGTCACCATGTATTTAGCTTTATCGATATTTATCGACAGTCCCCAATTTGTGCCTTCCATGTCAACTCTATTGATTAGCTCCTGCAGATCGTCGATGTTTTCAGCTAGAATCACAGTATCGTCGGCGTACCGTATATTGTTAATTATTTCTCCCTCCTATGATAATTCCTTTTTGACCTTTTAAAGCTTCCCTAAATAGATTCTCAGAATACACGTTAAAGAGGGTGGGAGATAGTATACAGCCTTGTCTTACGCCTCGTTCAATACTGATTGGCTTTGATTCTCTGTTGTTGGTATTAATAATGGCTGTTTGGTTCCAGTAAAGTTTGGCAATAAGTTTGGTGTCTTTCTCATCTAGTTGGATGCTCTGCAAGGCGGTAATTAGTCTGGTAGGCTGAACGCGATCAAATGCCTTTTCAAAATCAATGAAGCTCATATATACGGGTTTTCTTACCTCCCAACATCGTTGAAGGGGTGTTTGCATAGAAAATAGTGCTTCTCTAGTTCCAAGACATCTCCGAAACCCGAACTGCTCTTGACTAATTATTTCTTCGCACTTGTTGTTAATTCGGTTTAGAAGAATATGCAACAGTATTTTAACGGCATGGCTCATTAAACTAATGAGTCTACAATCGCTACATTTCTTAACGTTTGGTTTCTTAGGTAGAGGAATAAAGATCGATTTTAGCCAGTCCGATGAAATTTCACTGGTATCATATATTTGATTGAAAAGTACAGTGAGTTCTTTTATATTGTCATTTGAGAGTAATTTTAGCCATTCGCTGTAATTTGATCTGGTCCACTGGCTTTGTTGTTTTACACTATAAAAAACCGATAATATCGTTCTTTCTGTAATTATAACGTTATTACTTACCTTCGTAATATTTACGAAGCTGTGCCATCTTACACGATACACTTAAAGTGTATCGTGGGTACGAATAGATGAGCGGGCGAGAGAAACTGGTGTACCACTTCGACAATATTCTACAACAATGACATTGGCGTCGTAAAACTTACGACGGTTTCTAGGGTTAATAGGTGAATTCCTTCATTGGAATATGTTTATGGCAGAATCTCGTTAAAATATTCATTTATTGCTTTTAGTACCGATTCATTAAACAAATAAAGTCTTTCAGGTACACATTCCCTAGGATTTAAGAATCGATGAAGCTCCGGGAAAGTTTTTTCGGAGATAATCAAGATCTCTTCCACTTGTCAGTCAGAAAAGAAATGGATTTATGTAAAAATATAAAATTGGTCCCCGTCCAACCACCCACTGATCGC
The DNA here is from genome assembly GCF_040954645.1 of Diabrotica undecimpunctata. Classification (NCBI taxonomy): domain Eukaryota; kingdom Metazoa; phylum Arthropoda; class Insecta; order Coleoptera; family Chrysomelidae; genus Diabrotica; species Diabrotica undecimpunctata. The sequence goes on along the minus strand of NC_092806.1, from coordinate 157,210,019 downwards.
TTGTCATACTGTACCTTAAGTGTTATGTTAGTTATCTCTATAAAGTTATATAGAATTTAGATTTGGGGACTGAAGAATGATGTTTTAGAACGGTTTCTGGTTGGATTCTTTAAATAACTACACGTATAAGAATGAATGATAAAAATAATTCAAAGAATTATACAAATTTTCACTTACTTCTTTCCGTAAATAGTGGCTAACTCTATACATTCTCTAATAAAATATTCTACAGTCCTAAGCGGCTTCCTCCACAATACCAAAGACTCCCGCTCATTTTTCTCTTTTTCTTTCTTTTGTATGTCGATGTGCTTTTTGTTTTTGGCTTGTGTCGTCGAACCGCCATTCATATGGTGGTTCCCCGTTGCGTCCTTCTTCTTTCCATGGCCAGCCATAGTTTTTCCTAACCTTTGCAACTGAAAAAGAAAAGAGTTCTCGTGAATTTAACGTAAATAAATTTATTTTTTAAATTGGTTAAATTATTTAAAAAAAATGGATTTGAGAAAATTTCTAGGGGTTGGAAAAAGCGGATCATGTTCCAAATCTACAAAAAGTGAGAAGATACTCGTACATCCTTCAGAACTTTTGAGAAATACTTTAAATTGACCAGACACAATAATAAATATCACGTCTATCCTTGAATAACTTTACTTTTGAGCTGTATTACATTCCTCACAAATATTCTGCATTGAATATGTCAGAGAGTTATCCAGAAGGATAATCTGTGTATATTACAATAAAAAAATACCAGTTTATGTACTTTTAACAATTAAATCCATTGTAACGATAAGACTACCTAAGAGAATTGAAATACTATTATAAAATAATACCTCAATCGACCATGGGAGCTTATCGTCTATGCTTCGCCTAGCTCAGTCTCTCAAGTGTGAATCCGTCTTGTCTTAAACTATGAATTAAACAATGAAAATTCAGTTGGTAACAAATAAAACAATGAATTAACTACATAATCATATTTATTCAACATAAAACAAAATAATATTTAGTTTGCAAAAACAACCCTGCCTAAAGCTTTACAATAAACAAATTTAAAAGCGATACTTATGGCATCGATGGGTTGCTTCGTTCAGATACTGATAATGTATGTTATTAAATCAGTACTAAGCTTCATGTAAATGTTTTACATAGCATTCGACTCATAGTGTTTTACTTCATTGTCTATTTATAACATTATAACACTTTTATAATGAAAATTATGATCCTATTAAGTAAAAAAATATACTTTTTTATAACGAGTTACAACTTGTTTACCATAGCCGACGCATACGCATACAGTGTGTAAAAGCCAAATGGAATAAATTCATTATTTAGGTTACTGTACATATTTATAAAAAATCCCGAAACATGTCAAATTTAAATTATAACTTGACATTCTTTAACGTGAAAATGCAACCCCTACCTTCAACCCCCTTAGAATGACAGGTACAACCCCCAATTTTTAAAATAGGAAGTATAGGCTTGTGATATATCGTTTGAAAGGTCTTTTCATTCTCCATTCAAAAATGTTGTCGCTTTCAAGTTTATTAAGATTAATTAAGATAAAATTAATTAAAATCATGTGGTTACTGAAATTCGCTACAATACAATTAAAAACTAAAATGTAATGCAAAACGTAATAAAATGTAGAACACGAAAGAGAACTATGAATGTTAATGAAGTAGATGTTCAAAATGTTCACCGCGAACGTCTTAGCAACATCCTAATTTCAAATAAAACTGTCTTCTAACATTATTTAACATAACAGGCGTGATCGACCTAATCGCAAGCGTTATTCGTTCTTTTAAGTCATTTAAATCAGAAGGTTTAGTTTTGTACACATGGCTCTTCACATATCCCCATAAAAAGAAATCTAATAATGTAAGATCAGGTGATCGCGCTGGCCATTCAATCGATCCTCGCCTCCCTATCCACCGATTGGGAAATATTATATAGAGGTACTGTCGGACATTAAGTTGGTAATGTGGTGGTGCTCCATCCTGCTGAAACCATATCGTATTCGCAGGAACTTGAGGGTTTCCTGGATCAGGATATAAATTTGCCAACGTTGGAATGCCATCATTTTGAAGTAGTGCCAAATAATTGTTGCCATTCAAGTGCCCCTCAATGAAAAAGGGACCAATGATATTGTTTCCTACAATCCCTGCCCAGACATTAACCTTTTGAGGGTATTGAGTGTGTTCTTCTCTCATCCAGTGAGGATTTTCCGTGGCCCAGTAGCAGCAATTTTGCCGATTAGCATGACCGTTAAGTGAAAAAGTACACTCATCAGAAAACATAACGTTTTCTAATTGGATAATATTGTTATCCAACATGTCCATCATTTGCTCACAAAAAAAAGTTCTCCTATCAAAATCGTCTTTCATGAGCTCCTGAGTAGGTATCATCGTATAGGGATGCAATTTATTTTCTTTTAATATGTTTACTATCGATGTATGGCTAGCATTGAATGTAGTGGATGCCTGTCTACTCGATGTATGTGGATTTTCCTGAAACTCAAGCAACACATCTAATTTGAGTTCATCACTCAGTGCATTGGCAGCTGCTTTTTTTATCTGCCTTACATGACCAAACTCGCGAAACTGCTTCTCTATTTTACTAATTGTTCCCTGGGATATAGGCGATAAATTAGGAAATTTCTCATGAAATAGGCGAGTTACTTCCTGTTGTGTTCGGGTGTTATCTCCGTAACCAATCATTTGTAAAACTGTTATTTTATGCATTTCCAATAATCTAACCATTTTTCAGAATTGAATTGAACGAACTTTTTACTTAAATTAAAATACTGACAACTTAAATAAAACAATTTACTAATGCGTGTTAAAATATCGTTGCCACGGAAATTCTTTAAAGTTTTTTAATGGTTACCATCTAAAAACCACATTGCTATGGTTTTTGTTCACTTTCTCATTATCAAGACCTAAACGGGAAATAAGTTTTGAGTATATTTTAGCGAATTTCGGTAACCACATGATTTTAATTTATTTTATCTTAATTAATCTTAATAAACTTGAAAGCGACAACATTTTTGAATGGAGAATGAAAAGACCTTTCGAACGATATATCACAAGCCTATACTTCCTATTTTAAAAATTGGGGGTTGTATCTGTCATTCTAAGGGGGTTGAAGGTAGGGGTTGCATTTTTACGTTAAAGAATGTCAAGTTATAATTTAAATTTGACGTGTTTCGGGATTTTTTATAAATATGTACAGTAACCTAAATAATGAATTTATTCCATTTGGCTTTTACACACTGTATATTGTTGCGCTACATGATACTATAACAAACAGTTACAGTATCATGGTTACGCTATATTCAAAGATTGTTCACCGCAATCAGTGCCATTATCTTAAGAAATTAAAATTATATTTTTCGCCTTTAATTGGTTTCTCAAATTAGTTTTACTATCTAATGTTAATAAATATTTACAAGTAATAAACCTACGTCATTTTCTTTGACTACTTTATTTATATATTATATACAGATTAGTTGGTAATTTGAACAATAATGTATAGACGTCATAAAATATCCGTAACTAATTATAAATTCACGAATGATTTGGGTTTCAACAAAAATGTATACCCATTAATAACAAATTAATATTAATCAAAGATTAGAAGACTTCTAGCAAAAATATGCACACAATAATAGAAAATAAATATAAAAATAAAAAAAAGACAGTTAAGATTTGATTTTTTACGTATAGTGCCTCTGTATAGACGTATATAAACGTGAAAGACACTTTATATAAATATAAATGTTCTTAATATACGAGCCCCTTCTCATATCAGTTGGCCCACCTATGGAATTTGCAGTTTAAGCCGATTACCATAAACAAATTATACGCTGTATAAAAACATTACCCTTATGGTTTTTTATTTATTTCCAACAATAAAAAAAATTCACTAAACCCTGGCTACGCATTCACTTATGTCAACATACGTTGATTTTTTCATAATTACGTTAAATCCAGAGGTAGCTATGGAAAAATGACATCAAAACAATAATATTAATTAATGTCAAATGTATTTTGTAGTATTGGAAAGCTTTTTGCCGTTTGTGGATTGTACAATGAATACATAACATAAATTAGAATTTGGTACTCACAAAGTAAGTTTTATAGTTTTGAAACAATGAGCAAGAATTGTTTTTAATAAATTTCATTTTATTTTAGGCTAAGGAAAAGCCACTTTTAACATTACAACAAAAGAAAAATAGACTAAGATGGTCAAAAGGGCATAAAGATTGGACTCAGTTGCAATGGGATTCAATACAATGGAGTGATGAGTCCAAGTGTGTTGGAAATAGTAGGAGTCGCGTCATTCGCAGGAAAAATGAAGCTTTCCATCCCGACTGTCTGAAGAGAAAAGTTACATTTTATCGATGGTATTGTAAACATGGACAAATATTTGAATATTTTAGAAGAATCTCTTTCATTGATTATGGAACACAGTTTAACATCAGCGGAAGATTTTGTCTTCCAACAGGACATGCGCAGGTTATCATACCTCAAAAAAGAGTTAAAATCGATTGAAGACCATGACATACCATTTCTGGAATGGGTTTCTAACAGTCCCGACTTATCCCCGATAAAGACTTTATGGCGCGAAATTAAAAAAGCTTTGACAAAACAAATTGCAAGAAATATGGGATTCGTTTACATTAGAATTTTGTCAGAAGTTGGTAAAAACTATGCCTCGAAGAATTGAGGATGTCATTAAAAATAAAAGGGATGTAACTCGGTGGTAAACTTTCACATTTTTTGTTAATATTACATAATATTCTATGCGTTTTTTTAAATTTATTATTATTCTGTTTATAATCAATAGTTTTCATTACGTTATAAAATATTTTCTATAATTAGGAAATTCAAAAATGTTGTTCCATGCATCAAAACTTCTAAAATTTACGCTGCGCTTTTATTTTTGTTCTCTAAAATTTAATTTTATAGAAGAAAATGTTTTCTTGAAGAAAACTATTATTTGATTTTATCAATGAAAGTTGCTGTTGAAGAAACGAAAATGGGGAAAACAAGGCACGTTAAACGAGAAAGTGACAGCGATTAGAGACGAATCGAACGAAGAACAAAAGATTAAACAGATTAAAGAAATAGTTAAAAATATAAACGAAAAACACTTAAAGGTAGATAAATTTATCAAGAAAAAATCATGGATGACAGATGAGAACCTGAAGCTGATCGATAAAAGAAAGGATACGAAGACATTGAGACTCTACAGTTAAAATAGGATAGTCCCAATGTACATTCGAAAGTTAAGAACTCACGGGTGGACTAAGACGCAGACAGAAAGGAAATCTAACTAATTCTGACGAAACATCATCTTGGACAAGCAGGGTAAAATAGTAAGGTGGAAAGAGAAACTCTTTGAAGACCAGTAAATGACGGACAAATAATATTGCAGCAGGAAGTTTATTCTGCAATAACACAGCTAAAGGATGGTAAAGCAGCAAGCTCCGACAATATACAAGTAGAACTACTCAAAGTAATGGACAACGAATCAATAACAATAATATAATCACAAAGAAACTCAACAACATATACAACTTTGGAGAAATACCAACATAGTGGCTGAAGTCTGAGTTTATTGCATCTCGTAAAACTGTTCCTACAGATAATCCATAAAAGCATTTACAAGCTGTGTGATGTCTGGTTGATTACGAGAAAGCGTTCTGAACAGAGACTTTGATCAACTTTTCAACAGTTCTCGAATAAGTCTGGAACAGCTTTGAACAGCCTTTGATCAAACGCTGTTCAAAAGCTGATGAGGAAAAAGAAAATAAAATCCGCTCCTACACCAAAGCATTAATAAAACGAAGAACATAGTCGATTCGCAACAATCCAGTAACAGTAACCCAAGAAATTATTGTTGCATATAAAGAGATGTCCAAATATAGTAGGAAGGAATTTTCGCAATAGCCGAAGAACTCTATCAAGAATTATGTAAACAGAAGATATAGAACACGCCCGAAGAGCCAAAAAAGACGAGCGGACGAAATAAAAAATGCGAATAAGAAGTAAAAAATGGGAAAATGTCCAAAAAGAATTGTGCAGTATAAGAGGATGTAGAAATGGAAGAAGTTCTTGAAAAAATCCAAAACTGATTCAACTTTCATCATAGTTCCAGGCGATAGGAAAAAGATTTTAATGATATTAATCTATAACAAAAACAACCTTATGGAAATACAAAATTATAGTCTAACTACCAAAATAAATACTTATAGACTTAAGAATCTATATCTCGAATAACAAACTCAGAACGAAAAAAAAAAGAATTTCGATAAATCGATCAAACAAATGAAAAAAGCGTAATCGATCATGAAGCTCATGAATGTAAGAAGAAAACAAAACAAACCCAATAGAATACAAAAGAATCATTAAAATCATTAGAAAAAAAGTGAAGAGAAGCTAAAGAAAAGTAGATGTCAACAAAATGCCTAGAAATTGAACAATTTCAGGAAAGATGCGACACCTTTAATGTCCATAAGAAAGTGAAAAAAATAACAGGTAGACACAGAAAAAGACAAGGAATAATATTAAAAAATAATAATAACGAAATAATTATAGGTACAGAAAACAAACTGGAGAGATGAAAACTTTTTACGACGATAACCCTTGTGCTCTATCATTCACAGATCATTGATAAACGAAAAAAGTCCAGAAATAACCAAAGAAACAGTTATTCAGTAGTAAAAGCTCAGGTAAATGGGAAAGCCTCCGATCCAGACAATATCAATGTCGAAGTGCTTAAATTAATTGAAAATACAATACTTGAGAGAGGTGAAAGCTATTAATTACTCCAAATCATATTGGAAGGTAAAGTGCAGGGCAAAAGATCAGTTGGAAGACGCCAGAACTCGTGGCTGAAAGGAGCTGGTTTGACCGCTCATCCACAAAAATCTTTCGTGCAGCAATTTTCAAAGCTACAATAGCCATTTGAGAATATAGAATGATAGAACAAAAAAAAAAGAATACTACAGACACTATAGAATCTAACTTAATACAATTCTTTGTGATTATTGATCTTCTTCTTCTCATAGTGCCTTACACCTACAGTGCGTTGGCGAATTATCTTAAGACCAGATGTCTGTCTTTTGCGGCATGTAAAAGATCGCCAGTATTATTTATGCCTGTCCAGTTCTTTATGTACCGTAGCCACGACATCTGTTTGCGACCTACTCCTCTCTTGCCTTCAATCTTTCCCTGGATGATTAGTTGAGGAGTTGCGTATTTTTTTCCTCTCAGAATATGGCCGAGATATCTAATTTTTCATACCTTGATCAAATCAGTAGTTCTCTCTCAGTATTTGTCTTTCTTATCTTTCTTAGGACTTCCTCGTTTCTCACCCTATCTGTCCATGGTATGCGGAACATTCTTCGCAACGTCTACATTTCGAAGGCCTCCAACTTATTAATGAAAGGAACTCTTAACGTCCATGTTTCCATGCCGTATAACAATATGGACCATACATAGCATTTAACCATCCTGTAGCGGAGATTGAAGGAAAGATCGCGGTTACATAGTAGCGGTTTAAATTTGATAAAAAAATATACACCCTTTAAATTTACAACGAATACACAAAATCAACCGCAAGCAAAAAAGTCAATCTGTGCTTGTTACAGGAGGTGAAAGGAGGCACAATGTCGGCTAATCTCTCCACATGTGCTACAATATTCTTATAAAAAACTCAACTGATATAAGAAAGGGATATGGATTAACGAAAAACTTTGAAAAAACAATGAATAAACTAAAAATGTTGCAGAGGAAAATTATTATATTAATAATTATTATGGAACACGTAAAAATATAAAGATTAGTATAAGAACGGAGATAAAAGATATTATAGAGAAAGTTATAGACAAAATGGAGAATTGCAGGCCAAATAGTATGACAACGTTGAAGCATGAATGAACTAAAACAGTATTAAAGCGTTTGTGACGACAAAAGCCGGTAACATGGACGCAAATGAAATTCCTGATGGCGCATGGAGGAAAATTATGTCCACTCGACGAATAAAGCTGGAGGAATTTGATAATTTAACTAAAAAAATTAATAACGGCTATTACTATCACTCATTTTTACCACCTCCAAGAGCATAGTTTTTAAATGATCATAGACACATTGCAAGGTAGCATACATTCTTCAATACTTAGTTTCAACCAACACAAAAATGTATAACCCTTATATAAAAATATTTAGACCAAAAATATAAAAGGTTTTTCATTTCCTAGTTGTAAAAACTTACAGAAAAGTCCTTTATATCACAAATTTCACACAAAATAGAACAATTATTCTTACAATATATAAGAACTGTTGCTAGCAAAACGGAACAAAAAAATCATCAAGAATAGCGAAAATCCACAAATTAACACGATAAAATAAACATTTATGTTGATTACGACTCACCTCGCGACACTACTAAATTATTTTTAATTCAACAGTTTCTTAAATTCATTACGCCAGCCGATAATTATGACTACAAACGATAATGCTTCCTTGAAAATAGATACGAATTTAAATGTTGGCCCGATATCAAATTCTATCGAAATATTGGGACAGGCTAGACAAAACTAGGTGGTTATTAAGAGAAAAAACGAAAAAAGAATGTTTTATTGTACAGGGTGAGCCAATAAATTGGTTACGATTTCATAATCAAAGGTGTCTTGAGAGTTTAAAAAATATGGAGGTTTTAAGATCGGCTAGGTGTTACGTATCAGCAATTTACGTATGTACATTTATCACTGAAACCACATATATCAAATAATTGTAAGAAAATGGTAAATTTGGAAGAATTGTCTGAAGAACTATTCAACAAAGTTCCAGAAAAGTCGCGTACCCCTGTTGGTTATATTGTTAATATGAGTACTCCAATTGAGTTTAGAATCCAGAGTTACCCCTAGATACTTTACCTCATGCATTCTTTCTAGTTCTTTTTCAAATAATTTCAGCTCACTCAGTCCAGTCGAAAAACTCCACCTTGCTGAAGTGCCCACAAATTTCGTTAAATTAATAAACTCCTATCCCTCTAATCGGACTATCCGGATCAAAGTTGACTTTGACAAACACTTTATCCTCACCATTCACTCAACAAGCTGGAGTGCCCCAGGGCTCAATTCTTGCTCCAATACTATACACAGTCTACAACAGTGACATCCTCAGCCCTCAGCATATATCGGAAACCCTACTGCTGTATGCTGACGACACTACGCTCCTCACGTCAGGCCCACATAGAGTGCGTGGACAAATGTCTGTATTCGAAAGAGCTCAAAACTACTTAGACCGAGTTACTAGGTGGTGCAGAAGATGGAGAGATCTCTTTTCACTTAATATACTGATACAAAGATGCCTGGACGTCAATCAAGATATATACGCATGTTTTATTGACTATAATAAAGCATTCGAAAAAAAAAACGACATGAACAATTAATGAATGTCCTAAAATCAAAGAAGATTGACTACAACGACCTCAGGATCATATCAAATTTATACTATAAATAGCGAGCAAAAGTACGTGTTAACGAACAGCTGTCAGAAGAAAATGAAATTAGACATGGAGTGGGGCAGGGATGCGTATTGTCGAGATCCTGAAAAAAGCTCTTGAGGGTGAAACAGCTGGAATAAAGGTAAATGGAGTTCCCATTAACAACATTAGATATGCGGACGACACTGATCTTAGCTGAAAATATTGAAGATCTTCAGAGACTGGTGACCAGAATAGCAGAGTATGGAAAAGAGTATGGTCTAACAATGAATGTCAAGAAGACGAAATTTATGAGAATATCGAAAACTCAAAGAAATAACGAGAATCTTCTAATAAACGAAACCAACGTCGAACAAGTGGACAAATATGCATACCTGGGAACAATGATTAACTCCACAAATGATTACAATCAGGAGATAAAAATAAGAATAGAAAAGGCTAGAGCAAATTTCAACAAAATGAGAAGAGTGCTATGTACAAGGGATTTAAAATTTTAACTAAGAGTTAGGTTGGCGAGGTGATATGTATGTTTTTTCGACTTTGTTTTATGGAATGGAATCTTGGACCTTGAATGCGACATCAATAAAAAAAACTGGAATCATTCGAGCTGTGGGTGTATAGAAGAATTCTGAAAATATCGTGGACAGAAGACATCACAAACAAAGAGGTTCTGAGAAGGATGAATAAAGAAATAGAAATTTTAAATACAATTAAAACAAGAAAATTGGAATATCTCGGACAAGGAGAGAAATACACCTTGCTCCAACTGATTATGCAGGGAAAGATCCAAGGAAAGAAAAGCATAGGGAGGCGTAGACTGTCATGGTTGCGCAACCTGAGAGAGTGGTACGGATGTACATCAAATAAACTTTTCAGAGCAGTCGTCTCAAACATTTTTACAGGCTTCTTTTACATCTCGTTTGGTTCGGTTAGTTTATATTTTAATGGCATAGGATGTGCATATTGAAGTGTAAAAATGAATAAAAATAATATAAATGACGATATTTACCGAGTAGCTGAAATTCAAACAAAAATATAAACTTAGATATGAAAAAAAATATCAGATGAAGAACTGTTGAGATTATTACAAGCAAGCGATGAATTTAATGACTTTCTTGATTCAGACAGTGAGTATTTACCAGAATCTGAGGATGAAATTGAAAATAACTTACCTGTAGCACTTGTTGAGGATACGGAAGATAATGTATGTTATAAAATTAGATGCAAATGCTGATTTTTTCATAAAAATATATTTAATTGTAGACTAAGCTGCTCGTTGAAGTTGATGGAAGCGATAAATGGGAAGAAAATTTTGATGATATGAAAAATTTCTTTTTTTTTTAACACCAGGAGTTACTAATACAAGTTTCCGATAATAATCTAGTTCACTTTTTTCGAATGCTGCTTACAGATGAATGTTTGCAGCAAATATGTGATGAGACTAACAGGTATGCCGAGTACGTTTTCTTGTGTAATGCAGAGCGACACATTCTAAAATTTTCGATTGGAAAATTTTGACTCCCGAAGAACTGCTGGTCTTTTTAGGATTGGTTTTACATATGGGTCACATTTCATTGCCTAGGATTGAGGTTTATTGAATATGCTAATGCAATTTTTTCCACTTTTATGGCCGGAACAGATTTATAGTCATACTGCGTTGTTTGCATTTTAGTAAAAATCCAGAAGACGAAGAACAAGTAGGTACCTGAAGACAGAATTTATAAAATTAGATCGATGATAAACTTTTTTAATAAGAGAATGGAAGAAGTTTATTATCCTGATCGCAATTTAAGCTTAGATGAGTCAATGGTATTACACCGAGGACGACTTTCTTGACAATATTTAAAAAACAAAAAGCATAAATATGGAATCAAGCATTATCTGTTGACCGAACTAAATGGTCTAATTTTAAAATTTTTAGTTTATTCTGGAATGTTTGACGCTTCAGGTCGAAAGGGACATGCCAATAAAGTGGTTTTGCACCTTTTAGAAGGGAAACTAAATGTAGACCATTGCGTTTACATGAATAGATCGGCAGTTAACGTGTTAATAATCCAGTCGACGGAGATTTGATCTCTAAAAACGAGAGAAACAAGCTGAATTGTGTTGAGAACGTCAATTTTGTGACCCCAAAAAAGATGCAAAAAAGTTTACCATTTCTACTCCCCATCTTCAACCTAAAACCTCCCCCAGTAGAGGGGAAAATGGAAAAAATTGATTTACCAAGAATCTGTACGCCGCACAAAAAAATGTTTCAAATAAAAAATATAGCTGAGATAATTTTGAATGTTTATAAGCACTTTTTGTTTAGAATGAACTTTTCTCACACAAATAAGGCTTGAAGCAACCGGCGATTTTGAATGTCAGTTACGCGCTCGAAATCAATTTTAAATAAAATGTGTATCAACTCGACGATAAAAATTCGATATCTTTTGATCAGAGGCTCCTATCGACAAAAGTTAAAATGGGTTTTAAAGATGAATAGTGCAGTTTTCCTATACAATTTTTACATTTTACCGCAAATGAAGTTGGTTCCTATAAAGGTGGTAAATAAATAAACGTTTCGCGATTTTTGCCACTTTTACGATACTCATGTACACCACGTAATAATGTAGAGTCTTGCGTATTCTAAATGAAATACAATAATGCGATAATTATGATCATAACTATTTTATTTTCACTAAATCAAAAATGTTATCAATTTGAATCTATCTATCAATTTTAAACGATCCTTCATTGTGAAAACATACATCACCAGACGCACTATGACCTACCAGGCGTTCAATGTCCACAACAATAAAATCCTTAGATTTCACTACACCACTGACTGTCATTTTCGTTATTGTTTTTCCACATAACTCATAGTATCGTGCAAAACTGTTATCCCGTCACAACAATTAAAGGCAAAACAGTTAACTCCCCTATAATGACTCGATATTGCGATAGAGATAGTTAACAGCGCGTCGTATGTTAAGGTCGAAGTTTAAAAATAAATCGTAAATTGCGGACAACACTCTGTACACATCGATCTCAATAAATCCAAACTCTGGTCGTTGGCTTTGTTGCGTTAAATTAAAAATCACCGCAGCCTAGAGCTTGGAAAAAAAAATGACATTAGTCTCGGTGGTGTTCGTTTTGTGGACCATAAAGTGGACGTTTTTAACATTTTTTGGTTTGTAGAACAATGGAAAAATAATTTATATGAGAAAAGACGGGGTAATATGCGCAAACTAGGCACATTCTATTGTTGTACAAAGTATTCGCCAAAATATATACAAGGAATGGTTTATAAACACGGATAACGTGATTTCAAAGAAAACTTCTTTGCTATTCTGCATAATGTTTAAATATTAAATAATAGAGTTGGGAGCGATCTCTCAACATGTTTGCTTTTGACAGTGCGGCAAAATAAAGATCTCATATGATTCTGTAAACAATGAAGAAAACTGAGTTCACTCCAAAACAAATTAGTTTAAAAAATCAGTAAATTTGATATCGATACCTTTCATCTCTTCGTAGATTTCGAAGCAGCGTACGATAACGTAATTCAAAACAAGATATTGAGATTCTCTGCGAGAAAAATCTTTACCAAAGTCAAAAATAGAAAAACCCAACTAACACAAAAGCATGGCGAAGTTATTCCAATATAACTGGAAAAACAAGTAATCAAACCGTAAACCAACAAAACATCCAACAAGCCATCATGTTGCAAACTCAGTTTCAACCACCTCCAAAACTACTTTAATCAAACAATAACTTTGAACTTTTCAACAACTAATTCAAAAAATGATGGAGCGTATGGACAAAATTTTTGACATCCTGATGCCTTTTTTCTCCAACCTAAATGTTTAAAAATCTAAAGATTTTGAGTCTGGAACGCCAACGGTTTGATAAACCATAGTCAAGAAGTAAAAGCATTTATTTCCCAACATAAAATTGACACCACGCTGATTTCTGAAGCACATACGACAAATAAAAGTTATTTTAAGGTTAAAAATTATCAAACCTACTTCACTGAACATCCACACGACAAAGCTCATAGCGAGACTGCAACAATAGTAAGAAATAGTATTAAACACCATGAAACAAACAAAACTTGAGAATTAAACATACAAGCTACCTCGATATCAATAGAAAACTGGTTTGGACAATTGATCTTATCTGCCGTTTATTGCCCACCAAACAAACCAATAAAGGAAAATGATTTCTCTACCTACTTTAAAACACTTGGGCCAAAATTCATCATCGCTGGCAACTTCAATTCTAAGCATCATCAATGGGGATGCAGAATCATAACCACACGTGGCCGAACTCTACTCAAAAGTACCGTGATAACTATGCTTAGTACTCTATCCACAGGTCAACCTACCTACTGACAGGCGAAAAATATCGGATCTCATTGACGTCTGTGTCGTAACAGGCATCGCTTCTAATTTCTAAATTTGCAACCATCATTTGATTTGTCTTCTGAAACAAACTGGAACATATTTAATGAATTGGTTTTTGAGTCAATTAACTTGAACCTGCCACGACATCCAAAAAACGACCTGGACTGCTACCCCAGAAAGCTCCTATAAAGAAAAACCAGTCTCATATCTGAACTATTTAAACAATATGATTGGTGAAAAAAGAAAACTAAGAAAAAAATGGCAAAGTACTCGAGTCCCAATAGACCAAACAAATTTAAACAGCTACACGGTCTTTAAACGTATACAAAGATGACGGTATTAGTTTCGTTTGCGGTACGAATACTGGACGCGTTCAGGATTACTTCGCATGCGCAGTGTAAAAATGAGCGTTCGCGGTGATCAAGTTCTGTACTGAAAGGGACTGCTAAAGTACATTCATTTAGCAAATTCCCATCTGTAAATATGAGCACGTGTTGATATTCGCCGTCTCATTCGTCAAGAGGCTATTAAATATAATTTATTACCTTAAGTCAGACAGATTCTCATGTTACAGATCCAAACTTGCCAGCATTTTAAATTCAAATTGTATCGTGTTGATTTTTAAGTTAATATATTGTGTTATAGTTATTGTTAAGTTATTTACTGGTCGTGTTATTTTTTAGAGTTTAGTTTAATTGTGATATAATGATTAAATTTCAAGAAATTCTTACACTAACAGTTTCAAAAGTAAATATTTTTAAAATTCATATGATACACATCAGTACGACCCTGTTTGGCTTTCACGTGCTTCTATTGACAATTGGGAATTTGTAAAATGAATACGGTTTAGTCCGGAATCTTGTCGTTCGCGGTAACTTAATCCGTAGTTCAGAACCAGTTCAACAGATCAGTGGGATTTGAAGGGAACTCGGAGTTCGTACATGCGCAATAGGAATTTCAAAATACAAACATTTTTATATATTATGCGCCCTGAGCTTTAAACAAATAAACAGCTGATTGGTTAGCGTTGGAGCCTGTAATTGTTTACTTTCCGTTCTTTGAGATACTAGGTTCTGAACTGATCCTGAACGCGTCCATTACTCGTATCGCGAACGAAACTATTAAACATTTTTTAGAAAACCTTTCTGTAAATGAAAATAAAAATGACACTATGAAAACTGACAAGGAAACAAATCCCAACAACAAACTAAGACTCCTATAAGAAAAGACGATGGTAGCTCGGCTCGTAGTGATGAAAAAAAGCAAGAACATCTTATGTCTGTATTTCAACCTCATGCAGACGATGAAAAGTCCATTTTATGCATACTGGACGCTCCATATCAGATGAATTCACCCATCATATAAAAATTTGTGAAATCACAGAAGTCATTGCAAAATTAAACAAAAAAAAGCACTCAGTTATGATCCTATCATGAGTCTAATACTAAAAAATTTACCTGAAGAGGTTAACAGGCTAATATTGTATATTTTCAACGCTATTATAAAAGTTGTGGTAAATAGCTAACATAATTATGGTGCCAAAACCTGGCAAATACCCAAATAAGGTCTCATGGTACCGTTCGTTTTACCAAGTCTTTTATCAACTCTCACAAAGCTTTTTGAAAAGATCCGTATGCATAGAATCGAACCTATTATCTTGGAGATATCAAACTACCAATTTGGATTTAGACAAGAACATAGAGCAGTCAGAAGAGCTAAAGATGTTCTTGAAAACAAGTCCTACAGTACAGATGCCTTTCTCGACGCCTCGCAGGCATTTAATAAGGTCTGTCATGATGGTCTAACTTCTAAAATTAAGTCACAGCTACCTCAACTATTGGTGTAGCTCCCATTGTGTAATTTTTTCTATCTCTTTCAAACATATTGTTCTTTATTGTTACATATATGTTGATAATAGAATGTAATAAATTAAGGAAATTATTAGACTGTTACACCAAACTAGTGATTTTGTCCGTCGCTATGTGACGGGGATCCCATCAACTGCCATTTACAGTCACTCCATTCAATTTTTCCTGACTCCTTCCAATTTTTTCTGACTCCCTCTAATTTTTCTAGTAAACTAGAATAAATTTCTCATGTCATTCCCCAATAATTTCTTAATTCGGAGTAAACCCATTCATGGCAGTAAAACCACTCATAGGAGCAGGTTCGTTATAGTTTGGATGTAGCATAGTGAAATGCAGACCATGCAAGAATGAGAAAAACATGGAAAATAAAAATTACTTCAAATCATTCATTTATTCATTCGTTAACACTCAGTAATTTTCAAAATTTGTTAAATATAAAATAAAATTTATTAATCATTTATATTTTAATTATTATTTTGTATTTATGTTATTATAATGATTTTAAAAAATCAAAAATAACATGGTTTTTAATTTAATTTATTTTATGCGATTTTACTTAATTTTATTTAGTCACTTGCGGATAATTGCTTATAAACCAAATAAATATAAACTACCATCAAGCTTTAAATTATTTTGCGAAATAAATCTTACCTTAAAATTACAGCAACTAATATTTTTAGCAATTTTGCGAAAAAAAATCGTATTATTAATTATATATACAATTAATATTATTAGCAATATAAATTAAACTATCTTTTCAAGAACAAAATATGATTGACTGGATGGGATGAAATGTCAAAGTGCAAATTTCTTTCCTAAGTGGCGCAGTTATCCTACCGGACAAACAGTGTAACTTGTCCTAGCCTTTTATATAGATAGATTGATCTGTTCAAAATTTAGTTACCAAAAACCTTATTCAATATAACTCTTCTCGCGTCCTTTTTCATGGCCTGGCCATCATCATTTATTCCTTTGTTTAATTTTTCCTTACTTTTATTGATATTTTCTTTTCGCTGACTGTCCCTCGTCCCCAGATTCATAAACCACTTTATTACTATTTTTTTGCTTTTCTAATTTTTCGTGTCCTTTACCCATTTCCTTACTTATCATTCAATTAATAGCTAAGTCCATTTTACTTCGATGGATTTCCCTTCCTTTTCCTCTTCTTATTCTCATCGTTGTTTCCCATATCTACTTTTTTTAGCTATACTATCGTTAATAAACATTGGCTCGGTTATTTTTGTAATTTTGATTTGTTCTGATAGTGATAGTTTTTATGTCTTTCTACCTTTTATTTCGATATTCAGATGCCCCTCCATACATTTACTTTATATTACACTTATCTATATGTACAATCCAGTCTCTTTCGTTTCTTTTTCATCCATTTCATACAATTTTCTATCGTATTTAACTTGTTTGACATTTCCGTTTTTGCTTCCTGTAATTTCACATATATTCTTTGCAGTTTTTAATTCCTTACTTCTATATCTTAATTTTTCCCCCAAATTATTTTTGAGCTTTTTTCACTGCTTCCATTTCTTCTTTAATATAATCTATTCCGACTTTCGTATCTTCCATCAAACTTACATAAAATATCATCCAATGTGTCTTCCTGACTTTTAGTTTCCATTATCATTTTCATCTACCACTCTTTTTATGTGTTCGTCAGTATTATCTTCAAATCTTTCCACATTCGCAAGGGATGGTGAGAAAAAAGAACAGAAAGATCGGATTTAAGCTGAAAATAATAGGACCAAATGGAGGAAAAATTTAGAAAGGTGTCTCATTATATATCTACTCAATCAGATGTGAATTACGATTTTGAAATTCATCCGATTTCCCACGACTGACATTCGTTTTCAAACTTGAATGATCTTGGTTAACAAATTAGATTCCACCCAAAACAAAGAAAATATTTCTGTGATAGTTGTGAATGCGAAGAAAAATATAAAATAAACTAGAGTCACTAAGACCTACCGAAGTTAAGAGAATGTACATAATGGTAAATTGGACAAGCACAACAAACCATTCGGCTGTAGTACAGAACAGACCGCTTCCAGAGAAGAAAAAAAATTTAATAAAGAAAATTTTGATGCCCTCTGTATATTATAATGTAAGGAAACTACACAATATGTATAACAGATCAATACTTACATTTTTCACTAATGTCATTGACGAAGTATCGAAAAAATCGTCACACATTGCCATCGCCTGGCAAATTACTCCAATTAAATTGATGAAGAAGTCAATGAACACCCGACTACAACGATGAATTATTTAATAAAACGAACGGAACGAAGCTCGCGAGAGTGCAGCCGAAATTGAAAGTGATCAGGCACACGAGTGAACGTACAAAACTTTCTAACGAAATGGTTTGCATCCAACTACGAGAACACAAACAGTCACGCGATTTTAAAATGAAAAAAATTGTTCGGAGAAATTTGTGAATAACTTCCTTCCTTGATCTTGGTTAATGGCTTGACACGGGCCAAGCACTAAAAGATATAAATAGGCACAAAAGTTGTCGTGTCCTGAGTATTTCTACACGCGAAACAATGCAAATAGCTTCTCGACAAAACAAGGTCTGAGAAAAGGAGAAGGATTAAATCACAACAAATATTTTCAATATTCAACGACCACCTGTTCTGGGACGTAACTAGGAAAAAGGAAAAAAGTGAAGATTTTCATCGGGGTAATAATGATAATTATTATATCTATTAATGCAAACCGTTCGTCAAAAAAACAATTTTTTCCAAAAAATTTACGTTTTGACTCAACATTTCTTCCGCCCACATACAAAATTCATTTTTCTTTGAAAACAAGTTTCATTTAATTCGTGGTTCACCTGAATTTTAAATGGGTGAAATTTTTTTTACTTTTTTCTTTGTTGTTAAATTTAACTGTATTATTGCTCAATTGGCGCGTATTTGTATGTGGATTCTTATTAAATGTACCATAACTAGTCTGTTCATTCCCAAAACCGTTGTTGGTATTAATGATTTTAAATATTGCACATTGCCTGAAGGAACGAAGCGATTTAAAAGTTTTACTAAGGCGTAGTATATCTGCTTATACATGTTTTTTTAGTAAAAAATGTCTAAAGCTAGTAAACAGTTCAGTCAAAAATTCATAGATACACTCGCGATCATAAAATCCGGGTCACCTTGAAAATCACCGATATTTCATTTTTAACGAGCTTTATCGTAAATAATAAGAACACAAATACAAACTAATGCATGTTTCTGAGAATTGTTGCTGTTTCCTTTGTAACAAAGAATTCCAATAGTGCCAATTTCGCGGTAAAGTGCACACTTCCCAAAAGGAACGCTACCTGTAACTCCGCTTGTTTTAAATGTCTCGTTTGTGCTTCGACTTTCTGTTCAAATGCAACGGACAAACGTTTATTATTGCCACCATTAGTCTTTATTAGTGCCATTATTAGTGTTTATTTTTTGACAAAAATGCCTTTGACTGTTGAAACGGCACAAATTGTTGCACTTGTGGAAGACGGTCACACTCAACGGCAAGTCGCAAGAACTGTTGGCGTAAGCCTTTCTACGGTTCAACGAGTGCTTCAATGCTTTCAGGAGACGGGTTTGCTATCCAGAGGACCTGGCTCTGGACGAAGAACAACGACCACGGCACTAGATGACCGTTTCCTTGTGTTTCAGTCTTTACGAAACCGGACCTCAACAGCGGTTATGCATCAAAATCGTCTAGAGGAAGTACGAAATCGCAATTTTAGTGTTGCAATAGTCAGAAGAAGACTTCGTTCTTCTTGACTATCTTCTCGGGTAATGGCTAGAGGACCGCCACGTCGCCGGGTGCCTCGAGTTGCACGACTAGCTTTTGCTCGACAATACGCGCGTTGGGGAATTAACGATTGTAGCAAAGTGTTATTCTCAGATGAATCCCGGTTCTACCTAACTGGATTCGATGGACGTGTAAGAGTTTGGAGGAGAACCGGTGAACGATTTTCACAAGCGTGCATTGCTCCAAGAATGCCATTTGGTGGAGGCTCGGTCATGGCTTGGGGAGGTATATCTTCCGACTTCCACACAGAATTACCCTTCATCGAAAATGGGTCCCTAACTGCACGAAGGTACATTACGGAGATTCCAGAAGAACATATTATGCCCAACATGGCAGGGCTTGGAGAAAACGCCGTTTTTATGCAGGACAACGTGCGATCGCACGTTGCCAGGATCAGTATGTAATGCTTGGACGAAGTTGGAATTACGAGGGTAGCCTGGCCAGCTAGGTCTCCGGACCTGAATCCCATCAAACATCTCTGGGACGATTTGAAAAAACGTATTCAAACCCATACACCTCCTCCTAACAACGCACAGGAGCTTAAGGATCTGTTAGTGAGTGAGTGGAATAACATACCACAACATGTAATCCGAAGAAAAATTGAGAGTATGCCCCGTCGTCTGCAAGAGGTTATTAGAGCAAGGGGAGGCAATACACGATATTGGTCATTGAAATTTCACTGATTTTTACCACGTTCTGTATTTTCCATATTTTGTCGTATGTCTGTTTTATCAACAATTTGATTTGTTTTCTGTTTTTTTCAATAAAAACAATAAAAAACCATTTTTTTTTCTTTCAAAACAAACATTGATGACAAATAAAAAATAAATTAGCCAAAAAAAAGGTTATTACTGCACCAGAGGCAAAAATATTGAAGAAACTTGAAATTTTCAAGATGACCCGGATTTTATGATCGCGAGTGTATTTAAAATATAAAAATTTGTTACAAATATGCTGTAATTTACCATCTTTTGGGACACAAGTATTTATTTTAATAAATATTTTGACAGGTACATTTAACGTTTTTTTGTTTCAAGGCAAACTTTATACATTCTCAGACTGAC
Organism: Diabrotica undecimpunctata; assembly: GCF_040954645.1. Lineage (NCBI taxonomy): Eukaryota > Metazoa > Arthropoda > Insecta > Coleoptera > Chrysomelidae > Diabrotica > Diabrotica undecimpunctata. The sequence continues at coordinate 157,189,376 of NC_092806.1, read as the reverse complement.
GGTACTGATATTAGACAGTTATTTAACGATCATAAATTTATTTATTTACTCCTAAATTACTAAGGTAGATTTTAGAATTGGTTGTTCATTTATTTAATAATTAATTTATGGAAATATAATGGAAATTTAAAACTGTTGACATCAAATTTTTAATTTTAAGTTGTGGTAACAAATATGAGGCATTTGAAATATGAATAAAAATTGAATGCGCAAAATTTAATGTTTTACATTACAAATGATTACGTCACGGGAAATGCATTTAAGACGACGGTTTTGGATGTAGTTTATTGCACGTGCGCGTAACTGACATGCAAAATCGACGGTCGCTTTAAGTGTTATTTCTAAAAGAACGGTTCATTCTACATAAAAAATGCTTATAAACATTTTTGTTTAAACTTATCTTAGCTACATTTTTTATTTGAAACATTTTTTTCTACGGCGTACAGATTCTTGGTAAATCGATTTTTTTGCGTTTTTACCCCCCTACTGTAACGATACGATCGTTAATAGTCTAACACTTCGAACGTTAGCAAAATCTTTCAAATACTGAAATCGGATCCCTACATAGCTACTAATTCGCCGCCGTAAAAGTAGGCAATTTATAATACAATTTTATACATCGATTTACAATAGAATCGATTTCCTTGTCATTAAAGGGACAACGAATACTGGCCAGTGGCCATGCTCATTTTCGAACAGAACTTCAAGAAGTAATGAGTTAAGTTTTCACGGCAGGCAGGACTTACGGAGATTGAATAATTTTTAAGTTATTTATGGGTTTTTGGAAATGTGAAATTTGAGATTGGATTGAGATAAGTATTTAGTTTATGTATTGTCTTATATAGAAAGTTACGTTGTTTTATGGGAAAATCACTCAGAGGTTCTGGTAAGTACTTTCAATACACGTACATCTTCCATTTAAACTTGCCAGTTCTTAATCATTTAAATCTTCTCACCTTATTAGACCTATCCAAAAATCATTCTTATTTTTTATATACATATATAAGTAAATTCCAGCATGGAAATATTAAATATTTCAGTCAAGGTCACTTAATGACCAATATATTCCAGTTTTTGTCATGTGAACAAAAACTATAAGTACATGAAGACAGAATAAAAAGATTTTTTTTTCTGTTCTTTTATAGCCTGCCGTCTCCAATCATTGAATCATTGGACCTATCTTGGTATTTTTTTGGGAGAAGAATATCTTTAATTTTTGGAATTGGGAAGAATCTAGAATTTATTTTGGGAAGAATTATAATTTGATTTTCTGGTTGGTCTACCGTCCGTGGCAGATAGAAGAACATGGGCTGATCTTTACTAGAGTCCATCCACTACCTGGACCCTGGACAGCGGATTAGGGAACTGCCTTCCCAGCAGAAGGGTTACTAAGGACATTTACTTTCTAGTTAAAGCTGTTAATAATTCAAATTTAAATTTTTTATATATTACATATTATATCCTCGGATACTTAGGCCTTCAGCCTAAGTGGGTTACGAAACAGATTTGTGCACAATCCCTGGTTAGTACCCTCAACTATTTGAATCCTTTCAATTGCTTTAATTTCGTTATTCCTTATTTACTTTAAATTTATCTATTTATTAATATTTTACATTACACTTTATAGGTGGTCAGGATATATTATCCAATTTTATGGTAATTTATATATCATATATCAAATTGATGTATGTATTGTTCTAGGGTCTTAACTGACTAGTCTCAGATTTTTAAACTGCCCTTTTTGCAACTTGTATAAGTATTTAATTGTTTTCTAATATTTTAATTATGTACTATTTACTCCAAGTGAGTTATCCTAAACTGTAATCCCAGATCATTATATCTCATTGTTAGAGAACTGGGTAGACCAAATTTTTGTATATAATTATATTTTGGGGTTAGGTATATTTCTAGGTAACTGTCTTTTTTGTAAATATATATTTTGGGGATATATTTTAATAATTGGTTAATGTATATAAGTATAGGGTTGGGATAGTACATAAGATTCGAATATAGTGTATAAAGCATTTCTGATTTTTATTTGTTTCCTATCATCTTCTATTGTTCAGTTAATATATAACTACATATACCCCAAATTGGTGTGATATTCAAAATTCACCCTGGCGCCCATCTCAAGATCATCTTAGTATTGATCTAACTATCTTAGGTTACTACAGGCAAGCAAACGTGCCAACCTCCTCTCTGAGCACTACTCTCATTCTCTTGAGCTAAGCCTATTCCGTTGTAGTACTTCAAGTAAATTTTATATTTTCTTTTGTATTGGTTACATTTCCTTTATTTAACCTTATTAAAATAATAATTAATTAATTTTAAATTTTATTCAACCGTAAATCTTACAAATTCCTAATATTGGCTTCACCATCTCTGGCTTTTCCCTTTTAATGTGCAACAAATAGCTATCCTTTTTTTTAATCGGTAACACTACGAGGAGGGTTTTAGGGGGAAGTCCGGGGGTAAAAATGGTAAACTTTCTTGTATATTTTTTGGGGTCCCAAAATTAATATTCTCTGCAAAATTCAGCTTGTTCGTATTATTTTTAGGGGTCAACTCTCTGACGACTGGACTTTAAATTATTTTCTAAACAAACCCAATTTAACCAAGGCAATGTCTTAAAAACAGAAACCAATTTAACAAGAGTTATTCTAGAGTAGATTGTGCTTTCTTGTATAAAAATACCTGGTAATTTTTAAGAACAATTTTAGTGAACTCGTTTATTTTTAAACTTTCTCCCGATACGATGTCATTATCAAAGAACTATTAATGGCTCTGCTTAAAAAATTTAATGTTTTCTCGTGGTTCTAATAATAATAATAATAAATCCCTTCAGAACAACTTTTCCAGTCTAAGCACAAATTTATACATTAATTTGTCACTTATAGCGACAGAATGTGACGATACAAACAATTTTTTATAAGCATATGAATAATGCATAATTATTCTACTTTGTATTCATATACGAATGCGTTATATAACGACATCATTTCGTCAAAAGATTTACATGACTATCAAAACTGGAAGTGATGCAACAACATAATTATTAACCAATATTGAACACGGAACTTGTTTATATAAATAAATAAAAATTGTCTGATTATATAATAGTGAAAACTCTTTTGTGTGGTTCTGCGAGTTTGTTTAAATTTTTATGTTAAATGTTTTTTTTTTTATTATAGTTTAATATGCTTCATAATTACTTGTTATGGTGTGCGAGATGTTATAATTGAGGGGCTCAGAAGTACAACGAACTAAGAGCAAAATTACAGTTTTGAGATATCTAGTTACACTTTATTTGTTGTTAAATTACAATTATATATGCAGGAAGCTTACAAAGTGGACAAACTATTGTAATATAAGTTTTTATAAGGAGCTTAAAGATCCTATATCTATAAATAATTATTTTACATCTGTATTTAGCCCTGTAAATTGTTGTCCTGAGACAACCCAATGGTATCAGTCAAATATTTTCAACCCAGATATTATTTTCTCGTTTAAAATGGTCACTATTGATGAAATTAAATCACTTATATTAGTGTTAAAATCGGAAGCTGTTTGATGTGATAATATTTCTGCAAAGATGCTACAACTCTCCCTTTCTATTACTGCTCCTTATATTACGCACATTATAAATTGTTGTTTGGAGGTAGGTTATTTTCCGGATACTTGGAAATACGCTTTGGTAAAAGCACTGCCCAAATCAAATAAACCTGAATCATTTAATGATCTTCGCCCAATAAGCATCCTGCCGGGACTGTCAAAAATTTTAGAAAAGGTTATCTATAAACAGATATACGATTATATTTTTAGAAATAATGTAGTTACGTGTATACAATCAGGCTTTAGAAAAGAGTTTAGTACAACGACCCTGCTTCTTGACTTAACCGATAATATACTTCGATCATTTGATGAAGGAAAAGCAACCTCAGTCATCTTGCTTGATTTTTCTAAAGCCTTCGACACTATTGATCACGCTCTTCTGTGTGCTAAATTGAAATATTTTGAATTTGATGATACCTCCTTACAGTTTTTCAAATTTTAATCGTTATCAAAAGGTCATAATCGATAATAGTTCATCAGAATTTGCATCTGTCAGTTCAGGGGTGCCTCAAGGTTCGGTTCTTGGTCCTCTTCTTTTTTCAATATATATTTCCGACCTGTATAAATCTTTAAATAATCTGAAATTGCACTCTTTTGCAGATGACACACAACTATATTTCTCTTTTGAACCTAACTCTGTAAATCAAGCGTCACAAAAAATAAATCAGGATTTGGAATCTATTTGTACTTATTCCACTAGACATAATCTTAAACTTAATGCTAAAAAATGTAATTCTTTGTTATATTGTTCAAAAAATTATAAAGCCACTGTTCAGGATAACTTAAAACTAATTATAAAAAATGAACCTCTAAAAAATGTTAATAGTTGCAGAAACTTAGGAGTCATATATGACTGTACGCTACGTTTTCAAGAGCATGTCACCCTTTTAGTAAAAAAGTGCTATTTAGTTATGCGTCAACTGTATAGAAGTAAAGGCATTTTAAACTTTAAATTGCGTAAGTTACTTTGTGAAACTATGGTTATGTCAATTCTTAATTATGGGCTCTTGGTATTTTACTCTTGCTTAGATCAAGTTACGAAATTGAGGTTGCAAAAAATTCAAAATAATTGTTGCAGATTTGTTTTTGGCATAAGAAAATATGATCGTGTATCATGCAAAATTAAAGAACTTCAATGGTTAACAATAGATAATTTATACAAATATCACCTCGTCTCATTGATATATCGAATTATTTCGTCGTCAAATCCTATTTATTTAAGGAACAAATTAGTATTTCGTGAAGACGCTCATAATCTGGATCTGAGATATCCTCATAGTCTTATGCTGCCAAGATATAGACTAGCTATTTTTCAGCGATCGTTTACTTACGATGCTGTTTTAGTGTTTAATAGTTTAACAAAAAATTTAAGATGTAAATCTCTTGATTTCATGAAGCGGCATTATAAGAAATTTTTACTACAATCGCAGTAACGTTGTTATTATTATTTAGTATATTGTTGTCGTAATTGTTACCATTAGAATTTTTAGAATTTTTTTTTGTTTTTATTTATCATTAATATCATTTATCACATAACATCACAAATTATTTTCTTTATCTTATTTTTCTAGTAGCCACATGACTATTTCTACCATTTCAATATTATATTATTATTTATGTCAATTTATAAATCTTTTTTTTTTCATGTTCTACTTATTTCAAACTGACTTTGTAAACTTGAGGTTAAGTGGAGTAGCTCTAGCTAGACTTCGCCTCATGTATCTCTTGTTTGTAAATTTTTACAGACTAAATAAAGGCAATTTATTATTATTATTATTTACGTTGTAATTGGTTACAAACTTTATTGAAACCTCGAAAGCTCGATAATTAGGCTAAAAATTACACCAGTACAATTTTTATACACCTAATAATAAGAAAAATTGCTGGCAAATATATTAGTCTCATACAATACGTAGCATGGGTCAAGAGCCACTTAAAGTACAGCGAGAACTGACAAACCTATTTGAAATTAGTGTGGTAGTGAGACAGCACTATCAACCATGTAGTTCAACCTAGATCTCGAAGCGACCATCCGAAAGTCCAATGTAACTGGCCATATAAACATTTCTACACTTCTCTCAGTTCTAGCACTTCTCAAATAATCCATTTCAACTACCAACAATTTTCTCTTCAGGTCTGCATTAATTGTCCATACTTTAGAGTCATGACAAAGAACTGATTCAACCATGGTTTGCACTATTCTTTTTTTGTTCCTTTTGGAAATGTTGCAATCCCACCATAAGGAGTTCAGACATCCTACAATTTTACGTCCGTGATTAATTCGGTGTTTAATTTCGGTTTCTCCCAAGCCGTTCTTATCAATGAGTGCACCTAAATATTTAAATTTTTCCACTTGTTTGATTTCCACGTCCTCGTCTATCAACACTTCAAACCTTGCATCTGAATTGGTAACTAAATATTCTGTTTTCTTTATGCTGACTTGTAACCCCCATTTTACATATTCTCTGTATAGACTATTTATCATAAATTCTACATCATAAGAATCTTGAGTTAGCACGACTTGGTCATCCGCAAAGTTCAGGGAGAACAGTACGTCATTTCCTATGGGGATTCCCATTCCCTGGCAGTGGTTTTTCTAATTTTGGAGGGCTGCCTCAATATATAAATTAAACAGTAAGGGTGACATACTGCATCCTTGTCTTAGTCCTTTAGTTACTTTTATTGGCTCTGATAGTCTATATCCGATTTTTAGGTAAGTAGTGTTATCCCTGTATACTTCTGTGCCATATAAACATCAAGTTAGCATAAATTACTGCATTTGCAAATGTTGTAGTTGTGATTCGCAGGAAAAATCAATGCTTTCATAAAGTTTTAGGAGTTTTGATCATGGAATTAAATCAATGGAACAAAAACCAAATATATGACAGTTATAAAAACACAAGAAAGTAAAATAAATCTTAATGTAAATGTGTCTATACCTTCACGTACTTGGGTACAGAAATCAGTGAAACTAATTCCTTAAGTACCGAAATGAATTGAAGTTTTGCAAGTGAAAACCTTGCATACTATGCAATATGAAACAAAAGATTAATAATATCCAAATTATTAGATAGAAAAAACAAAATGAGCATTCACACAAATGGGTTATGACAAAAAAGTTGAAGAATAACTCAGGTTATTTTGTGGTTTGGTCTAGTACAAGATGACGATCCAATATTGGGAATAAGACAAAACAACGAAACTGCTGAATGGAAAAAAGGACATGTAGACTACAAGTCCATGGGAGATTTTTAATGAGTCATTTGATACAAGAAGAAGATACGATTGAAAAAATAGTAAGAGATGGAAAACCAAACGGAAGAAATCTCTCAGGAAGACAACCAAAGACATGACAAGTCAGCTGATTCTCGAAATCACAAATAAGACTAAATGAATCGCTTATTTATGAAAGAATATAAGTCACTACTTTATGTAATTTGAGATTATGACGAAAATTTGTTTTCAATACTTATATCTAACGTTTAGTCATAAAAGAATACAAGTCTTCAGTACTGTTGATAGGTAGGCAGCCAACAGAATACTTAATCTATTTATGAAACGGTATAAGTCAGTAATAATAACGTTACGGAGGAAGTGAAGAGGAGAATATTTATTGCAAATAAATGTTTCCATGGCTTAATTAGGCAACTAAGATCAGATAACGTCGCAAAAAAAACAAAATGCCAAATATATAAAACCCTAATAAGACCGGTACTCACATACGGCTCAGAAACCTGGACACTCACTAAAAGAGAGGAAACGTTGTTAGCCACCTTCGAAAGAAAAATCTTGCGACACATACATAAGGGCACAAAAGAAAACGGAATATGTCGAAGAAGATACAACTCTGAACTATACAAAATATTCCAGGATCCGGATATTATAACATTCATTAAAATAGGACGGCTGCGTTGGATAGGACATGTAGAAAGAATGGAAGAAGGCGAAATACCAAACAAAATATTCAAACAGATGCCAGTAGGAAAAAGAACAAGAGGAAGACCGAAGCTGAGATACTTAGAACAAATAAAAAATGATATAACAACCTTAAAAATAAAAAACTGGAAAAAAAGCACGAAACAGATCAGAATGGAGAAGAATCCTGGAACAGGCCAAGACCCAAAAAGGGTTGTCGAGCCAATGATGATGATGATAAGTCAGTGACTTATATCGTTTCATAAATTTGCCACTGATCTTTGACTGGCGCTAGTAGTGTCATGAACACAGCGATTTTGCTTATAATCTAATTTTATTATAAAACTATCAATAAAATTTTGTAATTTTTCCTTTCTAAAGATTTGGGCTGAATTTTAGCAACGCATTTTGTAAAAAAATATTTATTTGAAAGTACTTTAAAAAACACTTTTTGAAACCTAATATCTAACTTTATTAATAAATAAATTAATACATTTATTAATGGTGCGCTAATATCTTGGAACATTATAATAAATAGGATCGTAACATACATATTACGGTTAAAAAATTGATAATTCATTTTAAAACTGAAGTAACTTTATTTATTGTTTATGTACAACTAAAACATTTGGTTAATGAGCGTATCGTCTTATGCCAAATGATATTATCAAATAAAAATTGTTATTTAGATATACGAACTATAATTTAGCAAGTTTAAATTAGAAAGATCTGATAGAAATTTATATTATGACTTTCATATTCATTTTATATACTTACACAAAGCTAAATGTCCAAAACGCGTGTTAGTTAGTGATATATACAAATTATTGTGGGCAAAAGCATGCAAAAAATACTAGCAAACAATTTACTATTGTGGGTTGATGATCATCATTAATATTAATAATGTTCAAAGGCGAAACACGTTTTAGAAATTATAGTACAAGAATTATAGTTCGTGTTTGCGTATTAAAATCCAATCAAAATATACGTTGTATGGCGCTATCGGGCCGAAAGTAAAGAAGATACGACATAGTGCTCTATTGGCACGGTGCTCTATGATTTTTTCTATATTATTGCATTCTATTGACAAGATAGTATTACATGAAAAGATCAATAGATACTGACTTTCAGGCTCCGCTCCGGGTTAATCCGCGCCGAGCTTCGCCGAACTGATCACTAATCAGTAGTAGTGCAGGGATTAGTGACCAGTGTAGTAGTATCTGTGGGCTTGGGAGACGGACTTCGGAAGCCCTAAAGTAGACATCAGAGAAGATATCGAAAGATCGTCGCAGTAATAATCGACGCAGTTCAACCCGGAAGTCTGGCGAGTTTAATATTAATTTTTGTAATACTATTAATTTTAGCTTTAGGCTTAATATTATATACAGACTCCTCTCAAAAATTAACAAACCACCTTAAGTGAAGTGTAAGTTTCAAGCTATTTTTCTTTTGAACCGTTGATTGGTAGCCAGTTTATTATTAAACCATTTTTGTAACCGATTCTGCTAATACGCTACTCGCACAGCGTTTTCCGTTCTCCCAAAAACATTGATGTCATCAGCTTAGGCAAGGATTTGCACTGATGTGTTATACAGGGTGAGTCATGAGGAACTTTACATACTTCTACCATATGTAGAGTCTCTCAGGGAGCATATCATGTGGCCACTAAAAAATGCCAACTCCTCTTCTTTATTAATTAACAGGGTGATTTGTGTAATTGACCATTTATTTCATTTTACTGTAGTGTTTATACGGCTTATTTGATTTTTTTAATTTTTGCATGATACAGTACACTACTATCAAGCATTCGACTGGTATTAGATAAACTAAAAAATTTCAGGACTGGCTTTGGAAAAACTAATTTAGGGATTCGTATTAAATATTACACCCTGTATAAATTTTTTTTAAAATGCAATAAGTGATTTTCAAACTACATAAATAGCCAATGAAAACGACATATGCGACAATGTTGTCGCACTTTTATTAAATTTTTAGTGAACGATCAAATCTTACCAAAAATAGAACAACCATAATGAAGTATCAAATTATAAGGTATTAATTTAAACAAATGTTATAAATTTCAAACATTTTAATTAAAATGAGTTCCTACAACATAATCTAATACGTAGAAAATTAACATCTTTACTGTCACTTTGTATTATCTCTACGATAGAATCAATTGTTTTTCAATTTTAAATTTTTACTCATAGATCGTATTGGGGCATTATTTTCGATAAATAATAAATTAAATTGATTAAAAAGTCAAACCTCTTGTATGTGTTAGTTTTTGTTGATTGTAAATGATTAAAATTTTATGTCAGATAATAATACATTGCATCAACTGTACTAAATAAAAATAAATCTAAAAAAGTTTAAAATGAAGGTTGGCGTTGACCGTTTGACGTTTCTTGATATTTTATACCCATTGTCATTATTGTCATCATCAATTGTTATTTATGTGTACAAGAATACATATTTCTTCTGTGATATCTACGTTAAGTACATTGTGTTAGTTTTGGTAGAGATTTTGTTACTTTCGTTCAAAATGCCACATCAGTTTTCGACCACAGAATATGCAGACATAATATTTGTTTATGGATTCTGTAATGGGAATGGTAGGGCTGCTAGTAGAGAATATCGCAGGCGATTTCCTAATCGTCGAACTCCCAGTCATCCAACATTTGGGTCAGTTTTTAATTATTTGCGAGAAAATGGCACTTTTCCTAGTGGAACAACAGAGCGACATGTAGATGAAGCGCAGGAAGATGACATTATGGACGCCGTTACTATGAACCCTACAATAAGCACTAGCCAAGTAAGTCGAGAACTCAATGTTACTCAATCAAAAGTAAGTAGAGTCTTACAAAAAAATAATCTATACCCATATCACATTCAAATGGTTTAGCGACTACATGCTGGAGATGAGATCGATAGGTTGGAATTTTGTAGATGGATTAACAATAATCGACCAACGCTATACAGGACACTATTTACAGATGAAGCCCAATTTACCACAGACGGGATAAACAATTCACGAAATTCACATGTGTGGGCAGAAGAAAATCCCCATGCTATTCGAGAACGTCGTTCTCAGTTAAGGTTTTCGGTTAACGTGTGGATTGGTGTCATAAATAACCAATTAGTAGGTCCTCACTTTTTTGATGGTCCTTTAACAGGGCAGGTCTACTTGAACTTTCTACAAAATATTTTGCCGAATTTGCTTGCCAACGCGAACGTTGCTATCCGAGGGATGTATTTTCAGCAAGATGGGGCACCCCCACACTTTTTACTGGCAGTGAGACAACATCGCAATAATGTTTATGGCAACAGGTGGATAGGACGTGCAGGTCCTATTTCGTGGCCTTCAAGATCCCCTGATTTCAATCCCGTTGATTACCATATTTGGGGACGATTGAAGCAACTAGTTTACGCAGTGAATATTAATAACCGACAACAATTAATTGATAGAATTATACATTGTTGTAATACTATTAGAAACGATCCCCAGAGTATCCGTAATTCAATACGTCAATTAACAATTCGGCAACAAAAATGTGTACAGGCTGCAGGGTTCCATTTCGAAAATCTATTTTGAATTATTTTTATTTTGTTACCATTATTGTATCTTTTCCAGTTCTAATTTATGGGTTTATCATAACTATGTACATATTTTTAGTTTTTTTTTAATTGTTCTTCGTTATTGTTAGTAGTTACTGTTTTTTGTTGTGCAGTGACTCAGTTTATCATTTCAATTAAAATGTTTGAAATTTATAACATTTGTTTAAATTAATTACCTTATAATTTGATACTTCATTATGGTTGTTCTATTTTTGGTAAGATTTGATCGTTCACTAAAAATTTAATAAAAGTGCGACAACATTGTCGCATATGTCATTTTCATTGGCTATTTATGTAGTTTGAAAATCACTTATTGCATTTTAAAAAAAATATATACAGGGTGTAATATTTAATACGAATCCCTAAATTAATTTTTCCAAAGCCAGTCCTGAAATTTTTTAGTTTAGCTAATACCAGTCGAATGCTTGATAGTAGTGTACTGTATCATGCAAAAATTAAAAAAATCAAATGAGCCGTATAAACACTACAGTAAAATGAAATAAATGGTCAATTACACAAATCACCCTGTTAATTAATAAAGAAGAGGTGTTGACATTTTTTAGTGGCCACATGATATGCTCTCTGAGGGACTCTACATATGGTAGAAGTATGTAAAGTTCCTCATGACTCACCCTGTATATTTAACCGGTGGTTGTGATTTGCGACATACTTATTACTTTTTTCAGAGCCAAATTGAACAGTATACAGGCGGGAGGGTCTCCCTGACGCAGCCCGTTATTTGTTTTAAAAGGTTCAGACAGTTCCCCCTGGATTCGTACTTTGAATTTAACTTTTTCAAGAGTTAGTTTTGTTAAATTTACCCATTGATTTGGTACTCCCAGCTCTTTCATTGCTTTAAACATTTCTCTTCTATTTACAGAGCCATAAGCATGTAGTCTATAAATATGTGATGAACATCTATGCCATATTCCACTGTTTTTTTCTAAAATTTGTCTCAGAGTTGCAATCTGATGCATTGTCGATTTACCACTTCTGACACCAGCCTGGTATTTTCCTACTATTCGTTCTACATAATATGTTACCATACGATGGCATAGTATATTTTCAAATATTTTATACGCTGCATTTAGATGTGTAATTCCTCTGTGGTTAGAGCATTCAAAGTGCCATTATGGTATTATGGCTATCTTCTTTATATAGTTCAGCTGGGAGATTACCTTTTCGGAATGATTCGTTTCTGGTTAGTTTTTTAATTGTGTCTTTAAATTGAGCAATCGTTTTTGGTCCCTTTTCCATCTCATTTTGTTCCGCTTACCTCATCTCTTTCGTCTTCCAGGTTTTCTTCTTCCTCTATATTAAGTATCCCGTTAAAGTATTCCACCCATCTATTCAATACATCTTCCTTTGTTTTTAATAGGTCTGCTATAAATCACAAATGGATCGAACACAAAAATACAGAAAGAGCCAACCAGATCTAACGAAAACAAGATATAAAATATATAGAATTGAAGAATTATTTGTCAGATTACACCTAATTACAGCATCTTTAGGGAGTAACAAAAATGTTTAAAACTAATATACTATGTAGACCAATTTGCAGTAGTTGCAAAATGTTGGCCTAGTAACGGGTTCTTCTTTACCTCCAGTATGATTAGATATATTCACGGAAGAATTTGAAATATACAAAAAACATTTAAAATTCACAGTATCGTGGAGGTATTTTGATGATGTGTTGTTCCCTATACAGCATGACCGATTGCAATCAATGGAAAAATACTTGATGAGCATTAACTACGAAGAGGAATCGATAAAAATCACCACTGAAAATGAAAATAACAGCTCACCATCACTTCTTTTTTTTAAGTCATTTTTACTTCTTATTTGTAGACAGAATATGATAAGGTGTTGATACAGTATACTCCCTCTATAACGAACACGGTTATTACGAGGTTTCGCTTATAACGAGATACATTAGATGTCCCGTGAAATTTCTATTGAACTATAACCGTCTATAGCGAGGCAAATTTGGTTATAACGAGAGAAAATAAGATCCAAAATCGTGTTTTTTATGTTTTTGGTCCGGTCGTGGCCATAAATAAATACCTTTTCAAACAGCCCCTCAATAAACTTAACTGCAGCCCGCAATAAACTTCTTTACAATAAATAAATACAACTGTTTCACATCTTTAGAAAATAGATGATAGAATGATACTGGACCATTTAAAGCAGTTAAAAATGACAGAGTTCTTAAAATTGCAGAAGCAATAGTTTATGTTATCCTTGAAAATACGCTTTATACATTATGTAGTTGGAAAAAAATATAAGTACAGATTTTTTGTTTTAACGTATATCATTGATAATAAAAGTAAACAACTCTTTTATGTTTTAATATATGTCATTGACAATAAAAGTAAATAACTTTTTTTCAAAAACGCCATTCAAACAATATTTATTAGCATCTTATATTGCTCCGAATGGCTTCACTATAGGATGTTAATGGTTTAGAAAACTACAGATTCATATGTATGCACAGTATTATTATTGTCTGATATAACGAGATCGGCTTATAACGAGGTAATTAGTCTGTCATTTCAGTTCTCGTTATAGAGGGAGTCTACTGTAATATCCAAAAAAGTCGTTCAGTTTTTTAAAAACAGTTATAACTACTACTCTAATGATTGCTTTTCAACAAAACAATTTAAATTAATGGTCAAATTACTCGTTCATTACTAATTATTGCTAAACTAACAAAAATACAACTACTTTTTGCAAAGCCATACTACGTTCTAACTGCGATTCAAAAGTTTTAATACAAAAAATAACTAATTAACCCCGTTATATTAAAATATAAAAGAAAATGTGTTAATTGTTTATTACTTCGAATACAGGGTTCGATTTTTTTCATCAAATCAAAGTTTTCTTTGCGTTTGTAAAAATGAAAACAATTATCTGCAATAAAGATCTCAGATTAGAACTGAGATTAAAACCGCCTACTACCCCGTGTAGGCTTGTTGACCGGCAAAAATAGTTGTACCCGACGGTCGGGCCGACCGATCTGGTTGTACAACCGGGACATCCCGACAGCCGACTTCTGCATTACCCAACTTATCGAGTCGAGATGTGACAACTCTTTTTGTGGGTCAACAAGCCTACACACACACACACACACACACACACACACACACACACACACACACACACACACACACACACACACACACACCAACCACGACAGTTGAGTGATCTTGTCGGGACGTGTGTAGGGAGTTGTAGAGCTCTGATATGTTACCGGTTTTCGATACTACAATATGGACTTGAAAGCTAGACACTGAAGCAAGAATGCATAAATAAAAACATAGTCGAGAACATAAATCGGAAATCGAAATTTGTGTTTTCTAAATGTTGCAAAACAAACAGACGACGAATGCACCGAAAATGCACCCTTCGTGAAAACGATTTTCCAATACTCCAAACTAGAGTAAAATGTATAATAAAAATAAAATGACAGTTAAGGTTTGATTTCGTTACAGGGTGCCACTATTCGCTGATATAAAAATTTCTGCCACTTGGCGTCCTCAGAGCAAACTCATGGTAAGCTCTAAAGACGTAAAACCTTTTCCATCGATAAAAATATATATTACAGGATTCAACTTGTAAATACAATACATTTTGGAGACGGCTATCGCCGTATTCCCGTTCTCCTCCGCCAATCCTCCCGGTCCAAGGCGTGCTTCTCCTCCAAACCTCTCGATTCCATCGCTCTTGTAATTCCTTCATTCCATGAGCGTCGAGGTCTACCTCTTTTTCTGTTTCCAGGGGGCTTCCATCTGTGAAGTTTTTGGGGCCAACATTCGTCAGGCATTCTCAATAGGTGTCCAAACCATTTTAAACCTCTTCTTTCTATTCTGTCAATGACCGTTTCTGTAGTATTCATGTTATTTCTTCTAGATTCGTTGGTCTTACTTTCCAGCCTTGATGTTCTAGCACTTCTTCTCAAATAATCCATTTTAACTGCTAACAATCTTCCCTTCAGGTCTGCATTAATTGTCCATACTTCAGAGCCATAACAAAGAACTGATTCAACCATGGTTTGCCCTATTCTTTTTTTGTTCCTTTTGGAAATGTTGCGATCACACCATAAGGATTTCAGACATCCTAAAATTTTACGTCGCTGATTAATTCGGTGTTTAATTTCGGTTTCTCCCAAGCCGTTCTTGTCAATGAGTGCACTAAATATTTCAATTTTTCCACTTGTTTGATTTTCTCGTCCTCGTCTATCAACACTTCAAACCTTGCATCTGAATTGGTAACTAAATATTCTGTTTTCTTTATGCTGACTTGTAACTCCCATTTTACATATTCTCTGTATAGACGCTTTATCATAAATTCTAGATCATAAGAATCTTGAGCTAGGACGACTTTGTCATCCGCAAAGTTCAAGGAGAACAGTACGTCATTTCCTATGGGGATTCCCATTCCCTGGCAGTGGTTTTTCCAGTTTTTGAGGGCTGCCTCAATATATAAATTAAACAGTAAGGGTGACATACTCATCCTTGTCTTAGTCCTTTAGTTACTTTTATTGACTTTGATAGTGATAAAAGTAAATATTTGAAATATTTAGATGTCGCTTTGGCGTCTGTCGCTAAATATTTTAAATATTTACTTTTGTGGAGAGAAAAGGTTTTATTTCGTTAGAGCTTACCATGGGTTCGCCCTGAGAAGGCCAAGAGACAGAATATGCATATCAGCGAATGGTGGTACGCAATCAAATCTTTACTATCTACTTTATTTTTAAAAACATAATCATTTGAAATGTGGTGTTACAGAAGGATGCGTAGAGTAGTGTGGACACAGAAGAAAACGAAGACGGAAGTATTGCGAGAAATGGGGAAAGAATACGAAATAAAAATACAATAAAAATAAGAAAGTTACAATATCTGAACACGTAATGATGGGACAACGATATGAAATGCTAAGATTGATAATACAGGGAAAAATTAGTGTCAGTTAGTGTCATGGCTAAAAAATTTAAGGGACTCGTTTAAATGCAGTTCAATAAAACTCTTAGAAGCAACGGTATATAGAGTGAAGATAGTGATAATGATCTACAACCTCCGATTGGAAAACGGCATTTAAAGATCTTTAGACTCAAAATTCAATAGGAATTTCTCGTAATTGTCGACTTTACGGAGCTACCAAAACCAACATTTGACTTACACAGAGCCATACTAATAATAATAATAATATAAAGTAAAATTAAAACTTTTGAATCGCTTCTACGACAAACTCAGCCTCATACCAATTCATTCTTGGTGCCGGTTGTTCTTTGTCCCCTCTTTCGGCACTCTATCTTCAACTGCTCTTTGTTCAAATACAACAATTCGTCCGAAACTTTTAAGTTTTTCGGATTATTTCCGGTGGATGTTTGTTTCGTGTTCTGTGTGCTAAAGGCAGGACGAACCTTTCGATTTTTTTTAACGGGCATATTAACTTTTTTCGGTCTGTCTTCGGTTAGTTTATCTGGGAAAAATAAGTACTGAGGAATATTAGTAGGAAATGTTAGTTAATTTTGATTATTGCAGTGTTAGTTACTGGTGTTAATAGGAATAAGTGCTTGGAAAGAGGTGATACAAAGTTATAGGCCAAAAATAAAAAAAAAGAGCTGAAACAATCTTATACAGGTTTTTGAAGGTTCTAAGAGGTATATGGGGGATAGCTAATCACAAATCCCCAAGACATGCAGCTGATTTTACCTTGTTTTTTTTTAACATAGATTGAAAAATTCATTTTTTGTCTATAAAATGTTTCTTTTATTAAATCAATAAATAAAATAAAATAATAATAATAATTAAAGAACTTTTTACGATCTACAACTTTTATTTGAACCATTTTTTCTAAAATGTATAAGAAACATTCTATAAGCAAAAAATTATTTTTTCACTTTTTATGATTGTTTAAAAAACAAATCAAAATCAGCTGTACTTCTTCCAGGATTTATCATCAGCTATCAATCATATACCTCTTAGAATCTTCAAAATCCTGTATAAAATTTTTATGTGAAATCGTTGATCTTTTCACAGATCGACTGGTGTTGCTAATTGGTGAAAAAATCTTAAATGTTACATAGTTCAGGTAACAAAGAACAAGCAATTCAATTTATTTTGTTTTTAAATACCAAAATAAGTATAAAACTAAAACTTGTACATTAGAACTTGTAAACTAATGTCCTTCGGCATGTTGTTGTTCTAAACTTAAAATTTGTACGATTTACAATCAATTTAAGGATGAAACAAGAACTATCTCGACATTATTTTCACTTTACTTTCTGAAAAAATACATGTACATAGACTAGGTAAATCTAAGACACTGTTTAATTATTCCACAAACAATTTTTATTTAAGCCAAATACTGAAATATATCATTATTTTACATAATATGTACGTAGCATACACAAATAGTTCTACAATGTGTCTCATGTAGAAGCCAATTGAAAATGAAAAATTAGAATGGAAAACACAACAAAATATTTGTTCTGTACTGTCAATCCCACTTCCAAGGAAGAAATTCGTTCATGACAAGATCTAAAATATGAAAGTATAAAATATGATAGTCTGGAAGAATGTTTATCTTGCCGAAGTATAGAATGCACTAGAAGACTGAGAAAAGACTGTATCTGCATATGGGTACAATAAATAAATAGTAATTGGCTGGTTCTATTAGCCAGACAGTGTTGTCCCCCTTTCGAGCAGGAAGATGTATGTTCATTTGATGTTAATTCTTATAACATCGACCTAGTGTCATACATGTACATGTACAATATTAAAATTAACCATGATGTTCATGTAAGAAAAGGGTTTCTACATCTGTTTACGTAGCTAGTTTTAACTACTTTTAATGTTTTTTCACTGATGATGGTCTGACTGGACCGAAATCAAATGAAGATTTGTAATCCTCTTGGCTAAATTTGAAATTATTAAAATATACCATTATAAACAAGAAGTTTTTACTTCTACAGAAGTTTTTTTAAATTCAAAGACAGTCAACAAATCAAAGATTTTAAGTAATTTATAGTGGAATAATGAAAAAAAAAGAGAGTTAATGAAAGACTAAGTAGCTTAGTTTTTATAAAGAAAATTAGAAGATGCTATAAATAATGACGAATATATCAATGAACAGTTTGCGGTATTAAAGTTAGTTAACACTGAAAAGAGGTAATGAAATTATAACAGCCGAATCAGAGGATGCAAAACATAACGAATGAAAATAATTTTAAGAAGATCTACTTATTATAGTAAAGCATCGAGAATTTAATAGAGAAACACATAAGTAGGGAGAAATATGTTATACTTTCAATGCAACATTCCACTTTATCACTTTAACACGAAACACCCTGTATATACACAAAAAATTTATGTATTTCAGAATTTATGTTAAATATACATCATTTGTGAAGTAATTAATTTGTTCTATTTATTCTTTTACATAAAAACACGTAATGATGTTGAAAAACTATTTATTGCTTTAAATAATTATTGTTTATATTTTTATGAGTATCATTTATAAGGTTATGAGTACCATTTCAACCGTATTTTATATTTTAACGTGTACAAGACGTCTTGTATCATATAAATATTACAAAAACCTTCTTAGCAAAACTATCAGACTTAGAATCAGAAACAAAATAAGAAAAATAAATATTACGATACCTACACATAAGAAACAAGATTAAACTGATATGGTCATGTAAAAAAATCAGTGACAACAGTTCGATAAAGATAACAAAATAGAAGCAAATAAGAAGAAAGAAGAGGAATCAAGTTGTGACAAAAATATCTGTCAGACACGCACTGACTATAACGAGACAGATATATGAAAAAGGTTTAGCGAAGGTTTTGAAAATCATATCTTTATACTATAATATATTTACAACTTGTTTTATGATTGGATTGTATTTAGTTCAAGTTGATTTGTCATATGTCTTTATCTTTTTATTTCTAATACAAACTATAATATACAAATGCAGTGATATCTGTTTAAATAAATGTATATAGGTTATTGATAATATAATACTGTTCTGAATACATTATTCAAGTTCTGTCGGCTATTATTCATCGTTTCCCATTTGTATCAACTTCCTTCAAAGGTAGGTAGATGTGATTAAATGTATTTTATTCCATATCAAAATTGCAAGGTTAACAGCAAATCCAAAATGCATAATCAGTATAAAAAGACAAGGTCATTTATTGTTTTGTTAGTTCCAATATGAAATTAAATACACAATGCATTCTTTAATTTTGTTTTTGTAATTATTATGGTAAAATAAAAGTAGAGAATAATGCTTAAAGTGTACAAATTATATTCAAAAATCCACAGCCTTGCATGACAACATATTCAGATAACCAGTAACTATAATATAATCCATAACTATGCCAAAGCTTTTCTCATAAACTTCAAAGATAGTGGAATCAGTATGTAATTAAAAAGAGAATAAATGTGATGAACTGGATTAAGAAATTGCTAAAAAGGAAAACTTTCTGCTTTCACACCATATATTAACTCATTGTGGTGCCCAAGACCAAAATATGAATAAAGGAATCTCATCAGTATTTAACAAAAAGTTTGGTTACTTGCAAGAGTTGAAAAATCAGCAGCCTAGAGTTGGTAAAGTGCTGCTTTTAGAAAATTTTGTTTTAAGGCACTAACATTCAAATTAATGTATGGTTCTTTATTCAAAAAGGTTAAATACTATTCCCAAACGATGGATTCTTGTCTTCCTTAAAGGTTTGTGCAAAACTAAGAACATCTGTCACTTTCGCCAAAAAGAGCAGACACGAATTAATTCTAATCACAACAGTTGGAACTAAAAAGGGCCAGTCTAACAGACTCTCTCACAGGCTATTGGACCTTAAAACTTTCTCAAAGAGTGCATCATGCACATGCTAATCAAGTGTCCTTAAATACATGTTTGATAAATTTGCACCGATCCAATAGGAGACTCAATAATGACATGAGTCACCTTCAGTCAATATTTGTTTGGTTTGTTGTATTTCAGGTTTCATGGTGTTAATTATTTTTGATTTGGGTGCAAACGAATGAAACTTGAAACTTTATGGAGTGCTGATTATCTATGGTGATTAATGATAAAGTTTTTTATCTTGATATCAATTAAGTGTAGAAATGCCAGACAAAATTATGCATATATTGTGTAAATTACTATTAAAACAGTAGTTGAAGTTATAATTAAATATTTGGAAACCAAACAAACAAAAATGTCTTTAGGTTTCACAAAAGTGTCCTATACATGCTATGCTTAAAATATATTGGGAAGAGTACAGAAACTGATATGTAAAAGCTCAACTGTAAAAAATGGATAATAAAAGTTACAGAAAAATTAATTTATTGTGAAGAGATGTGGTAGAAACGAAAAGAAAATAAATAAATAGTAAATCACGTTCATGACACGCGTCAAAAGCTTTAGTTTGATGGATAAAACTGCAACCAAAACATATGTTGATATTGTAGTATATGAACATAAATAATTTGAATTAAGTGGAAACATGAAAAATAAAAAATATTTGTCTTAATTTATTATCACGCGCAAACATTTGGCAAAACAATGGAACCCATAACGTTAATTCGGATCATTTTTTATATACAGCAAAATTTACGATTTTAACAAATTAATAATTGATGTTTTGATTAGCGGAATCTTTGTACCGCTGTATCACTGTAATTATATCAATTATCGCACTGTTAGGAATAAATTAGCCAACTCGTAGATAAACTAATACTTCGTGACTTAATTATAATTGATTTGCTTTAGAAATTAATAACTCAAACAGAAACAAATGTTGAAAACATGACATTACGTGTCCTTAGTATTCCGAAGTCAAAACACCCCTATTTTTGTAATTGATAACATCACCAATTAATGAAACTAACAACGAGTCTTCTTAAATAAATCAATAAATTAAAAACGATGAATTTCGGCCACTGAATCACTAAATATTAATTAAAAAGTGAAACCTAACCTAAAATCAGTGCAATCTTTATATACTTAAACACTAGCAAGAAGCGGGCGTTCACGTATAAAAGGCTGTTTAATTGTAATAATTATGAATAAAAACTTACCTTTATAATGATATAGACAAAAAGCCACTTATTAAGCACATTACCGTTAAAAAAAACCAGAGAAGACAAAACTAACAACCGTGAAGTTTACTTGCTTCTACAAAAATTGTCATGAGAATCTGGCCATGGTCAAATCGAAATCATGCCATTTACCATGACAGTTGACCACTCGTAACTTACGTTCTTGATTACGATAGGCTGAGACTGAACTTGAAATATGCTTGAAATTTATAATAGACTAATATATGCCTTAGACTTAGGCAACCACTTTTATACAGAATCTGCATACATGAAAATTTTATTCTTAAAATACCTAAATCAAATTTTTAAAAGTTCACAAAATAGATAATAAAAAAACACAGACAAAATACACCCTTATCGGTAACTAATGACACAATATGATTGTATTTATATATTTAGAAGTTTATAAATAGTGCAACAAGTATACAACTAGAAAAGAAGAAAAAATGTGAGAAATTAACCATCAACTTTGTTTATGTTTTCCACATTGTATCTTAATGTTTATTTACCTTTTTAAATAAAAAATAATATATAAAAAATGTGCCTTCAGTTAAAACTATTAGACAGATTTAAATTATCGAATCATTTAGGAGTAAATTTTGCTTGTGAATATTCAGATGATAATAGATTTTTTATTATAAACGATACCACTCTTTATATACTTTCATTTAATGGTTCAGTTACAAATGAATTACCGAATTTTAAATGTAGAAAGTATATTTTAGTAGTGTCTGACTTTAGCCCTTGTCGTTGTATTGATATAGATATAAATACTTTTTATTTTAATTTACCAAAAGAAGACATATATGAAATTATAATGAATATAGAATACTCTAGCAATTTAAAAAATACAAAACCCTTAGAACCAGTTCCTCTTTGCGCTAAATGGTCTCCTAAAGGTTTAGCGGACGACAGTGGTTGTTTTTTAGGAGTTCTAACTAATTTATACAGTTTAGAAGTATATATGAAATATCTCAACAATTTGGAAGAGGTTAAATACTGTATTATATCAAACATTACAGAATCAATCATAGTAACTGAAAAAGTTAAATGGAGTGATGCTAATAGGTTTGCAAATAATATAAAATTGGAGGAATACAAGAGAAGAATAGGTGCTGTTACACCTTCAGGTAGTATCTTACTTTCTTAAATTTATCAAATAGCTTTTTTATTTCCTCAAAAGTTTCAGTTATGTTATGTTTGTCCATGTTTTGTATAATTAGAAATTTATGGTCATATTCGTACATATTAGAACTATATTTTAGAAGCCTTTAAATAGATTCATCATACTGCTTTTATTGATAGACTCCCATATAGTTAAGTAATTCATTAACTTCTTAGTTTTCACAGGTTTTCATCCTTCTTTCATTATAGATTTGACATCATTGTTTTCTTTCTCATATCTTTATCTTATTATATGACTTTCGTCCCTTTGAAATCATATTTCAGTATTATATCATCTGAATTTTTACTTCCGTGACAGAATGGTTAAACATTTTTAGGTTTTCTTAATTATTCTGTCCTTAATTTCTATAGTTTTATTATTTTTGTTACTTGAAACAACACATATTAATACATATAATAATATTATCTAGCATTTACTTGGAGCCATCTTATTAATGTTGGAGACATTAATATGTGTGTTATATTCGTTGGACATCTTAATGGAGATATAACAGTATGGAGGTTGAAGTCCAGGAGGTATGATGATGGCAAACAAACCAGTCCCGAGTTTTTAGGGAGATTCAGAACAGCATTGTCAAGAATTACATGTATGCAGTGGCACAGGACCAGCAAAAATGGTAAGTGATCTTATTTACATAATGAAATGTAGACTAGAATATGAAAAAACTGACAAATTTTCAATTATGAGATCATTAAGCAAGAAATAGCAATTACTACAAAAAATTAAAATTGAAGATGTTGATATTATTTTGTTGTATTTCTTAGGAGGTGGATTATTCTACTCAGACATAGAAGGACAAATGAATGTTGTAAATGTTACATATTTAAACACATCAGAAGCTGTTTTCGTCAAAGAATGTTCATTTTTGACAGAAAAGAATAAAGTAAAAGTTGAAAAAATAAGCGTTTTTGAATATAATGAGGAGACATTTATATTGGTTGCTAAGCAAGGAGTGCTAATTATTTTTGGAATTAATAAAATGGGAGAGGTTTTTGACTGCTGTGTTGTATACATTCAGAACTATTACATAACAGGTAAGAATATTATGGATGCATGGAAAAGTACATAGAATGTTTGTCTCATTCATGTATTAGTTTGTTTAACACCATAAGGATATTATTTCCTCTGCCAAAAACAGTAATTTTTTGGTTTAAAATAAAAATAAATTGTTTTAGGCCTACACTACATAGAAAATAAAGTATATGTATTGTCCCTCCCAGGAATTTTAACAGAATTGACAGTGGAAGTTAAGGACAACAAAATATCCACCACAAAAAACATTGTATCATTAAAGAATGACATGGAAAAATATCGAACCCATGGATTTTTCTTCACAAAAACAAATATCATGTTAGTTATCATCGCATATCCGTGGGATCTGCAAAGTTTTTCCAAATCGAGGTCTTATGTGAATGTGTTTGTTTATCATAATGTTCAGTTAAAGCCATTTGATTTGCTGTGGAATAACCAAGGTGATAGTATAGAGGATTATTGGGACTGTTTCGAAATTTTAAGGTAAGTTACAGCTGGTACGCTAACTTAACAAACAACTGATCATTTTTTTTTCAACATATTTTTATTTTAGAATAGTATGTATAAAAGAAAAACGTTTTCCTTGGCTGGGTCTACCTAACGACCTCAACTATGACACACTGTCCACAACAAAACTGAAAACCTTACGTTTGGTATCACAATTGTCTGAAATGGTATTCGCGGTAATACCAACCGTTAAAACATACGATATAAAACCATTCATTATACTCCACTACTTAGTAACAATCAAACTGGTGATAGAACGAATGACACGGCTGTTTAATAAAAGAAAAGAGACCAAACTGAGCGATTTTCAAATGCGGAGTATCTTCATCCATAATTTTTTCCTCAAAGAGATGGTAGCGAAGAATATTTTGCCGAAGGCTAATGTTGGAAAAACGTTTATTGACGGCATGATTGAAGTTATGAGAATTGCGAACGAATTGGAGTATCCAGACCCTTTGGATTGTGTGTGGTGTGGAGACAATATCCTTTTTGGTACATTTTATAATGTTATAAGTGTTTTTATTTTATATCTTTATTCGATAAGTCAAGATGGATCTTGGTGAGATGTATATCATTTTGAATTTTGATCGTCCCGGTGATAATTCGTCTTGATATATCGTTTCAAATGTTTTTTTTACTGTCTAATTATATTTATAAAACTTAAGTACTTGTCGTTCTAAACTAAAGTTCTAAAATTGAATTCTAACATTTTTCTTAACAGAATAACACAGATCTTAGGTCCGGTATGTTTTCCTCCACATGTAGACACCCGTTGCTGCATTTCGATGATGCCGATATTCGTGGTGGCCGAGTATAAATGCCCATATTGTAAATCGTTGGCGCATAAACAAATAGAAGAAGAATATTCACCGATATATTGTCCTTATTGCGATGTACTAATGGAAAGAATTATTATGGCCGATGAACAAATAAAGGAAAAGTGTCGACTTTTCGAACTCGAAACGTCAAAGCAAAAACTGGATGTTTGTTTTGCGGATTGTTTGAAAGAGAAGATCGATGTTAACGAAATTGAAGAAAATGATACAGAGTATATTATTTTCAGCGATAGCGATGAAGAGTCGTCTGACAGTATGAAGGAACTTTATAAAGAATTTTCGAAAGCTGGGATCAACGACAAAGACGTCTAATTGGAGGAGTCGTTTCGTTTTAAGGTAGGTAATAACTAGACTTCGGCAAATATGCAAATAAAAATGTAGAAAATATGCGCATAAATATGCACGTGTTTACCCGAAAATATGCAAATATTTTACAAAATATGCATACAAATAAATAAAAAAATCGTAAAATAGTAACAATTTTATTTTAAAAAAAAAAGTGTACATAACTAAATATTTCCTACTATTCATTAAGATTTACATTTATTTTAAGTAACTACATCATTTTTAAGTATGAATAAACTTATTTAGAATTATGGTAACAATAAATGACCAAGTGGTGTTCAAAATTTTCTAACAAAAACTTGTGGCTTCTGTCTGAGTACATATATTTATATATGGAAAAAATTCGTTCAACATCAACTGATGTAACGGGAGCATTTTTCAAACTAACCAAAACATTTGGTTCTAAATTAATTGTTTCCGAAATATTTCCAGCTAGAACACTGACTACTTCAGAAAGAATATGGTAACCTTTATTTTTTTTCATAGTAGCTTCAAATTTTTTTAAAATATCTTTTCCAATATTACCTCTAACGTTCCGACAACATGACGCAAATTCTTTTATTAATGCTGTACTTTCGAACAATGACAGTTTTGGTGATTCTAACTGAGTAATTGTTTTTTGAACAAAACTAAAATTTGATTTTATAAATGAAAGTTCTTGTTGAAGCAAGTTACTCTGAAAAGTTTGTTTAGAATCCAAAAGAGATTGGGAACTTTCATCTGTTAACGTATCAATTATGTTCTTTATTTTAACAAAATGATCTGCATAAAAATTAGCTGCTTCTAACCATGTTCCCCATCGCGTTAAAATAGGTTGTGGTGGAAGAGGAATGTTAGGTAGCATTTCTTTATAAAGTTGAATTCTTATAGGAGATTTAAGAAATACTTTTTTGACACTGGATATCATGGTATTTACAAGAGGAAACTTTTTTCGTATTTCCTCTGCAACTCTGTTTAATCCATGCGCTACACAAGTAACATGTATTAAATCTGGGAAAAATATTTTTAAATTTTGTCCTGCTTTCACCATATAAGGAGCAGCATCCGATAAAATAAGCAGTAATTTATTAGAAGGAATAGTTGTCGGAAGAAAAAAAGTTGCTAATGTTTCTTGTATAAAACGCGAAATTGTTAAAGCATTTGTTTTCTCAAGTTGCTGGCATGAAATAAGATGAGATTTTGGTAAGGTATCTTCTTTAAGAACACCAATCAATAAATGAGCAATATACTTTCCTGAGAAATCAGTGGTTTCGTCTACAGATATGTAAAAATAATTATCTGCAATTTCTTCCTTAATAATGATTAACACCGACGAGTATACCCGTTCACATTATTTCTTCTTAGAGACCGATCACTTGGAACATTAAGTTTGCAATATTTTTTTAGAAACGAACTAAAATTTACATTTGCTAATTTTGAAAGCGGTATGTTTGCAGACACTAATGCGCGACACAAGTCTTCATTCAAAGTTTCTTGCTCATCTAATTTTTTTGAAGTAGATTGGAAACATTTAGCCATTGAAGTTTGATGTTTTCCTCCTATTTTTCCTTTTTTTGCAATGTGTGAAGCAGTTCTCACATGTTGGTCTATCTGAAATTTCTTCTCACATGCTATCTATAAATAAAAATAAAAACCTTTATTTTAACCCAACCTTTAAAATATAAACATATACAAGGTGTTTTTGGTTAATCAAATAACTGGTTTGGAAAAAAAAACACTCGCTAAATGTTTTAAATGCAGTATTAATCCACAAATTAGTTTTTGTTACTAACCATTAGTACATCATATAACTTATTTTAAAATTCAACAAAAGTTTTTTTTTTGTTAATTCAATTACAATAAAAATAATTGTGTTTTAGAATAGCTGACTTCATAAAAAAAAGTAAAGGTGAAAAATTTTTCTAAATACACACCATTGTATTGTACCATGGACAATTTTTTCTCACTAAAGGAAGCTATTTTTCATTTAAAAACAACCTACGAGTACTAAATTTCAAGTAAATACGTTTATTGGTTTTAAAGTTATTGTTGTTATTAACTAAAAGAATTTAATTTTTTTTAATTTTAACACCCTGTATCTCGAAAAGTAAATAAATTTGACCCCTCATTAACTATATCGTTTTGTTCAATTTTTCGAGAAGTATCTACAGTCAAACGTTGTAAGTGTAATTTGGAAACACCCTGTATGTATGAAATATTAGATATTTAATAGAAAATATTAGATACTTACAATTTTGCCACAGACTGAACAGTAGATTTTTCCCATATCCATAGACAGCTCTTTATAAGGTTTAATCCAAGTTGAAGCACTGGTTGTTTTAGGCATTATAAAATCACAATCTTCCGTTTTGTTACGCACAACAAGTGTTTACGCTTTGAATATCAAAACAAAAATGATTTACAAATCTGAGCATCAAATTAGAAATGTTTAGGTACCTAATTCAATAAACTGGGAGATTTTGGAAAATCCCTAAATTAGGAACAAAACTATTAGCCGTTTACCTGCTGTTAAGATACAATAAATTGTAGATAGATTTGGGGATTAGATCATAAAATGCAAATGAGCGAACCCTTAGCGATTATCCAATAACTGAATGCCTCAGTGACCGAGACTTTCTAAGAATGTTGAGGGCTACTTAAATTGATCTTCTTTGAAATTGTAAATGTTTTGTACCTGTAGAGATTACATACTTAGATCATTTCTTGATTAAAATGACTACAAAATTTTATACAAGAATTGAAATAAATTGGTATGTTTAAAAATTTTCAAATACAGTATAAAAATCTGAACTTTTATGCACTTTATGCAAACTTTTATACAAATATGCCAAAATATGAAATATTTGCATAAAATATGCACAATATGCAAAATATGCAATATGCATATTTGCCGAAGTCTAGTAATAACAGTTTTATATAAATAAATTTTGTATTATGTAATAGTTACACTTATCAACATTGATATTAAAGGTACATGTTTACCTGGGTTTATAGACCGTAATTTAGAATTGCTTCGTTCTGACGTATTGTTTGCAACTGCGACAGATATTATCAAGGGCGATGCGGGAGCGGAAGTAGACGTAACTTTCTGTCGTTCTTATCATTCAATTCCATTTTGAATCCTTCTCTTAAATTGCTTAGATATTTATACGCTTTTTTTATACAGGTACTTTGAATATTTTCTTTCATTTTCTGTATATTACCGTTTTCGATTCTCTATTGGGCATATTTTACCGGCCCTATATCTAGCGTCTTCGTAGATTGCTCTTCTTTCTCTGGTTCTTCTTTCCATATATTTCTTGTGTTCTTGATTTCTATTCTGCATTATACTTATTGAACCATTCTCGTTTTTTTTTTCTTTATTGTACCTATGATCTTTCTTGTTGCGTTAATTACTTTTATTTTGATTTCTTCCCAATGTTTTTCGGTGCCTATAGTGAAATTTACACTGAGAGAGTTGTACGGCTAATGATTTTCTTATGGAGAATAAAGGCACAGCGTTGTCGGCCTTCACCAGCTGTTAATTGCTCACTCAAGAGCGTTGCACAGGACCGGCTTGGATCAAATGTGTCTCCCGGCAGCGGCAGTACGAGTATAATATTTTAAATTATGTATACAGTAGAATAAAAAAGGATTGTAAAAGTTGTAATAATTGAATACTCCAAGAAATACAGGGATGGGCATAAGTCAGTTAACCAATTTGCATACCAAATAAAAAAAAACTAAACAGAAAACTAATTTATTGATTTGATTCATTATTAAAGTAATTATGGTTTTAAAGTTACTGTTTGTGTTCAAACTGCAAACCACCTTCCTCAATGCACCTATGATACCGATTATATACGCTGTTGCAGGTTTTATCAAAGAATTCTGGGTTGTTGCGGAGTGCATCGAATTCCTCTTGAATTCTTGTTTTCAAATGTTCAATATCACGTAATGGAGTGGCGAACACTTTGTTTTTGAGTACTCCCCACAGAGCAAAATCGCATGGCGTTATGTCGGGTGACCGTGCTGGCCACCCAATTCTTCCTTTTCTTCCTATACACATGTCAAACTCGGCATTCAGGTATTCGCAAACTGCAAGTCCGAAGTGCGGAGGAGCGCCGTCTTGTTGAAAATAGCGAATATCTGCAAACTCTGGGTTATTTTCCAAAGTACCCTTTAAATCAATAAGCAGTTCAAGATAATTTTCTGCATTTACGCTGCCCTCAAAAAAATACGGACCAACTAGACCACCGGCGTGAAGTCCAGCCCACACTGTTACTCCAGGAAGATTTAACTCATGAGCAATGGTTTCGTGAGGGTTTTCATCCGCCCAGTAAACACAATTGTGTCGGTTAATCCCTCCGTTTAGTTTGAACTGCGCTTCATCACTCCAAAGAATTTGCTTATAAAATTGCGCTTCGTCATCTGCGCAACCAGTATACCACTCGCAAAATTCCAATCTACGATCAGAGTCGTCTTCCGTTATCGCATGTATCAAACGTGGACGATAACAATGATAATTTAATTTCTTTAACATGCGACTTACACTTCGGCGAGATATACCTAATTGAAGCGATGCCCGAACTGTGGATTGCTTGGGCATCTCAACAAATGTTTCCGCAACGAGTTCCATCTTTCATCTGTCACTACCACAGAAGGGCGACCACTACGCGGTGCGTCTAATACCGACCCACTTTGTTGGAACTTCTTATGCAACTTGTAAACCATCTGCCTTGTAGGAACAGGCCTATTTGGATACTTAGTAGTGAATTCGTTGAATACCGTCTGATAATCTGCATGATAACGTAGGTACGAAGTCAACAGACAGACTCTTTCTTCTGTAGTGCACTTTACACGGGCTTGGACTGCCATGGCGACGTGAACTCGTTGAGCGACAATCTTGAACCAGAGAACAACCCAACACAGAGAAGCGACAGTTCTTTGAAGTTACGTGGCCAAGCCGCCAATGACAGCTAACAACCAGAAAATTAATAGTCAGTGGGCATATCACACAATATAAATTCTTCGAGCGTAGACGCAAAATTTCGGGCCAATGTTTTTTAAATGCATTCATTTTTTCCGAATCCTGAAAAAACTAATAAGTATTTTTGAAAAATTTAAACGCAGAGTGAAAGACTACATTATTACTGAGGGCCGAAAGTCCCTGAAAACTTCTATAATGTTTATTTTAATAAGTTACAGGGGTGAAAAAAAAAGAGAAAATTTAGTGTGATTTTTAATTTGAAATATCTCATTCAAAAAAACTTTTTGTTTATTCTAAGGGACTTTCGGCCCTCGGTAATAATGTAATCTTTCATTCTGTATTTAAATTTTTCAAAAATATTTGTTAGTTTTCTCAGGATTCGAAAAAAAAAATGATTGCATTTAAAAAGAATTGGCCCGAAATTTTGCGCCTACGCTCTTGAAAATATTGAAGGTACTGCGTCATGCGCCAATGTTTTTCTTCTATTTCCTTTTACAATAACATTATCTTCAAAATGCAGTTCACAAATCCTATAATTATTATAAAGTGAATCCATTTTGAATATCAAATCTTCTCGTCTGCAAGCTTCTATCCACACTTTGGCACTACAAATTTTTAACAGAACAAATTTTAAACAAAGAACTTTTTCTGTATTTATAAATAATACTTTATTACTTACAATTATAAGAGTATTAGCACTGTTATTCTATGGTATTAGTATATTCTAAGTATATTGTAAGTAATGAAATATTTAACTTTTGTCAATATCTAATCTTAATAAATTTTCAGTTTTCTCCTGATGAAGTCACAAAAGTGTCACTAAATATTGAGATATACAACAAATAAAGTTTTAATATTTTTTATTTGTAATTCCCATTTAAAACTCCTAAATATTTTATGTATTTCGATCCATATATTTGATCTTTTTTATTTATATTTAACGAATTAAAAATTGGCAGACAACTTTTGTATATAGCAAAAAGTAGATGAGTACCTATTTAGTTTTTTCATAATTTAATGTAAGTTTGTTTATTTGCAACCATGTTTTTGCAATTTTGAAGTCTTGTTCTAATTTCAGGCCAATGCTTTTTAACATTTTTTTGGAATCCTGAGAAAACTAACAAATATTTTTGTAAAATTTAAACACAGAATGAAAGATTACATTATTACCGAGGGCCGAAAGTCCCTTAGAATAAACAAAAAGTTTTTTTGAATGAGATATTTGAAATTAAAAATCACATTAAATTTTCTCTTTTTTTTCACCCCTGTAACTTATTAAAATAAACATTATAAAAGTTTTCGGGGACTTTTGGCCCTCAGTAATAATGTGGTCTTTCATTCTGCGTTTAAATTTTTCAAAAATACTTATTAGTTTTTTCAGGATTCGAAAAAAATGAATACATTTAAAAAACATTTGCCCCAAATTTTGCGCCTACGCTCTTAAATCAAATATTCCCGTGTATAAAACCCTCTATATATTTTTATTTCTTAAAAATACTATATTCGTATTGTTGTCTTCGAGCGCGCCGACATTTGGCCACCATCTGTTGATTTTTTGACCTGAGCCTTCGGAGACTTGCGTCTTTCAATAAAAGAAATAGCACTGTCACCAAATTTAATGTTTTCAGTTTGAACTATGTATCCCTTGGCAGACCAAAGTTTATTTTTTTATAGCTCGGACAGACACGTCGGCGTCGGCTTACTGTTCGAAAGTCAAACCAATACTATTATGTAATTAGTAATAACTAATAATAATTACAAAGCAATAGTAATTACCTGTTATTATTCTTAGGAAATCTAAATAAACTTATTCCTTTTCCTGTCACAGATGAACATCCGCGAATCGCACAAATATATCCAGCCATTTTAAATATAAATTAAACTTTTAACTATAAACTATAACTATAAACTTATATATTTAACTATAACTATAACCTTTTAACTATAAATAAATTATATAAATGGTCAAATGCACTTGTTGTGTCGAGTATTTACCATAGACGCCTACGGACTATCGAAAACAACCAGAATTAAAGAATAAGCACGTGTTTTTGACAGTAATACAACCAGAATCGGGCATGCGTATACAAAAATAGTACACGCTTTTGGACCGCTATGTCGCTTCTATGTGTCTCTGTTATTCTAGGCTTGAACTAACGACAAGCCGGACAAGCGCCACACTCCTTCTGTCATCGCACCAATTCGGTACGGCAATCACCGTTGCCGCGTCCTCATTATTTTTGAACCGCGTCAAACAGCGTTAACTGACTTATGCCCACATCGGTATATAAATAGCTTGGAAAGTACTAATTTTTTTTTTTCGAATGTTTTTTACTTGAAGTAGTCCTTTATACAATAATTTTATCCATAATTCTCCATTTTCATTGGTGTTTTGATGGAGTAAATGTTTACTAATGGTTCCTAAGAAAATTTCTTCTTTGTCTATTTACGCATTCATGTCTACTAGTACGATCTTGATATCATTTTTGTTGTGTCATTCTGCCAAAATTTGAAATTTTCAAAAATTAATAACTTTTTTCCCTCTTTTCTGTATATGAACACAATGAACATATGGTTATTTTTGATAATAAAATTTGCCCAGAACTATTTTATTGTTTATTTATTATTAAACGACGAATTAAACCTGTGTAAAAATCGCCCAAGTTGTATTTTGTGACAGATTTCAATATTTTGTTGTTAGGTGTCGAAAATCATGTAAATTTTATTGTACTTAAACTTACTCCTGTTGCTAATGCTCCTTTATTTTTTTAAAATCTTTAATAGGCTGATTTTGTACCGATTCTGCAATATAAAAACAATTACATTGGTTATTACCTCCTTCGTTTGTCCAGACAAGACTTTGCCTTCTAATGAAAATCCATGTTAATACAGTATATTTGTTGCAAACTATATAATCATCTTGCTTTAAACGATCATAAACGAAATAATAATGATGAATTTTGTTGCTGCGCATCGGAGGTGGAGCCTATATCAAAAAGTCTAAATCCCAAACTATATTTGATGAGCAGTAAATTAGTTGGATGTCAATAATATCAAGACTACAATTTTGGATTGTGATGTACTATTTTGTAAAATACAAACAAAATATCTCAAGCAGTTGATATAAACTTGTTTACTATCTGTTTAATGGTATTTAATGTAGAATATTTTTTTAAGTACTAAACTTCGAGAATGTGAGGTATTTATATGTTTTTTAGGTGGATAATTGGTGATATGTGGATTGGAGTAAGCTGTTTTATCATTAAAAATTCGACCGACGACGATTTCGACGAAAATTTTCATGAATTCCACAGTTTGATCAAACCTAAAAATATACAAATATCAAAACCTGAGATGTATAAGTTAAAATCCTAATATCAGAGTTCGAGATTAACAAAACTACTGGAGTAATGTTAAAATGTTACGGAAATCATTGTTAAACTACCAGAATTCAAATTTGTATAGTAAGATTTGAATTAATAAGAAAAAAAGGAATATTACTTCAAAGTAATCGTTTTTATATTTATTTTTGTAACTTGTGATAAATTTGTTTACAAAAAAAGAGTATTTCTCCTTTTATTACTTATGTCCTTTTCAGTTTTTTTAAATTATTTACATTGAGTTTAGTTGAAAGCTTTCCAATCATAACTTTCTTTAATGAGGAACAGATAAGAATCAGATGGAACGTTAGCAAAGCAATTAAGAGGATAATCCAGAAATTTCTACTCCATATTAATCAATTTTCTCGGTGCTAGTAGTCCCTGACGTAGATCAGAAATCTTCAAACATTCCAGCCCTAGATCCATACTCATTACTTCAATTGGTTACAAGGATTAAAACCGTTTTAATTTTCCTGTCATATATAATTTCTAGAGCAGTCGCAGAGTACAGTAAAATGACTGGAAATTTATTAGTAAAAGTAAAAAACTCGACCTGTAAACTTGGGTCGGTATAGTCTGCGATAGAGTTTCCTTGAAGAACAGTGACAGTGACGTAAAATGGAATTTAAATCAAAATTAAATCGAAAAGTTTTGTCCGGGCAAAGCCGAGAAATTATAGCGAATTTTATGCAACAAAAAGGAAGGAACAACGTACCTCGAATAGACTTAAAACAAATGCAGAAACGTGTTGCAACAGGTGTAACAACCAAAGTGATAACAAATAAACTGTTTATAATGAGGCAAGTGCAAGAGAAATCATTAAAATACAACAAACCGGCTTATCTATGTGTCGTGGATCTTAAGAAGACATTTGACCGGGTCAAATAAAAGACATTATCCACTTACTGTACGCAAGATACCTCTAGGGATAATCAAAACGATCGAAAATATCTACCAAAACAACACAATAAAAGTAGAAGAAGAACTAACCGACCCTATTGAAGCTGGCAATGGGATAAGACAGGGAGATTGCTTGAGCCCCCTATTGTTCAATCTAATTATGAATGAAATAATAAAAAAAGTAAGAACTAAAAAAGGATACCAAATGGGAGAAAAATAACTTAAAATAATCTGCTATGCAGACGACGCAATACTACTCTTTCAAAGTGAAGACGATTTACAACGTATGCTGTACCAATTTAATATAACCGCCAGAAAATTTAACTAACATGTTAATTTTCCCAAAAAAGACAAAATGCATGGTTACAACAGCAAATTTCCTAAGCTGTAAATTGGAGCTGGAAGGTGAGATAATAGAATAAGTGATGGAGTTTAAATATCTAGGCATCACATTATCCAGCTACGGAAAGCTCGAAACTGAAGTAGAAGATCGAGTGAATAGAGCAAACAGAGCTTAGACTGCCTGAATGAAACAATATGGAGAAATAAAAATATCGGGAAAGAAATGAAAAGCAGAATTTACAAAACAGTCATCAGACCAATAATGACATACGCGGCAGAATCATGACCTTACACAGAGCGGACAAAATTCTTTCAGCAGAGATGAAAACACTTAGAAAAATTGATGGTAAGACACTATGGGACAGAGCTAGAAGTACAGATATATGACGTAAATGTAAGGTGGAGAACATCAAGAACTGGTTAAGAAATAGAAAAGTAGAATGGAACGATCATATAAGCCGAATGACAACAAATAGAGTAGTAAAGACGGCAAGAGACGGTTCCCCAATAGGAAGACCACGAAAACGATGGAACGACAACTTACTGGAGGCACATTGAAAAACAGACAGAGTCATGTCATTACGAAATCTACATTAAATCGTCCCATATTCACACAAAAAGTTGAAGCGACAACCCCAATGAGGGATTACGTATTCCGATTTCACAAGGTTAGAGACTGATAATAACGAATGGAGATGGAAAAACGGTTTTGTAAAGAATGCTTGTTTGAAATTCAAATCGACCACGAAATCAGGGAGCTATCACGGTGAAATGAATTATGAAAATTATAAAAAATGGCTTCAGGAAATGCTTTTTCCCAACCTTGCTGCACATAGTGTACTAGTTGTTGACAACGCTTCTTATCACAACGTGCAAGCTGAAAAAGCCCTGATATGAGTACAACGAAAAATGTAATGAAAGACTGGCCAAGGCAACCCAATCTGCCTTTTTCAGAAGATATGTTTAAAAGTTGAATCAAGTCCAATCAACTAGGTCTAAAAACAAAGATGTTAATAAAAGTAACAGCTTTTTCTTTAGAAAAATATTATTATTAAGACTAACAGAAGACGACAACTGCTTGGAATTTTTTTGTTTTTTGTTTGTTTTTTTTTTATAAACTTCCTGCCAATTTCCTTGTTAACAATATTCCGTACGGTTTTATTTTTATTATTTGAATTACTAATCAATCGATAATGAAATTGTAATTTAGATTTTTGTAATTAGTCAACGTGGTTTGGTTTAGTTTTGTTATAATTTACAAGAGAATTGGCATCTTTCAGTTTTTTATGAAGCCAGTAAGCATTTTTCAAACGAGCCCCAGTTTGCTTAACTTCAGGAGTTATCCATTTTGACGTGACAACGTCTTAAATTAGGTTGTGGCTCGGAGTCATTTAAGAAAAAGTGTAACGCCCGCTCACGTCTGTTACAGTGTCATCGAACGAGATAGAGGCCCGCCGGACCGGCGAATGCCTTGCGTCTCTCTCCCACTCAAACATGATCGGTCCGCTGCGCGCGGCACTAGAGAATTAGGCGCGTTGAATCGCTAAAGTTGAAAATCGTTGAAAGTATCGTCAGCTGTGTCTGTAGTGAAAATGTGGAGTGCTTACAGTGTCCTATTTTAGGGGGAACCACCAGTATCAGATATAATTTTAGGAAATTACCTAGGGACCTATATTCTTTTATAATATTGCTATGGATTTATCCATTTAATATTGAGCAATGATTGTAAACATTCTTTATAGTTTAAACTTTAATGAAAATTATTAACTGTGTCTAAAGACATATATGATATGAGGTATTTTACCCAAGAGTATTAAGTATAATGAATATACATAAAATCATAATTTTGTTTTCTTAGGATTTAACATTTTGTCAGCACATTATCTCAAATTCACACTTAAATCAATATGTTTTTACTATTAGGTCTGTTGAATGTTTGTTCTTTACACAAAATTTAGTCTATACTTCATATTTATTAAAGGCGGTAAAATATACATTACAATTCAGTTGTTTATAAACCACTTTCAAAGCATAAAGAACCTTTTAAGCTTTGTTTATATTATTTTGTGTATATTAATTGAGTTAATTGGAGTAGCCCACTTTGATACAAAAATACAGTCAATTTATGGATATTTCAAGGTGACAATCTAAAAAAAGCTGATTTCCTCCCATGCATTTTATTAGAAACACTTGAAATTTAAAAAAAATTTAAAAATCGTAAGATGTAAGACCTTAATCGTGAGATCGTGAGATTTGTCTTCAATTCGTGAGTAGATTCGTCATTTACAACAACTACAACAATAAAGGTAAATAATTGTACACTAATATTTCATTATCGTAAACTATGATTGATTGATTAATTGTTAGATTGACACAAAAGTTGAGAAACTGAGTTTATAGCGGCAATTCCTTGTTCCTATTGTGCAATTTAATAATATTCATATCAATAAATATTCTACCGAGAAAAAGACGTTGTAACGTAAAATCTTCGCCCGTAAAACCGACTTTACAGGCAACCGATTTTTTTTATTGCAAGCCTGCCTACCAATATTATACCGTTTTACTGGTCAGCTAACACATAAAATCTTCAAAACATCAGTACGATATCATTTGTCCTGAAGGCTAAACGACTGTTCTATAGGCTCATTAGGGATAGTGCATTGACCTATCTAAAGGTTCTCACAAGATTTAGATCTGCTATGTTTTGTTGTGTGAACAACAAATCGTTGTGGCTTCTTTTTGTAGGGAGCAAATGACTACGGCAAAATAATGAAAGACACAACTAAAAAATTAAATATTTAATGGCAGCACTAGCATTTACAAAAAATTAACAGTTAAAAATAAAACTGACCTGAGAAAACAAAAAAAAAACTGAGCGATTGACAAAAATACAATTAATTTTCAGCATCTTCTTTTAGTTTCTTTACATAAATATCATACTCTTTCAAATTGTTTTTCATGTCATCAATGTCTTGTTCTAAAACACTAATCCTAGACTTTAACATACTTATTTCTTCACCGTTTATGGTTTCGTTCGCAAGCAAGGCACCAGGTGGCGCTTCTCTTTTGGCCAATATGTGCCTTCTTTCAGTTCTGAAGTCAACGTGACATCCTCTTTCCGATCTTTCAAAATACTGACAATCTGCAAAGCATTCGTACCAATACCGCAAATCTACTTTTGGTGGTTCATCACAGCTAACGTATCCTCCTTGGATTTCTGGTAGTCTAAAAACATCTTTGGTTATTCTGGTAATATTATCACCGTTGTCGCAAATAGCTCGGGCAAGATTAAATTGTTTGATTTGAGCTAATTGGTCTGGTTTGAAAACTGATGGGTTTTCGTAGTAAAAACGGTCACCGTCTCTGAGACGTTTAAATTGCTCGATCAAGATACATTGGAAAAGTGGACCTACTTTGCCTCCATCAATTTGATCTTCCAAGATACCTAAAAAATAGAGATATTAATAAAGAACAATACGCGAAAATGCAGTCAATAAAATTCAAGAGACAGGCATATCACTAGTTGCAAAATAAGACAGGAAAAGACAAAAAACATTCGCATGGCGTTGACTGTGGTCAATTATGCGTCGAAATATGTAGAATATGCATCGAAAAGAGTTCAATACGTTTCAAAAAGCATTGGAAACTCATCAAAAAGCGTTTAAACAGTCGTTCCAACCGCTGGATTAATAAAGAAACCGTTTTGAGTGGTATATTGAAATAATGTAACTCACGATGTTACTGTTTTGGTCATCACGGTAGAATGTAACTTCCTCATTGCGAATAGTAGCTCAACTACGACGTCTTGTGCAGACAGCTGTAAAATTTCATAGTATATTTGGGCGTACCCTACCAATCCCGGTTAGTTTACCACTTCGCTTCATTTGCAACACGAGACTATTTTCTATTATATCTTGTAACGGATTAAGTACACAAGAAAACCCATAATGAAATAAAAATGATTTCAAGGAAAACACATCAGCAATAATGGGAGAAGAATGGGAATTATTTACATGAAAGATAAACTTGTCCATAGTGATAGAACAGATGAATAGAATATATAATGATACAAACATAGACAGAAAACACTTTATAGGAACATTGACGATAAATTAAACTTAATTTTGCTATTTTAAGATTCACTACATTGCACACCTGTCCCTGGACCTATAACCTGTTAAAAACGCCGGGAAAACAAAACACATGTGCTTGTTACGAATATACAGCATGCATTGAAACTTTGTTTTTAATAGAGATCGCCTCACAGCGCAACCGTTAAATAATACTGACAAAACATGAATATCTACTCGAACAACGAGAAAATAAAATACTACAGATCAAACTAAAAATAACTTATAAAGGGAACGGATAAATGATATAATAATATTCTAAACTATAAACCAAAAAGCAAAAAAATGTCAATGCAGTAACATGACCCTGACCTGTCAATACACGGAACCATTAGTGACACCTTAAACAGACCTAATAGCTAGGCAAACATTTATACGTGGATGTATAGAGCTCCAATACATCCAAGGCGCTAATCCTTTTAGGATGTACCAGTAGGCGATAGCCATTAATATCATATGTTAAAAATAAATATAGAATGCAGAGATTTTTATGATACGAAAAGTGTAATTATAAATAAACACGGCATACAAAAATATTCCATAATAAACTTACCTCCAACAAACACGTCGATGTTTCCAGGATGACCATACAGCTTTTGCAGTTTCCTTCTAACATTCGCATCACTAATATCATATTTTAGATCGTCAAAGCTGTTTACAGGTGTCATATTACAGAACTTTCTGTACTCAAGATACTCAGGCAGAGCATGGTCCCTTCCTCTATGTACATTCATTGCTGCAAGGTCAAGAGCAACTGCATGAGCTGCTTGAAACAGTGTTTCCGTCAGTTCGGAGTTGAGATTTTCATCTGGTTTTTTTATTTTTGCGGCGACAGTGAAGAAACCTACAATTTTTTTAATTTTGGAATAAAGTAGAGAAACTAATAAACGGTACATATTGATAAGATGTACTTAAAGCTACATAAATGATTAAAATGTCCTAAATAAAACCTAGTCTGTTACGCAATATTACATTAAGACAAGTACATGAAACTGAAATATAAGAAATTTATTTAGATTCTTCAGGAAACATACTTTATATGTAAGTTTACGTCCCTTTCTATCTTTTAAATCAGTGACTTTTGAAAAATTTTTTACAACTCTATCTATTCTGTTAATTCATATTTTGTGAAGTCCTTTTCTTCACCTTCTTTTAGTTTGCGCAGGGTGTTTCTCGACGTTTATTGCAGGTTTTATTTCATTATACTCATGTCTACTTCTTTAATTTACATTTTGAGGACCTGTTCAGACATTCCCAAGCCTTGGTCTGGTCATGATGGATGATAAATCTTGCGCCGAAGTTACCCTTCAGCTTTATATTGCTTGATATTCTTGTGGTTTTATTTTTATCTCACAAAATTTAGTTTTAACAAAGATTTTGACAAACTCTTGCATTTATAGTGAATTTTTTTATCCGAATGAAAATTTTTTTATGTAAATATGAAGTAAATAATCAATAAGTAAAGTTACAGATTTATAACAAGTAATCTTGCAGTAATATCATGCTATAAATAAAACATATACTTACCTCGAAGTAAAGGATCGATTCCTCCCTCTTCAACAAGCCTCCATGGCGAGAAAAACGCTTTAGAAAGTGGCAAATGTCCTTCTCTAATCGGTTTAAAATCGCTGTTCAAACGGTGCAAGACTGGATTTATCAAAGTGTGACCAAAACGTAAAGCGGCGGTGGCGAACACATTAGAAATAGAAGGGTTAATATTGGGATTGTACCCTTGGTATTCTCCCAGCTTCTGCATTCCCTTTTTTCCTATGATAATAGGCAACCACTGTTTGTAAGTAACGTGTTGCATGGAGGCTCCTACTATCTTACGAGCCTCGTGATAGAGCTGATCAGTATCCCAGTGGGGATTCATAATTTTAAGTTCTTTCGCTATCCTGTTATGCTCTCGCAGCCAGATTGTGTGCATTGCTAGAAGTCCTACTTGCTCATTGGCTCTAATATCACCAGCGACGAAGCAGTTTAAGGTGCTTTCTGTGAGATTGCGTCTGCAATCAATCCCTTGATTTTCGGCGTACGGTAATAATGCCTTCTTGCCTAAAACAAAAAAGAAAGTTTTTAATTCGTTAAAATGTCTTAATCTGAATTTGTTTACCTGGAAAGATTGGTCCTTCCCTCAATCGACCCCAGTTAGTGTTGTGATCTCTTAAATTACTGGCCAATTCCTCTGAAAATCCGTACACTTGTGAGGCATCAATGTAAGAGGTTAACTGGTTGATCTGTTCTCTAGGTTGTATGGAATCGAAGAAGACGGATGTCATGCCAGATCCGCATATGGATGAGGTTCGAATAAAATCTATGCATCGTCTACAAAAAAATCAAAATATAGTGAAAAATTGAATTAAAAGACATGTCCATATCTTTATAAGTTATGTGTTTAAGTATTATAGTCATTCGCGTAGTGAGGTCTCTTGCCCGTACCAAAACCAAAATTTTGTCATTATGTTTCCCGTAAAATAAGAACATTGTGAAACCAGAAACTAGTATGGTGAAAACATTGAAGTGCAATCACTGCTTTATGCGGTTTTATATACTAAGACTTTATGTACCTACCGGTTTGTAACTCTCGGGTCGTTTTGTGGTACGTCCATGGGATAACAGGGCGCCCTATAATCACACGATTTCTTACAATCAATTCCGTCCCAACTTTCAGACGTTACAGACGGTAAAGCATGGTCCAAGTCGTGATCCAAAAATTGACCCCATTGCATAACCTACAAGAAAACCATTTCAATTAGAAGGTAGGAGATATTGTTACGATAGCTGCCGTTCAATGACCTGACATTCTCGAACATATAAAGAGAACGCAGGTGTTTGCTTGGAAACCCACCTTGAGGGTTCGAGAATGGTATAGGCTGACGTCACGAAGGTTATTCGGCAAGATTCCCCAACCTAGAGGTAAACCAACCTGTCTTTCTAGAAAAAACTGGACTAGCAAGTATCTGCGTGACGTCCCAGAAGGTTCCCCGCTGTCAAAAGTTTTTATTGTAAGCAGTTAGTCGAAGATATGAGCTTTTATCGTTCAATAATAAATAATTACATAAATTAGTGTGTATTGTAAATAATTGTGTTAGTATAAATAAATTTAAATAAGTGTAAATCTTCTTCTACGGCACTACAGCCCAAAATGAGCCTTGGCCTCCTTTATTTTTTGCCTCCACCCTTGTCTGTCTGTGGCTGCTCTTCTCCATACACGGACTCCTAAAAGTGCTTGTGCGTCGCTGCTTACTGTGTCTTCCCAGCGCTTTCTTGGCTTTCCAACTGGTCTCTTTCCCTGCATTCTGGCGTTCAGTGCTCTTTTTGGTAGCCTATCCTCTCCCATTCGTATCACATGTCCGGCCCATTGCAATCTTTGTATTCTAATGAAGTCTGACAGGGGTGTTTCCTTATACAGTTGATAGAGCTCGTTGTTGTATCGAATTCTGAAGATTCCGTTTTCCCTCACAGGTCCTAGTATTCTCCTCAGTACTTTTCTTTCGAATGTGTCGAGTTTGTTTTTGGATGTTTCTTTCAGGACCCATGCTTCGCTGCCATAACATGCTATTGGCCGAATTAATGTTTTATAGATTCTCATCTTTGTATTTCGGTGGACACTTTTAGACCGAAATATATGGGAGAGGGCAAAATAAGCTTTGTTTGCCTGCGTTATCCTTTTTCGTATTTCTCCATCCTCTGCTCCATCGGCATGTACAAATAAGTGTAAATAAAGACTAAATATGTGTTAAGAACTTTATAATAATAATTTAGAGTGTAAATAAATAAAATCACGTTTCAATATATTAAAAAAACTTTGAAGTGATCTCAAATTACCACACAAATATATTGAACATTAGTTTTGTTGAACGACCTACACGATACAATATTTTTGTGGAATTTTTTACTTCATTGCTTACTCTTCTCTGTCAATATTTAAAATAAAAAGGAAACAAATTCTGCGAAAATTATATTATTAGTCGTAGCAAAAAAAAAGAAAAAGAAGTGCTGGAGAACGAAGAATATTGTCTAAAAAAAATAAGTGTAGTTAAAGGGTAACTCCAATACGAGAAGATATTTCTCAAAGTCATTTACCAAACGCACTACGTTATTTAGCTACTGGAAATAATTTTCCTCAAACAATTTAAAAATGCCGGTAAATACCCTGGTGTCTTTCAACTTTTTCTGAGTACATAGAATTTATAGAACTAATTGCAGCAATTTTTCTTTCTGGAAGAGAAAGATTTCAAATATTTCACCGGTTTATTTAACGTTCAAACGCAAATAGTGATATCAGTCATCCAAAATAGATGGCGCTTCGTAGCAATATCACTTCGTCAAGTGGGAAGTTTGCTTAGAAACCCTGCCTTTCTTGCGTCAAGTCAAAAGGCAACTCCAATTCTCCAGAACCTGAAAGTATCCCCAAGAACTGTGTTCCTTAAACTCAATCATGCTCCCAAAAAAGGTTGGTCAGCTAAAAGGGGGCCGATTTATCTCCTAAATGTTCTAAATAAAGTTTTCAGAGGATCCTTAAGGAGATATTCTTAGATTGTACCACAGAAAATAATATTAACCGCATTAATTGAAATAGTAACAGAGAATTATACTTGTCCAAAGGAAGGAAGTCCCAACTGGAAGGAGACCACGCGGACGCCCTCGTCACCGGTGGCGAGATAATATAGCTGGAGACCTAAGCACTATGGGCGTGGAGAATTGGATGGAGGTTGCTCAAGACAGAAAACAGTGGAGGCATGTTGTCGAGTCGGCTAAAACCCACGAAGGGTTGTAACGCCATGGAGTAAGTAAGTAAAGGAAGGTTTCAGTCACAAGTAACTACAAGTACTTTCAGCTACAAGTAGTAAATCAAAAAAACATCTGAAAAGAACCGTTACTTTCGCTAAGCCCTCTCTTCATTGGTCTTCAATCTCCTTCGCCGAACACCAGACCAACCACCACCATCAGTACAAAACTCTCCAACACATAAACCTGAGGAGGGACAAGAGGATAAGGAATTACATAATTTTTTTCTTGAATAAAATACTTTGATGTTTATTATTCAATTGCGGTAAAGAAAACAAGGGCAGGAAGACACAATGTAAAGATAAATAATGCAAAATTTAACGAAAATATACCAGAACTGTTAAAAACGAATTGAGCTGATTTCCCCCAAAAACGCTACAACGTGAATTTACAGTCAAATGATCCTTACCATATGAGTTATTTCAGGATCAGGAGTAATCTTCGTCGTAGTAATCAACGTTGTGGAAATTAATCTAGAACTTGGCTTCGTATATCCATGATATTTCTTATCCTTGATCCAACCAACTGGTTTTTGAAGACCGTCTTCGTAAATCGGTTTTAAGACACGCCTGAATTCGGTTAAAGATGCTCCCCAAGTTGGGTGCTGCAAGTTGTTGCACGTTCCGTCTACAGCACGGTACTTGGAATGGAAGCACATATTGGAACAATTCCTGAGAAGTCTGTGAGAAGTACAACCTAAAGAAAAAAGATATCAGCACGCCAAAAAATTTAAATAAATTGAATTACATTATATTGAAATGTGAAACATGAAATAAAATGTTTGATATGATTTATTCCGTATAATAGATAAATGCTGTAAATAAATGCTACAAGAAAATCATTTCAGATAGTTACCTGACAATCTAGCGATCATGTCCAAATGCTCCGAGGACAAAAGTTCTTTATAATCAAAGTCGGCTGTGGAATTCAAGGTCAAATTGCCAGCTTGTACGTACTTTCTGATGTTAGTTAATGTCCTTTCGTAAATTTCAGAAGCTCTAGCCAGTTCTCTGGCTGGTGCATCCGGGTATCTAATAA
Source organism: Diabrotica undecimpunctata (assembly GCF_040954645.1). Lineage (NCBI taxonomy): Eukaryota > Metazoa > Arthropoda > Insecta > Coleoptera > Chrysomelidae > Diabrotica > Diabrotica undecimpunctata. Next base: position 157,144,662 of record NC_092806.1, on the reverse strand, counting down.
GTCTGAAAAGGTCTCCAGGGTTACGGGTGTCTTTATTTTTGACAAGGTTGTCCAAAGTTCGGTTGATAGCACGGTCTACTTCTTCGGTAGCTTCGGCAAATGCTAGTTTGACATATTGATCACCGATACCAACACCTGTAATATGATATATGATAAACACATTATTAATAATAAATTTAAAACTAACAATCAATTTAATTTTACCTTAATTACTACTGGAATATTGATACAATTATAGACTATTGATAACCAAAATCTATCTGATACAGAAAGTATACTGGAACCACCATTGCTGTAACATATAGACTCTTTGAAATAGCCTTAGAATCGCAAAAGGCTGCAAAAGATCGCAAAGGATATTTTTGCGATCGCGTACTAATAAGCTTTGTTCATGGCCAAATCGTATCTATCCTTTCTTGGTTCTTATTTTCTTTTTCTTTCCCAGGGCCTCATAAAGAACGTCTGAGCTATCCCATATAACAAAATGGACTTACGCAACTTTCATTCTCAGCGGCTCATGTATATTTTCCTTCTTCTTGTGCCTCTATATAAGTTATTCTGCTTGTTCATTGACGGATTATTACCTCTGCCTCAATAAATCATTCCTGTTCCGAGGCATAATCCTGTTTCTATTAGCTGTACGGTTTTAAAGTCTATCAGTAGGGTGCTAACCAGGCTGTAGACATCCTCCTCCTTTATCCAGGTTTGGGACCGGTAACAGTGTCGAGCTACTCGATCCACCCAACAAAACTGCAGGCGGAGTTGCTCATATACAGTGTGTAAAAGCCAAATGGACTAAATTCATTATTTAGGTTACTGTACATATTTATAAAAAAATCCCGAAACACGTCAAATTTAAATTATAACTTGACATTCTTTAACGTGAAAATGCAACCCCTACCTTCATCCCTCTTAGAATGACAGGTACAACCCCCAATTTTTAAAATAGGAAGTATAGGCTTGTGATATATCGTTTGAAAGGTCTTTTCATTCTCCATTCAAAAATGTTGTCGCTTTTAAGTTTATTAAGATTAATTAAGATAAAATAAATTAAAATCATGTGGTTACCGAAATTCGCTAAAATATACTCAAAACTTATTTCCCGTTTAGGTCTTGATAATGAGAAAGTGAACAAAAACCATAGTAATGTGGTTTTTAGATGGTAACCATTAAAAAACTTTAAAGAATTTCCGTGGCAACGTTATTTTAACACGCATTAGTAAATTGTTTTATTTAAGTTGTCAGTATTTTAATTTAAGTAAAAAGTTCGTTCAATTCAATTCTGAAAAATGGTTAGATTAACGGAAATGCATAAAATAACAGTTTTACAAATGATTGGTTACGGAGATAACACCCGAACACAACAGGAAGTAACTCGCCTATTTCATGAGAAATTTCCTAATTTATCGCCTATATCCCAAGGAACAATAAGTAAAAAAGAGAAGCAGTTTCGCGAGTTTGGTCATGTAAGGCAGATAAAAAAAGCAGCTGTGGCTCAGTGCCAATGCACTGAGTGATGAACTCAAATTAGATGTGTTGCTTGAGTTTCAGGAAAATCCACATACATCGAGTAGACAGGCATCCACTACATTCAATGCTAGCCATACATCGATAGTAAACATATTAAAAGAAAATAAATTACATCCCTATAAGATGATACCTACTCAGGAGCTCATGGAAGACGATTTTGATAGGAGAACTTTTTTTTGTGAGCAAATGATGGACATGTTGGATAACAATATTATCCAATTAGAAGACGTTATGTTTTCTGATGAGTGTACTTTTTCACTTAACGGTCATGCTAATCGGCAAAATTGCCGCTACTGGGCCACGGAAAATCCTCACTGGATGAGAGAAGAACACACTCAATACCCTCAAAAGGTTAATGTTTGGGCAGGGATTGTAGGAAACAATATCATTGGTCCCTTTTTCATGGAGGGCAACTTGAATGGCAACAATTATTTGGCACTACTTCAAAATGATGTCATTCCAACGTTGGCAAATTTATATCCTGATCCAGGAAACCCTCAAGTTCCAGCGAATACGATATGGTTTCAGCAGGATGGAGCACCACCACATTACCAACTTAATGTCCGGCAGTACCTCGATACAATATTTCCCAATCGGTGGATAGGGATAAGACAGTTTTATTTGAGATTAGGATGTTGCCAAGATGTTCGCGGTGAACATTTTGAACATCTACTTCAATAACATTCATAGTTCTTTTTCGTGTTCTACACTGTATTACGTTTTGCATTACATTTTAGTTTTTGACTGTATTGTAGCGAATTTCGGTAACCACATGATTTTAATTTATTTTATATTAATTAATCTTAATAAACTTGAAAGCGACAACATTTTTGAATGGAGAATGAAAAGACCTTTCAAACGATATATCACAAGCCTATACTTCCTATTTTAAAAATTGGGGGTTGAAACTGTCATTCTAAGGGGGTTGAAGGTAGGGGTTGCATTTTCACGTTAAAGAATGTCAAGTTATAATTTAAATTTGACGTGTTTCCGGATTTTTTATAAATATGTACAGTAACCTAAATAATGAATTTATTCCATTTGGATTTTACACACTGTATATGTATGGATGTATTAAAAATCTAGAAAAACTTACCAGTAGGATCCTTTAATTTCTTAACAGTCACGTAACCAGAAGCTGAGTCTCTACCATAATCATTAAGAGCTGTACATTCATATCTTCCTTGATCTTCGGGACCTACTTTATAAATATACAAATTACCATTCAAAGCAACCTTAAATCGACCAGTTCTTTGCATAGATGATCCGTCTTTTTGCCAGGTAATTCCAGGTTTGGGATCACCTGTTGCTTTGCAGGGTAACTCGATGGTACTACCTGAGAAATATTATTAATTATTAAAAAAATGTGGATACTGATCAAAAGAAAAGAAAGATCATACTCACCAACGAATACTTCAATATTAATAGGCTTATACACCAATTTCGCCGGTTTATACGAAGTGTTTTCCACTCGGACATAAGCGCTAACTTCACGCATTCCAACATCGTTCCAAGCTTCGCAAACGTACAGAGCAGTGTCAGATTCTTGAACATTACTAATTTCTAGTAAAGTTCTATCTTCACTGAGCTTAACTCTACCACCGGCATCGTTGGGAAGAACTTCTTCGTCGTTTTTGAACCAAGTTATTTCCGGGATGGGAGTGCCTGAAGCGACGCATTCCAGTTTGATGTTGTTTCCAATTTGAGTGTTTATGTTTTCAGGCTGTATGCTGAATACTGGTGGAGCTGAAATCATACAAAAAATATTTAAGTATTTAGTTTATATAATACAACCAATTTTGATGTAACATTAATCATATCATAAATATAAATCGTTTTGGTTTTCTTCTGTAGGTCTTCCTAGGCATCTTCTTCATATTATAGGTACTTCCTTCTTCTTAATACATCATTCTGCACATAATACGTTTCTTTGGTGCCCATTAAAGACGAGAACGAAATCCTACTTACTTCCAAACAAGATATATTAAAAAGATGGAAGGAATACAGCTAGAATCTGATGACCGAGGCCGAGGAAGATGTAAAGGAAGCAATGGAAAAGCTGTAGAACTCTACACAATCTTCATAACTCTATAAATAATTAATAAACTCTTAAATACCTCTAATGATAATGTTGGCTTCAGCTTTCACTCTACCCTTATTATTGATCGCTTCACATTGGTAACTACCATGATCTGTTGCTTCGATATCTTTTACCACTAATGATCCATCTTTCAGATAGATATGTTTGTTAGATGGTGGTAGTCTGATGCCGTTTTTAGCCCACTTTATCACAGGACTGGGATTTCCTTCAGCATTACACGTCAATATGATTTCGGGGTCTCCGATGGAAGCGTAAGTGTTTGCTGGTGATTGTGTAAATCTCGGAGATCCTGTAAAAGATAAATGGTGGTAATGAGGCAAACCTGCTTACGTGAAATATCTGCGTATTTAATTAAATTCAAGGACAAACTTTTTAGTATAGCTTAAAGTGTATTGACTTAAATTTGGTAAAGTATGAATGACAAGGGCAATTTAAGAACGAGTATATTTATGCTTGTCCTCATTAAACGATATTAAACCCACATTAGTATTTGGTTGAAGTCTTACATACTCAAGGAAAAGACAGTTAAGATTTTATTTCACGTATAGGGAGCTTGCGCATCCGTTTATACGTATTTCAGCCCAATAGGCATCATCAGAACGGCTTTCGCAAGCGCTCTGAACGTGAAATAAATCTCTTCTGCCTTAGGAAGCAGCTATAACATGGCTTCGTATAGACGCAATGTAGCGACATCTGATAATAAAATCGTAGACTAATTTTCGAAACCAAATTCAAGAATTCCGCTTTAATCTGTGCCTTCTAAGAATTGCAAGGCAAAAACAGACGTTGATAAAGGTGTTAAGAGAGACATGGGGAATCTAAAAATTGCATTCCACAACATATCTCCTCAACTAAGCAAAATTCTTAGCGAATTGGTTTCTAGTACTCGTACAGAGTATATCGAAATAACAAGGAAAAGACAGTTAAGATTTTATTTCACGTATAGGGAGCTTGCGCATCCGTTTATACGTATTTCAACCCAATAGGCATCATCAGAACGGCTTTCGCAAGCGCTCTGAACGTGAAATAAATCTCTTCTGCCTTAGGAAGCAACTATAACATGGCTTCGTATAGACGCAATGTAGCGACATCTGATAATAAAATCGTAGACTAATTTTCGAAACCAAATTCAAGAATTCCGCTTTAATCTGTGCCTTCTAAGAATTGCAAGGCAAAAACAGACGTTGATAAAGGTGTTAAGAGAGACATGGGGAATCTAAAAATTGCATTCCACAACATATCTCCTCAACTAAGCAAAATTCTTAGCGAATTGGTTTCTTACATACTCCTTATCTAGATACTTGTGCCCAAATTGAATATTTCGACGTTATTTATATTGAATAAAGATACCTACTATTTTCACACTTACCAAAATACTTTTCGTGCAATTCTTGTGGTTTTTCTACCACCATCTTAGCTGGGACGGACTTTTCTTCCTTTTCAGGGTTTTTGGCAATGCATTCGTAATACCCATCGTCGTTTTCATTGGCGTTTTGGATAAGAAGTGTTCCGTTGTCCATGATAATATATTTTTCACGATCGGGAGTTAATTCCTGTTCGTCTCTCATCCAAAAAATTGATACTGACGGATCGTAAACTTTACAGGTGAAAATGGCATTTTGGCCCCAGGATATTTTGATGTCTCGTGGTCCTTCCTTTATTAATCCAGACTCTGAAAAATATGTCAAATAAATATATTGTTGAACTGCCCTTGCATGACGAAAATAAACCATTTTTCCTTTAAGACTTTAGTTGTCGTTTTAATACTTACCACAGTGTAAGTGTTCTGCGTTTGCTTCCTTCAGAGGTATTCCTTGCATTTCTACAGGATATTTGCAATGCGCCGAACCTTCCACGGAATTAGTAGCAAACATATGCGACAACCATAACATATCGCAATTGCAAACCAAGGCATTATGATCCAAACGAAGTTTCTCCAGATTTGGTAAATGTTGGAAACCTTCTTCTGGGAGATGCTTCAAACGGTTGTGGTAAAGGTTTCTAAAAAGATCAGTAGAAACAGTTTAATGGAATAAAAAGCTACTGAATAGAAAAAGTTTAATAGAATAAAAAACTGCTAAATAGAACAAAAAAGAAATTTAAATGGCTTCTTATCAATTTATATTAAATATACATATGTATATAAATTAATAGCTACCTCAATGGTCGACAACAGGCGGACCGCGGTCCGAATCCGGACCGCGAAAGGTTGAACTGCGGAATATCGATTGCTGAGTCAATCAAGTTCAAAATAAAACTGCTATTAATTTTCAAATAGAAAGTGAAATGATAAATAAACATAATAATAATTATGTAGAAGTGACATGCACCTAGCTCACTACCGTTAATTTGTTTTGTGATTACTCGCGTTTTCGTTCGTTTTATAAAACATATTTTTGTACCTACGTTAATATGGATCCGAAAAGGAGAAAAGTGGACAGTGAAAATAGGAAGTTTCTGGCAGAATGGACTGAACAATATTGTTTTACACTGCCTGATAGGTCGCAAGCGGTTCCGGTGTGCCTTATATGCAATAAAACTGTCGCCTTAGGTAAAAGTGGAAATTTGAAGCAACACTACGAAACAACTCATCAGCAGTTCCACAAAAACTTTCCTCTTGACAGCTTAAAGAAAAACTTCGGGTATATCTTAATTCTTACGAAAAAAAGCACAAAAATCCTAGTTCGCTGCATGACCGACCAAGAAAAATCCACAGAGGCAGCGTTACGTGTGTGCTGATAATTAATGAAACATCAAAAACCATTTTCTGATTCTGACATAATGAAGGAATGTATGCTGGCAGTAGCTAACTCACTTTTTACAAGCAATTCAAAGCATCTCATTGTCAGCGCGAAGTAATACACGAAGAACGGAAATTTTAGCTGCGGATATTAAAAACTCTCTTCTTAATCTTTTGCAAAAGGTACCTTGCTACGCCATAGCACTTGACGAATCATGCGACATTGTTGATGATGAACAAATGTCTGTTTTTGTAAGATTTCTTGATATTGAGTGTCAGATTTTTAGGGAAGAGTTGCTAGCAATATTGCCGCTGAAAGGTAACACTCGAAGAGAAGATTTAGTCGAGGTTATTGATGAATTAATTTCTAAATCTAACATCAGTTATAATAAAATGATTTTGCTTTCTACTGATGGGGCCCCAGCAATGATTGGCAAAGAAAAAGGTGTAGTAAAGAGGATCAGGGATAAAAATTCAAATTTAATAACATATCAGTGCATAGAAGACCAGGCAGCCCTTTGTGGAAAACTTAGTGCTAGACTTAAAGAAGTCATGGAGAGTTTAGTGAAGTTAATTAATTTTATGAAATCTAATTCTGCTCTTCAGCACCGACATTTCAAGGAGTTTCTTTCTGAATGTGATTCAGCATATTCTGACTTACTACAACACAATAATACTCGTTGGTTAAGTAAAGGTCAAGTTATTGAACGTTTTGAGTATATAACAAACAGGCGCAACATGCTGGTTGTGGCGTTTCTAAAAGATATTTTAAAATATTTGAATGCGCTTAACACAGAGTTACAAGGAAATGGAAAATTAGTATGTGATCTGATACAAAGCGTGTCTGCTTTTCGTCGTAAGCTGGATATCTTTGAAAAAGATATTGCATATCAAGAATTCATTCATTTTCCAACTATTCTTGAATATAATAAAGATAAGGAGTACTCCGAAGAAGACATTGTGTTCGTACATTTTCTGGGCGATCTTAGGAACGAATTTGCTTCAAGATTCCAAGACTTGACACAGGTAAGCAAACTATTTTTATTTCTAAAATCACCATTTAAGTTGATGTAGCGGCAGAATGGACAGATGTGGCTGCTAAGCTGTTTAATCTGTCTAAAACATTACTTCAAATGGAGATTATTGAATTACAAGAAGATTTGTCCTTTCACGTTTATAAATCGGTATCCGTCGAAGAATTTTGGGACAAACATGCGAGCAAAATATGAAAATTGCAGATAACTTGCAATCAATTTGACCACTATGTTTGTCTCAACGTATATGTGCGAAACGTCTTTCTCAAAAATGAATTTTTTGAAAAACAAATATCGCTCCCGATTAACGGTCGCCCACCTCGAAGATACACTTCGAATTTGTTGTTCGACTCGAGAACCAGACCACAAACAACTAGCTCAAGACCGTCGGTGCAATTTTTCGCATTCATTTAAGGTCTTTTGTTTTATCATTAAGAATGTACCAAAATAATAAACATCATTGTTATTAAATGTTATCATTTCTTTTTTTTTCTGGATCTTGTTCAAATTTTCTTCTAGTATCCGGACCCCACATAAAATTACTTGCCGACCCCTGCACTACACCGTCGTTTTTGTTCAATGTTCCTGAATATTATTTATTTAATACCTTCGTAACTAGATAAAATACTAATACAGAGGGTTGTATTTAAAAAATCAAAGTTATTAATGATATAAAAAAAATTGTAATTCTGGCAACATTGCACATCAAATTTGAAATTTCCGTATTGCAGAACAGGCGTATACAGATTTTTGTACAAGTCGGATCATCCATTTAACAGATGATTATTATAGGCGTTTCAATATTTTTGGTCCACCACGATCATTATTTGGTCACTTACGAAGAATAATGTAAAAAGCGTATCATCGGAATTCTCATGTTTCTACATTTTCCACTCATTTTCCTTAATATTTATAGTTATAATAATAGTACATAAAGAATTTCATAATATTTTGGCGCCGTATCACAAGATATTTCAGATTATTTAATTAATTTACTTAACTTGTTTCTTAAACAATTCTACTATTTGTTGAAATGGTCTTGCAATTATAATAATAAATTTAAGTTTATCTTCAAAACAGGAAACTATATGACAAGATAACTACATAAATTTCTTTTTATAATCGTTTTACATTGTCGTCACATTATCGTATCGAAGATTTCAACGTATCGCGAGAGACAATTGGAACTCCGATAAAGGAGGTAGTCTAAACAGGGTATCCCAATATTGAGAACACAGTCTTATCATTAACATATTTTTTTGATATTATTTATTGTAAGCAATCTCTATACTGTGTTTCAAAATTATTCATAACTCAGTTTTGGGGCATAGGTTACAGAAGACCCTTGGCCTATTCTCCAAGTTCTCACGTCTAGTAAATTTTGCGCTTCCGCTGCCACTTCATCCTCCTATCTTTTCCTTTTGGTCTTACACTATGCTCTTTTCGTCACTACAAGATCAGCCCGTCGAAGGTCGAAGTCTCTGAAGCCTAATGAATTGTCAGATCGGTGCCTCGTTGAGTCGTTGAACATTTGATAGAGTTCATGGTTGTACCTACCTTGATCTCCATATTCCGTTTTCGTTAACAAGTCCAAATACCTCTATAGGAGTTTTCTTTCAAAGTCTTACAAGTTTTCTTTTTATATTTTCCGTCATCACTGATGTCTCGCATCCATAACACGCTATTGGTCTAATAATGTTGTTTTGTAGACCCGTTTTTCGACCGTCTGTATGAGACCACACTAAAACTTGCACAGCACATTTGCTGTGATTGGTCGTTATCGACATATGATTTGTGAGGTTATGTAATTGTTTATTGGTGGTTGGCGATTTTATTTTTTATTTAACACCAAGCCAAAGCCATAACCAAAGCGTCTATATTCTTTGCCATAACTACACCAAGCCAGAGGTATGTAAGTACATATCTCTGCACGAATCTTATCTCTGTGGCGCCGGTTTTATTCCAACTCCAAGCTTACATGAATAATTTAAATTTAAAACTTTTTCATTTCAATTGTTTTACAATTCTGTTCGTTAGAACACCATATTATTATTTAAGTCCTTGTTAATTATCCAAGTCTTTATTTTAGCAAGAAATTATGCAATCCTGTACTCCATCTAGTTCCACAAGTTCTGAAATTCCCTCAGGGGCCTGCCACCTTTGCAGCAAAACATTTAAAGATGTGAGATTACGAAATCGTCATATCAAAAGAATGCATAAAATAGATGTGTCCAAGAAGAGAATTAATCACATAGTTTGTCCGTTATGTGAGCAAGAAACTAATTGTGAAAGTCATGAGAAGTTACGAAAACATCTCAAGGACTACCACCAGGTGAATATTGAACTAATAACTTTTGAATTTTCTAGTAAACAGGAATATGAAAGATGGAAAGATATGCAGAAAATTGAGACAAGTTATGCAATGCATAGAATGCTTAATAGAAATGAACATAAAGCACTGTACTATGAGTGTAACAGAAGTAATGTTGATGGTAAGTGCAATACTTTGTTACTTACTATAATTAAAACTTATACTTGTTTATCTTTAGGATATAAGCCAAACTATAAAATTAGGACAGAGAAATCTGGTGGATCAATTAAAATAAAAGGAGTGTGCCCTTCCAGGCTTATCTGCAAACTGAGAGATCAAGGACAAGTTTCTGTCAGTTATTGGAAAACACATGCTGGACATAACGAAGAATTAAAAACCATGCATCTCTCAAAAGCCCAAGAAAAAATTATTGTAGAGAAGTTAATGTCTGGAGTGCCACCCAGCACAATTTTAGATGATTTAAGAAAATTGGAAACACCAAAACTAGAAAGACTTGCCCTATTAACAAGTAAAGATCTCACAAATTTGTCCAGGAAGTATAATATACACAACAAACGGGATCAAAATGATAAGGTAGCAACAGCCTTAAAGATTCAGGAATGGAAGGCTAACAACAAGAATTATGCTTTCTTATTCAAGGAAGAAGGTAAACACCAAAAAATTGTTTGATACTTACCACAATTATAATTAATTCTAGGACGATTTTCACATTTGGTCCCATTGAAGATAGCTACAAAGGAGCTGCGAATTAAATTCACAAAACAAATTTTTGACGTTTGACTGTGTTGTCATGTCTTTATAATGTATATGTTGTAGGCTTCAATTACAAATAGAGAAGCTTTCAAAAATACAAAAATTATAAATCACATGCTATTTCCCGATTTATTAAAAAAACATGGCAACACAGTCAAGCGCCAACATTTCGTTCTATGAACTTTAATTGACAGCTCAATTATAGCTATCTTCAATGGGACCAAATGTGAAAATCGTCCTAATTCTATTCCAATTTGACTTATTTGAATTGTTATTTTTGCATGGCTCATGTAACAAATCTATATATACAATAAACATGTTTAAATAATATATCTGCTAAGTTTGTAGTTATTGGCTTTTTACACTAAAGCTGCTAATTTTTTTGTGGAGGTGGTGGTAGTTTATGGGTCAAATTTACTACTGTACCTGCTTTACCTTTCCTATAATATAATATGAATGTACTATAATATCTTAAATAACTATAGAGTTTGAAGTTGTCTTCTATCATCATCATTTATACAACCTTTTTTGGGTCTTGGTGTGTTTAAGAATACTTCCCCATTCTGTTCTATTTTGTATATTCTTCCAATTTTTGATTTTTAAAATTGTTATATATTGATATCTCTGTTTTAGATGATGCTGCAAGGTGTTTGGGAGAAAATTTAATTATCAAATCAAGTCATGAGGAGGAACTTAATGAACTTGTAAGAGGGAAGCTAGAACAGAGAAATGTGGTACAGAAAAACACCAAACGATTTCTTCAAAAAGAAAACTTCAAAAATGTTATGGACAGCTTAGATGACTTAGATGATGAAATTTATACAGAAATATATGACAAATTTATGAGAGTCATTCATGAAGCAAAGCATAAGATGAAGGAAAAATTTCATGAAACTGATAAGGATATTACAAAGAAGCGAAAAATGGAAAAGCATGAATATTTTCAGTCCAATAAAAAAAGAAACTGTTAAAAATTAAAAATAAATTTGAACAATTCTTACATGTATTTTTTGTTTTTGTATCTATATTAAATTTTTATTGTAGTTTTATAGGCTTATTTACAAGAAAGTTAGTTAATTTAACATTATTATATGTTTACTTGATTAGTAATATAGTAAAATTTCATAAAATACATGTATGCATGCTTAAGTTAGGTCTGAATTTTAAAGCCATGTTAAGTAATGATGTTATTTGTAGAGTTTTATATTAGAGTTGTATTTTTAAATCTGGATGTACTGGGTCCTAGGCGAGCTTTAGAGGGGTTTTACCTTATTGGCATCAATAAGACCCCCCTCATTTAATTTCCCAGATTTTAATAAAGAATAAATTTTAAACATAGCTATTTATTGTTTTGATTTGCAATAGTTATTTCCAGTAAAATTTGCTTAATTTTTTTCAGAAAATTTTTCACATCAATAAATTCAAAATATCTTTTTATTGTACATTTACAGTGAAATAAAAGTGGTTAAATTATTCAAAATATACTTAGAGAAAGCCTTGACTACATGGAAAAGAAAATGCGAAGGCATGGGAGTACCGGTACAGAATGAATACCTCTATATGTTAAGCTTTGCAGACGATCAAGTAGTGAATGCACAAGACCAAGACGACTTCAGCTACATGATGAAGAAACTACAAGAATAATATACCAAGGCTGGCCTAGATATTAACCTCGCGAAGACAGAGTACCTATCTACAAGTGAAGAAGACATAGAAGATCTACAGATTGATGACAACGTAACAATCAAAGGAAAGGATAAATTCAAATACTTGGAGTTTATAATCACGAAAAAGGCAACAACAGAGGAAGAAATTACACAAAAATTAGGACAAACAAGAACAGCAATCCGACAACTTAACTCAGTATGGTGGGATAGACACCTAAATATGAAGACAAAAACACAGATTTATAAAATATTAGTGCGAAGTATTATGACATATGGGGCTGAAAATTAGATCATAAACAAGAAAATTGCATTACTGCGTTGTTAGTTACATGATGTACATATGATATTCTGAGCATACGACGATAGCACCATATCTCGAAAGACTGCAACCGTCTGCAAGACGCATCAGTGAGTGTCCATGCCTCTGCTCCATACATAAGAATAGAAAACACATCAATTAAGGATTTTGAGTCGGAGATGTAAGTTCAAGGTTAAATTGCAGACAACTTTCTTCATCTGTTGGAAGGCACTGTGATGTTGCATCCTAGGTATGTTATTTTTTCTGTTCTATCCAATACCTCAATGTCTGCCATAAATTTTGCATCTGTATCTTGGTTTTTGCTTATGATCATAATTTTCGTCTTCTTATTATTAAGTTTCATTCCATATTTTCTGCCGATGTTAACTACTTGATCTATCAGTCTTTGTAATCCTTCAGCACTATCCGCAACAAGGACAGTGTCGTCTGCATATCTTAGATTATTTATTACTTCACCGTTAACAATCACGCCATCAGTAATTTCTCCCAACACTTTTTGAAATAGATGTTCAGAATACGCATTAAACAGCAAAGGTGAGAGTATGCAACCTTGTCTTACTCCTCTTTGTATTGGGACTTCATCGGATAATTGATTGTCTACTCGAATCTTGGCTACTTGTTTCTTATAGAGATTGGCTATTATTCTTATATCCTTGTCATCGATGTTTGCGATTCGCAAAGTTTCAATAAGCCTCTCATGCTGTACTTTGTCAAATGCCTTTTCGAAGTCAATGAAACAGGCAAAGACATCTGTATTAACATCTCTTGCTCATTGTATCAATCTTCTTCTTTAGGTACCATCTCCTCTAAGGAGGTTGGTAATCATCACAGCTATTTTCACTTTTGAGATTGCAGCTCTGAATAAGTCGACGGAACTGCAATTATACCATTTTCTCAGATTGTTGAGCCAGGAGATGCGTCTTCTTCCAATACTTCGTTTTCCCTGTATTTTTCCTGCATTATGATTTGTAGCAACACATATTTATCCCCTCTCATAACGTGGCCGAAATATTGTAACTTTCTTATCTTAATCGTATTCATGATTTCCATTTCCTTTCTCATCTTTCTGAGGACCTCAACATGTTGTATCAATACTTGTATGCTAAAAAGTGCTTCTCTTGTGCCAAGACCGCTGCGAAATCCAAATTGTACATCAGCAATACCCTCCTCCAATTTGGATGATGTTAAAGAATATTTTGAGTTAGTGGTTCATGAGCCTAATGATTCGGTGTTCTTCACATTTCTTAGTATTTGCTTTTTTTGGCAGTGGTATAAATATGGACATGTACCAATCTTTTGGTAAAGTTACTGTTTCATATATACGGTTAAATAATTCTGTCAAGGTAATAATGTCAAGTGGATTATCTTCTATCAATTTCAATATCTCAGCATATATTCCATCAGGTCCTGGCGCTTTGTTGTTTTTTAGACGACTTATAGCAGATCTTACTCCTGATTTTGTTATTGTTGGTCCATTCTAGACGTTGTCATATACTTCAATGTGTTGGTTGTCACTGAACAGTTCTGCTATATATTCCTGCCATCTGTCCAGTTTTTCTTGCGTATTAAATAGTATGTTTTCATCTTTATCAAACAGTGCAGTGGGCATTGTTGTTCTATATATTTCTGCCATTTCTTTGATCTTCCTGTGCATATTAAATATATCATGTTTTTTCTGTAGGATCTCTATTTCTATCTAACAGCCAGGATTCTTTTGCTAATTTTATTTCTTTAAGTACTTTTTTGTGGTGTTCCTTGTACTTTTCTGTGTCTTTATTTTAAACTCTCTTCTTTGCTCCATAAGCTCTAAAATCTGATGTGTCATCCATGGTTGTTTTATTTGTCTTTCCTGTTTGATGTTGTTTATTGTTGTTGTTACTAATACATCTTTGATCTCGTTCCACATTGTATCTATATCTTTCCTATTGCGTGTTGCAATGTCGTTAAATTTTGTGTTTATTTCTTCTTGCATTTGTTGTTTTACGTTGCTTTGTTTCAGTTTTTGTACGTTAACCGTTCTTATAACTCCCGACTTTCGAGTTTTTTTCATCCTTACTCTCAGTCCAGCAAGCAATAAGTTATGGTCGGGGTTGATATCTGCTCCAGGATAGGTTTTTATTGAAGTAACCGCATTACGAAACCTTTTATTTATTAGAAAATAATCTATTTGATTTCTAATTATTTGTTGCGGGCTATCGAGACGCCTAAACGATGGTAATTTCGTTTTGTAGTTCACTCTGTATACAAATTTTAGTAAATGATTTCAATTAAACTTAATTTAAAAACTACAATATATTATTTACCTTATTAAATAATTGTTTATTCATTACTTCTTTATATACATGGTGTTGATATCATAGGGATTTCGAAATAAAAATGGTCATAACTTGTTAAATACTCTGTACAGTAATGCAAAGCGAAATATTATAAGAACAAGAATTATGAAAGGAATATCAATATAAAAAAATATATAGGGTAACCCATTAAAAAAATTGTATGTTTGCTATACCACGTAGTTATTAATCACCCTGTAGAATTCAACATAAGTATGGAGAATATCATTGCCTACATTTTTTCCAAGTTTTTTTTGGATATATATACTACAATGGAATTTTTGACCGATGTCGCACTAAAAGCTCACCCTGTATATACTAAATGCATTTTTATCAAATTAATAAAATGAAGATATCATAAAAACTTACAATCTTTTAAGTGAAGGAAGATTTGAAAAAGTTCCGGGATATATCTCTTCTAGTTGGTTATGGTGCAAATACCTGAAATAAAACAAAAAAGATAACATATGTGTGTTTGATCCCTAGGTTTTGTTTAAGAAAATGGTTGTATCTCCATTAGATGGTGCAGTTAAGTCATATGTTTACGTGGAATGCCATACTCCATCAAAGATGACATATGGTTGTCAACCAGTGACGAAGAATTTCAACATTATTTAAAAATTGCAATAATTTTGATAAACCAATAATGTGAGTACCGACCTAATCTGTTCAGATATACCTGAACCTAGTACTGGTTTTTACCGGAAAGTTTTTTATTAAGAAGCATAAGTTTCTCAAAAAGGATTAAAATATCCAATCAGATGGGCAAATTCGAAAACTTAGAAAAGAAGGTACTAATCTTTTTTATCTGGATGAAACATGGATTAATGAAAACAGATTATAAATCCTCCTCAGTCGTTTATTGAAGGTTTATCAATATTGATCAAGGTTTGTTAGAATATGTTTCAAACTTTACGAGAGTCTTCCATAAAGAAATGACTTCTCATGTATTTGAATATTTTGATAAAATTATACATTTCCTAAGTATTAATCCTGTGTAGTTATGGACAATGACAGTTACCATTTGAGACTAAAGGAACTGTAACATTAAAGAAACAGTAACTGGAAAAAGAAAGAGCGCAATGAGAAATTTGTCTTTGTCAGTTTGGGTAGGCATATTATTTTTTATAAATTCTAGTGTAGGGGAGAGTGTTGTACCTCGGACCGGGTTGTACCTCGGGTCAGTTGACTTTCTTTCTTACCCACTGCAGATTTCTCTTCGATTTGGTTCAATTAGTGGTTTAATAATATCAGCGGTAGATGGCATCTAAATACACTTATCAAAAAATTGCAGCGTGGTGACTTGCAGAGCGTTTTGTGTTTTGTTTGATCGTAAGTAAATTATTTACCTATTTGTTATCTGTTAAAATCCGCTTCAAATGTAAATATATATATTTTATTATTATCTGTAATGGACAATATATATTTACGCTTGATAATCATGAATGTATTTTTTGTCTAAACGCATAACCTAATATTAGAAAACAAAAAACAGCTGAAATTGTTACGTTGTGTACCTTGGGTCACCGGTAGGTCGTGTACCTTGGACCGGACCAAGGTACAATCTTATTGCGAATTAACATTATTTTGACTTTTATTTAAATTAATTGGTGTGTCTGTTACCAAAAAAACCTTTTATTATTGTTTCAGATCGTCATTTTAAAATGCCGAGAAGTAAAGTGGGTATATATAAAGTGGGTAGCCGCAAATAAATGCATAAGTGGTGAATTATCAATTAGGGAAGCAGCAAAGTGCTATAACATATCAAAAACCACGCTGATCAGGCACGTAAAATCCTTCAGGCAGTCGGGGGCTTCAGAATTTTCTTATGTTGCTGCCAATAATGTAAAACAAGTTTTTAATAAAGAAGAGGAAGCTGAGTTAAAAATATATCTTCTCACTGCTGCACGCCTCCACTATGGTTTGACGAAAATGGAAGTTCGTACTTTAGCATACCAGTATGCAACTGCAAATAACAAGTCTTATCCGCCTTCTTGGGACCAAAAAAAGATAGCTGGCAAGGAATGGCTGAGGCAGTTTCTTAGAAGACATGAAGATTTATCACTTCGTAAACCAGAACCTACAAGTTTGGCCAGATCAACATCCTTCAATAAAACAAATATATCTTCCTTTTTTAAGAACTACAAAGAAGCTTTGTCTCGTGGAGATTTTTCCCCAGAAAAAATTTGGAATTGTGACGAGATAGGGTTAACGACTGTCCATGTACCACCAAAAATTGTAGGACCTAAGGGAATAAAACAATTAGGTCAAATGACAAGTGGAGAGCGAGGTCAAAATGTAACCTTGATAGCCTCAATAAATGCAATCGGAAATCATATTCCGCCAATGATGATATTTCCGAGGGTTAATTTTAAGCCTCACATGCTAAAAGGTTGTCCAGTTGGAACTATAGGAGGTGCAAATTCGTCCGGCTGGTCAAACGAAATATTGTTTTTGGAATACCTACAACACTTTAAAAATCATGTGAAACCAACAGTTGAAAATCCAGTTATATTACTTTTGGATAATCACGATAGCCACGTGAATGTAAGTGTCATTAATTTCTGTAAGAAGAATGGAATTCTACCGATAACGTTTCATCCCCACACCAGCCACAAAATGCAACCGCTCGATCGAACAGTTTTTGGACCGATGAAAACTTACTATAATACCGCCTGTAGTGAGTGGATGATTATGCACCCTGGACAACCTATTACGATTTACGATATAGCCGAACTTGCAGGTAAGGCATTTCCAAAAGCATTTACTACATCTAATATCCAGAAGGGATTTGAGGTGAGCGGTCTCTATCCCGTCAATGAAAACATTTTTGAAGATAATGAGTTTCTGTCTTCGTATGTAACTGATCGTCCTTTAAACCAGCTTACTGACAGTCGCGAGCAAGTCAATGTTGAACAGGACGGGGAAAAAACTAAAACTACAGTTAATGAAATGGAAGTCTCTACTCCTTCTACCTCAAATATTCGTCAAGCAGGAACTTCAGGAAGTTCTATTACACCTGAAATGTTGCGACCCTATCCAAAGGCACCTGTTCGCAAAAAGAAGTTAGGAAGAGCAAGAGGAAAGTCACGAATACTTACCGATACTCCAGAGAAAGATGAAATAGCTACGCTTAAAAAGGGAAAGACGGTATCATTTGAGAAAGTGCAGGCAGTTACAAAGCAAATAGCGACAGAAGATATACAAAATGTGCCAAAGAGAGCTGCTAAGTATGATAGTGAATCAAGTTCAAGTGATGGAGGTACATTTGAGGACTTGGTAACTAGAGAAGAAGAATTATTAAATGACCAAAAAATATATGACTTATCTGAAAATAACGAGATTAAAAAAGGAGACTTTGTTTTAGTGAAAGTGGCAGGGAAGAAATCTTTTGTTTATTATGTTGCCGAGATACTGAACAGTGGAATTAATAATGAACTTAGATATTTACGTAGAATTCTAGATTCCAATAAGTTTATAAACGACTCAACCGAGACTTATGATTTTTTACGCATTGATATTGTACGTAAACTTCCACAACCGCACAAAATAAGCGGAACTGCACGTCACGATGCGCACCTGAAATTTAATGTTAAATTTAGCGGATATAATGTCAAATAAGTTTTTATTTACTAAATTAATCATTAGTTAATCATAATGTTCTGATTATTTTGAGATATTCAATAAAACATTTCAAGATTTGTTCTATTTTTTTTTATAACTGACCCAAGGTACAATATAATGCTGGTCCAAGGTACAATATATGCTGGTCCAAGGTACATTACCAGTTTGTACCTTGGGTCAACATGCAAGGGCCTGCTAAAATATATTTTTTAACTAACTACTAAGCTTAAAATGTGTCAATAAAAAGAAAGCATGTAGCCAAATAGACAAAGTAACTAATACATTGGATAAACTTTGCAAATATATAATTTTAGGATTTAGAAAAAAATAAAAACTAAAAATTGACCCAAGGTACAACACTCTCCCCTATGTAAATTGTAATCTTCTGCCATAAAAACCGTACTTTTAGGCATGTATAGTCAGTTTATAAAATGTACGTTAAAATTAAAAATTAATCATATAAAAGTTAATAGGTACTTATAACTATCATACTTACAATCTTTCCAATTTTGTAAGTCCTTGGAAGGCGTTCGGATGTATAAATCGAATCTTGTTGTAGTAAAGATAAAGATGTTGTAAATTGTCAAGTCCATCGAAGACGCCTTCTTGCAATGATGTAAGGCGATTGGAGTTAAGAAGTAAAGTAACCAATTTGTTGTTTTCACTGAACGTCGCCGAAGGGATCTCTTGTATTTTATTAAACCGGAGGTCCCTGAAAAATGGCTATAATCAGAATATTTCAAATAAAAGTTTCACCTCTCAAATCGTTTTTTGAAAACTAATTCCGGATTGGAAATCGAAACATCAACTATAAAATGTAACTTTCATTATAATGAGTTATGGCTTAATCCCAGATAAATATAATATTTAAGTTATATGTGATTAACCCAAGACGTGGGTAATAAAACAGAAAGACATGTCACGAATCTGTTATATATTAATCCTGCATCGGAATAGTAGACACTTCGGAAAAATTAGACAGGCTTAGGTGAGGTTTTGTCATGTCTATGAGCAGCTCCAAATGTCCACGCTGCTATGATTACTTGAATTATTTGTAACCGTTTGAGTAAATAAATAGTTATGTTTTATTAGTCTGTACTTCATTAAATACACAACATAGTTGGCAACTAGTCACAGAAAGGATCCACGTAAAAGTCGAAAAATGTCGTTAATTGGTATTAAAACCTAAATGACCTGACGACGCCCCTGTCGTCTTTTGCAAAATTTGATCCCGGCGACAGTTTGTTCGCGAAGATAAGGTAATCGGCCTCCGGCTGATCGTGAAGAGATCTGGCTGAAATCAACCCTCCTGTTAGCAAAGACATTTTGTTTAAAAACATCGAACTAACAACATGTGTTAACAATAATATATTCGTAACATTTATTTTTATTTCATTATTACAAACAATTAGTTTTATTTATATTAACAGTTTCATTTACGGTCTTGAGTTCTTTACTAACACCACGGGAAGTCCTAATAACATTAACCAACAAGTAACTGGAAGAATTCAAGATTCCGTTTTCCACTGAACGGTTACCAATTGGAGCCATTGAACAATTCGATACCTGCTAAAGGTGATGTCACGTCTTATCTAGAAAGACTTGAGCAGTTCTTTTTATGTAATGTAGTGGAAGAATACAAGGAAGTTCCATTATTGATTACTCTAATTGGTAGAGAAGTTTACAGTGCCTTAAAAGACTTATTAGCACCAGAACTACCAAGTTAAAAAACATTTGAGAAGTTAAAAAGAGTTCTGACTGAACGTTATAGTCCAAAGCGGTTAGTTATCGCTGAAAGGTATAAATTTTACAACACAAATCAAGAGCCGCACGAAGATAATAAAAGTTTTGTGTCAAAACTAAAAGTGTGGCTCAATATTGTAAATTTGGTGAATTTTTGAAAGAATCTCTCAGAGACAGACTTGTATGTGATGTATGATCAGTCACAATAAAACGTAAACTCCTGGCAGAAGATGATATTTCCTTTGAAAGAGCTTATGAGATAGAATTTTCAATAGAACTTACAGAAGGTCAAGTTAGAACTTGACCTTCTGTGTAAGTTCTAGGAACTATAAGGACCTCCTGTACTTCAAGGAACTGGAAAATGTAACTGCAATTTAAGGAAAGTGATAAAAAGTAATGTTCACAAAGAAAGAAGCCACAATTAAAAATGATGGTGATCATCAAGCTGGTAGAAGTTCTGTCCAATATAAATCATGCTTTAGATGTGGTAGGAAACATGATTCATCAAAATGTCCAGCCAAAGCATGGCAATGTTTCAGTTGTCAGAAAGTGGAGCATACGAGTAGTGTCTGTCGTTCGAAACCTATGTTGTTAGAAGAAGGGGATATACAAGATGAAGTGAAGGAAGAAAATTCATTATTTCTGGGATTCTTGTCTTCATTAGAACCTGAAAATTCAGCTCCAACACCAAAAAATATAATTGAATTAAAGTCATATTTAGGTTTGCTAAATTACTACGGAAAGTTTTTTCCAATGTTGTCTTCCAAATTAAAACCGTTATATGAACTGTGTCAAAATAATATTGATTTTAATAATCGCTGGTCGCCTGAATGTGATGAAGTATTTCAAGAAAGTAAGAAGGGGTTAACATCTAAAAGTGTCATTATACATTACGATCCTTCTCTTCCAATTTATGTTACATTGTCATGTTTGCATCAAGTACACTATCTAATATGGAAAAGAGTATAGTAATTTGGAAAATAAAGCCCTCGCTAATATGTTTGCTCTAAATAAATTTCATAAATATCTTTATGGTCGCAAATACGAATCATCAGCCATTACAGTTTATCTTTGGCAAAAATAAAGGAATTCCAATTTCAGCGGCTGCAAGAATCATAAAATGGGCTCTGTCGGATTATCAATACAATATTCAGTATAAAAAAGGGACAGCAATTAATAATGCTGGTGGTCAAATAATGCTATAAAGGGTCTTAAAAATAACAAAAGACCAGGCAACGATAACGTATACGGGGAAGTATTGAAAATGCTGTGCGATACAAACAGTCAATTTCTAGACTCACTCGTCAGACTCTTTAACAATATTTATAACAGCGGGGAGTTTCCTGAAGACTGGCTAGAGTCAACTTTTGTTGCCATACCGAAAAAACCAAAAGCAAAGTCTTGTGATCAACATCGGATGATAAGTCTAATTAACCACATTTCGAAGGCATACACCAAGGTTATTTACAACAGAATAAGCAAAAAATGCGAGGATAACATTGGAGATTCGCAGTTTGGGTTTCGGAATTCTCTTGGGACAAGAGAAGCACTTTTTAGTCTACAGGTACTCATCCAGCGCTACAGAGATATGAACAAAGACGTGTACATATGCTTTATAGACTACGCAAAAGCATTCGATAACGTAAAGCACGAAAAGATAATTGAAGTTCTCCATAAGATCGGAGTCGACTACAGAGACATTCGAACAATAGCGAGTCTCTATTGGGGTCAAACAGCTAAAGTGAAAGTAGGATCTACATTGACCAATAAAATTGAGATCAAGAAAGGGGTACGACAGGGCTGTATCTTGTCTCCTATTCTCTTTAATATATACTCAGAAGAAGTATTTAAGACAGCGCTGGAGGAAAGCACAGAAGGCATAAAGATAAATGGAGAAATAATTAATAACATAAGGTATGCTGATGACACTGTGATTCCAGGAAGTAGCATGGAGGAACTGAGTTGCCTAATGAGTAAGATACAAAAAACAAGTGCACAATACGGACTCAGACTAAATATCACAAAAACCAAATGGATGTTAGTAAGCAAAACCCAACAACCACCACAGCAACTGATATTAGACAATGAAAGAATTGAACACGTGGATTCGTACATCTACTTGGGAACAACAGTTAACTCAAATTGGGATCAAGCGAAGGAAATACGTATAAGAGTAGAAAAGGCAAGAGCATCGTTCACTAGCATGAAGCAAATTTTCACCTCTAAAAGCCTCACCCTACCTCTCAAAATTCAACTTCTGAAATGTTATGTATTCCCGGTTTTGTTATACGGAATGGAGGCGTGGAAAATGACCGCAACATTGATGAAAAAAGTAGAGGCCTTCGAAATGTGGGCTTACCGACGTATATTACGTATATCCTGGACTGAGCACGTGACCAACGAAGATGTACTACGCCGGATAGGTAAAGAGAGAGAGGTAGGAATAAGTATAAAGAAAAGAAAGTTGGAATACTTGGGTCACGTTATGAGACATAATAAATATAGAGTACTACAGCTGATCGTTCAAGGGAAAATAGACAGCAGAATGGGTCCAGGGAGGAGAAGACACTCGTGACTCCAAAACTTGCGGCAATGGTTCGGATTGTCATCTGCTGAACTATTCAGATCTGCCGTAAACAAAGTCAGAATAGCCATGTTGATTGCCAACGTTCGGAACGGACAAGGCACGTGAAGAAGAAGGTGGTTTATCACGATTACCTTGTCATATTGCGAATGAAACAAATAAGGATTTGTTGTTATTAAAAGTAAAAGATTTTATTTTAAAAGGGATATATTTTAAAGACATACAATTATACATTTTTTAATAATAAAATGTTAATAAGCTTGCCTACATGTGGTTTTTAATCGTGCGATAATCAGTATGTTTAGATAATTCTGTTGTTTTTCTACAAATTTATATAAGCATACGAGTTCAGAAGTAATTCTTGGAATTTTATTTTTATTAGATATATGACACAATGTTGGTTTTTAAGAAATAGCACAAAGTAAATGATTATATTTAATATTATACTGTTTTGTTAATACAAGGATATCTTGGAGTCTCATATTACTATAGTAACTTTAGCGTTCTCAAGAAATACAGAACAAAATGGAAACAATAGTAGAAACATACCTAACAAGACTAGTAATGATTTAGCTTTAAAGTTATATAAATATTTTAATTTGTAATGACCTTTAAGGAACCGATCGACCGGAAATCGTTTCATTAATGTGATAAATCAAATTGAATTACAGGCGCTTCCCTAGGGCGTGAATGATAAAGTATTGTTCGGTATAGTTTGATTAAGATATTTAAGTATCAAATCGGCCATGAATTACTCATGTTCAAGTTCGTAAATAAACGCATTAAAATGATCGACGTCTGGTGCATTTATTCTTAGACGTGGCAGCACAGGATTCAGGAGGAAGTCTCGGACGAAGTCTACAAAAATTGTGAGTTATGTAATTGGCTCCGAAACCTATGAATTTTCGAAGCTTGTGTTGGTGCACTTAATTAAATTTAGAGATCGTGTCATGTAAATGTTTCTATGAGATATCTTGTGATGTCAGTTAGATTACTCACCAGGAAATCCCTTTCGGTAGACAAAAAGTAATATTTAAAATAATTATTTTTACGAGTTAGCTGTTTATAAGAAAACTAATGCACTACAATATTCAGTGAAATTAAAAACTCTCACGTTGTTTAACGTCGGTCAACGGTCGCTTCAACTGTTGTTTCTAAGAGAACGGTTCATTTTACAAAAAAACTGCTAATAAACATTTTTGTTCAAAATTATCTCAGCTACATTTTTTATTTGAAACAATTTTTTCTACGGTGTATAAATTTTTGGTTAATCAATTTTTCCGTTTTTCCCCACCTACGAGGGGGTTTTAGGAGAAAGCCTTAGGGTAAAAGTGGTAAACTTTTTGCATCTTTTTTGTGGTCCCAAAATTGACATTCTCAGCAAAATTCGGCTTGCTCGTATGATTTTTAGAGACCCAATCTCCGACGACTGGATTATTTAATTATATTTATCATTTTTCAATTCGTTATCTTTTTTCTTCAATAACTGAGGAAAAGACCGAAATCTCCCAAAACGATGTGAAAGAAGGAATAAACAAATTAAAAAACAGAAAGTCACCAGGAGAAGATCAAATACCAAATGAACTCTTAAAATATGGAGGTGATCACCTTGTACAACAACTGCAACTTCTTATTAATAAAATAATCACCACGAACAGAATACCAGATGAATGAAGGAGAGCGATCATGGTGATCTTCTTCAAAAAAAGGAGATAAGAAAGACCCTATAATTATCGAGCAATAAATCTATTAAATACATCACTCAAATTGACAACAAGAATACTAGCGACAAAAATAAACGAACGAATATCTCTGCAAGAGGAACAGCAAGGATTTCGGACAGGAAGATCATGCACGGATGCAGTTTTTGTAATAAGACAAATAAAAGAAAAGTCGCTGGAATACAACAAACCAGCATATATGTGTCTGATAGATTTGAAGAAAGCGTTTGATAGAGTGAGAATTCGGGACGCGATACATTTATTATATGAAAAGAGAATATCACTGGATTTAGTAAAAACCATTGAGAATATATATAAAGATAACATAGCTATGGTAAGATGTAAAGGAAAACTATCGCAACATATGAAATATGAAACTGGCATTAGACAAGGAGATATACTGAGCCCATTAATATTTAATCTGATAATGGATGAAATCATAAAGAAAGTTGAAAAAAGAAGAGGATATAGAATGGGAGAAAAGGAAATAAGGATAATATGCTACGCCGACGACGCTATAATAACAGCCGAAAATGAAGATGACCTACAAAGATTAATTAAAGAATTCGAAGATACGGCGCTCATATACAACATGGAGATCTCAACAGAGAAAACTAAAGCGATAGTGATATCAGCGGAACCGAGACGATGTAAAATAGTCGTAAATAACAAAATAATAGAATAAGTGATGGAAACTGAATACTTGGGTATAAAACTGTCAAGCTACGGAAAAGCGGAAGAAGTACAAAAACAAGTGAACATCAACAACACAATCTGGAGAAACAAATACCTCGCAACGGAAACGAAAACCAGGATATATAAATCAACAATAAGACCGATAATGACGTACACAGCGGAAAGACTACTGGAAACAACAGAAATGAAAGTCTTACGAAAAATAACAAACCAAACTCTAAGAGACAGAGTAAGAAGTGAGGAAATATGAGCGAGATGTGGTATAGAGGAAATAAACGCGTGGACCAAAAGAAGAAAAGTGGAATGGAATCAACACATCGAAAGAATGACAAAAAATAGAATAGTACGAATATCAAGAGACAAATCGCCAAATGGAAGAAGATCATTGGGACGACCGAGGAAAAGATGGTCAGACAACGTCAATTGAGGCTAAAAACCGAAGTAAAACAGGCATTAAGCCTATTTATAAAGTAGGAAGAAGAAGATCTTTTTTCTTTGCTTAGTTGGGGTGTAGAGCTAGTTCGCGTCCGTAGTAGAATACTACACGTGCACCCTGGGTAACGCTAAATGAACTAGCAAATACTGGCGGTCAGACAATCTTAGTATCTCCTGATCACGACACACAGAAGTATGACTCAAAACTTAACAACAAGCTCTTTTCAAACCTCCATGCAAGCAATGGCCAGCGCACGTTCTAGAAACTTATCCACATCCAGCGGTGTATGTAGGAGACTTCAATAGTCATCACCAGTGGAAATACAGGGAGAATGACATAAATGGGGATGCCTTAGTAAAATGGACTGAAGATGAGCCTTTATATCTCATTTTTGATGCTAAAGACAAAGGCACATATAAATCAGCCGCATGGAACAGGGAGTACAACCCCGACTTCCCCGCCCCCGCCCCTCTGGCAGCCACAAGAAGTGTTTTTCAAGATTTTCCACCGGCCAGCATCCCCCAGTCATTGTAGAGCTGGGCATACAAATTCCCCTAATTAAGTCAATTACAAGACAAAGATAGAACTTTTTACGAGCAGACTGGTGGAAGCTCGCTTCTTGATAAGTGCCTGGGCTGGATACCTCCTATCAGTAAGAGCTATGATCGTTTTGTCGGTGCTGTGATAAGCACAGCTAAGAAGAGCATGCCTAGAGGTTATCGAAAAGAATATATCCCGGGATGGTGTCAAAATAGTGATGACTGAGACAGTAGAAAACCTAAACTTTCAAAAATCAAGTCGGGAAGCCTGGGCCCTAATAAGGAAACTTGGAGATGGTAAAAGCTTGTAACAACAGAAAGCAGGTATAAACACAAACTTAGTGGCATGTCATATTGTTTCGACATCAAAAGCTACCAGAGATAAAGCTCACACACGAGAAATATAGAAACATTTAAAAACCTTGAAATTGTCATCAATCGACACCGAACACTCTCGCCCTGTCACAATTAAAGAAATAGATATCGCCTTTAAAGACGTTTCCCCGGATAAAGCTCCAGGTTTCGATGGCATCCACCTAGAATTCATACTCAATTGCGGGAAATACACAAAAACTTCACTATCACATTTCTTCACAAACATAATTCAGACCGACAGAGTGCCACGGAAATTCCAACACTCAAAAGTCATAACAATACTAAAACCGGGTAAACCAGGGAAACTACTAGAAAGACTAATCTTTAACAGAATAAGCCCCACAATCCTCAAAGTACAGACCAGGTGTTATCTCTCTGTGCTTACATAGAAGCCGGCTTTCAAAGAAAACTTAAGAATTCCGCTGCATTCATAGATCTGTCAGTAGCTTTCGACACCGTCTGGCGAGAAGGAATGATCTATAAACTCTTATGCACTATTCCTTGCAAATTCACTGCTAGATTAATAGAAAATATGCTCACTGACAGAGTATTTCAAGTAACTATAGGATCCGAAGTAAGCACCCACAGAAAACTCAAAATTGCTCTGCCACAAGGCTCGGTACTCACACCACTGCTTTTTAGCCTTTACATCGCAGACATGCCGACAACAACATCAACAAAGTTTGGCTATGCTGATGACTGGGCTTTATTAACACAAAAAATTCACTAGAAGAAGTTGAAGAGATTCTTACGGAAGACCTAGAGGTTATGGGAAATTACTTTCAAAACTGGAGACTTCGCTCCAATGCCTTCAAGACCGAAGTAACCTGCTTCCACCTAAACAACAATCTGGCGTCAAGAACCCTTAACGTTCACTTTGATAACACACGACTCAACCACAATAAACATCCAAAATATCTAGGCGTGGCCTTTGACAGAACGTTAAGCTTTAGAGAACATTTAAGTACAGTTGCCGAGAAGCTAAAAACCAGAAATAACATCATTCAGAAGCTCTGCGGCAAAACATGGGAGGGGGGCATCGGCATCCACACTCAGATTTTCAGGCTTAGCACTTTTTTATTCCGTAGCTGAATAGTGCGCTACCGCGCGCGAGTATCCAGCTAAATAACACCATAAGAATGATCGTTGGAGTAATCAAATCTACACCAACACATTGGCTATCAGTGCTGAACGACATTCCACCACCACATCTTCGCCGACTCAATCTGCTTACCAAAAAATATAACAAGATCCTTAGCAACACGGCGCTGCCGATTCATAACTATATAGAAGATGCAACCAAAAGTTGACTGCGCTCCAGAAAATTTCCAATACAAACTGCAGAATCAGCCGCAGCCACAGGATTCAACATGATCACCAAATGGATACATGAATGGTCGGCAGCTCAACCAAATACAGCCATACCTTGCATCACAGAGACACCTCCTGGGTTTGACCTACCACGTAAGACCTGGTGCACACTTAACCGCATCAGAACTCAACATGGTCGATGTGCAGATATGTTGCACAAATAGGGCAAGCTACCATCGCCGTCATGCAGCTGCGGCGAGGCCCAATCTATCACGCACATAACGGAAGAGTGCCACCAGCAAATCTACGAGGACAGGTCACAAGACTTCCTGTTTGCGACGATCGAGTCGATTAACTATATAAAAAAACTCGCCTATAAACTGGGCATGATTTAAGTTTTTTTATCAATCAATTTTAACGTTTATTGTAATATTGTAGATGTGTCGAAATGCCATACACTAAAAAATAAATTTGCTTAGTTATTACCGTCTTTCTCGTTTTTTTTTACAAAAAAAGCAGTGCCTTAGAACATTCTTGGGTAATGTTAACGCTTTTAATTATATAATTTGTAAAATTCTGCTCCAAATATATTTTAACATATGTAGTGTTTACTAAATCATATAATGTCAGAATTAAAAAAATACTATAAGCTGAAGTTCAAATGATTAATAATGTGTATATACATATATGTTTGAGATTTTGCGAAATAATGAGGTTATCAATATTAAATTGAAACTATGTCGATTATAGATAGTAAAATGTAGTAAAACGACAAAAAGTTATTAAAAAGACATGCTTTAAATTAATTTTTGGGCAAGATATAAAAAAACTGGTTTATTCAATTTTCCAGAATAATTTTATTATGAATTTAAAAACGAATCAATCGAATTGAAACATTCGAAATGTAGATAAATACGTCTTAAAAATGCATTGAATAATATACTTAACTAACAAAAGAAATATTGTGGAAAGCCAACAAGAATAAAGTCAATATTGAGCAAGAATTCATATCGAATACAGCAAATGATTTTTATATATATACATCAGTTTAGAACGTCTTTCGACGTTGTCCGATACCTAAACACCATCTCTTCCTATCTTCGCAGTCGTTTGTTGTTAAATTTCTTTCGCTCATGGACTTGTTTACGCCGTGTTGCCATTCTAATCTGGGTCTTCCTCTTTTCCGTCGACCTATCGGTTGCCATTCTATTACTTTTTTGGGGAGTCTTGATGCTGGCATCCGTTGAACATGCCCATACCACCTTAATTGTTTCTTCTCTATATCTTGAGTTATATTTCCTTCTATTCCCATACGTTGTTTTATTACATCATTTCTGATTCGGTCTCGTCTGGAAATACCTAAAGATCTTCTCATTGCATCCATCTCTACTGCTTCTATTCGCTTTTTGTTCTTTTCACTAATTCTCCATGTTTCAGCGCCATAAAGAAGAGTAGTTTTAATCATGGTCTCATATATATTAAATTTCCTTCCTTTCGTTATCTCTTTACTCCACAGTATACCATTGAGACATCCTAAGACTTTCTTTGGTTGAGTGATTCGTTTTTCTATTTCCCGTGTATCAGTTCCTGTATTGTCAAAGGCAACACCCAAGTAGTCATAGCTCTGACAGCAGGAAATATGTTGTCCGTTTTCGAGGTCTATGTTATCTGACTCGTTTCCAATACAAAGATATTTGGTTTTTGTTGTATTGACATTCATTCCCCAGTCGTTATATTCTTCTATCAGTTTTCTTAGCATGTACTGCATGTCTTCCCTGTCGGTCGCTAGCACTACCTGGTCATCAGCAAACTGGAGTGTATATATACATTCATTGCTAAGCTCTATACCCATCCTATGTACCTTTCTTTTCCATCTTTCCAATGCCGCTGCAACATATATCTTGAATAAGGTTGGTGAGATACAGCATCCCTGTCTCAAGCCTTTTGTAACCAGGAATTCTTCCGTTAGATATTTTCCTGTTTTTATCTGTGCCTTAGAGTCTCTATATAGTTCTTGTACAGCATTTATCAATGTGTGGTTGATGTTAGATCTTTTCAACGTTGTCCACAGTTTTGTTAAGGGGATGTTGTCATATGCTTTTTGCAGGTCTACAAAAGTAATATGAGTTTCTAGATTCTTAGCCGATCTTTTTTCTATTATTTGTTTAAGACAAAATACGTTATCGGTGCACGATCTTCCTGCACGGAACCCGCTTTGTTCTTCCTCTTCATTGTGCTTATATTCTTCCTCGATCATATTTCTCAAAATTCGTCCATACAGTCTGCTCAGGATGCTGGTTACCGATATGCCTCTATAATTATTACAATTCCTTTTGTCCCCCTTTTTGTGTATTGAGGACATGTATGCCGTTCTCCATTGTTCTGGTACTGGGTGTCCATTTAGACACTGATTGATCACATAAGTTAATATTTCAAATAGTTTATGAGTTCCATTCTTAAGCATTTCAGCATAGATTCCCTCAGGTCCAGCGGATTTACCATTCTTTAGGGTCATTACAGCCTTCCTTACTGTTTCGATGTCTACCCTCGTTTCCTCTCCTTGTATATGTACTGACTGTGTTGGGGAGTTCGCTAGGTATTCTTGTCTTGTCTCTGTCAGCAAGCTTTCATAGTGATCTTTCCATTGTCTTGGTTTTATGGTGTGTATGTGTGCTTTGTCTTTTCCTGTATTTTTTACTGATTGTATAAAATTCCATACCTCTGTACATTGCTTCCCTCCGATGTATGTATTGATTTCTTGACATTTCTGATCCCATGTTTTATTCTTATCTTGTTTTATCATTTTTCGTAGTTGTCTATCGGCTTCTTTGTAAGCTTGATGGTCGTCAGTATTTTTTGTATTTAGCCATTTTAGATGCTGTTCTTTTTTCTGTTTTACCATATATTCGATTTCTTCGTTCCACCATATTTTGTTACTAATTTTGTTTTGCTGTGTCCCGAGTGTCTCCTTAGAGGCCTGGTGTAAACTAGCAATAATATTCTCGTAAATATCTGAAAATGTTTGTCTCTCTATTTCTCGTAGTTTTTCATCCAGTCGTCTTTGGTATAGCTATTTAGTACTATCATTTATAAAACTATTGAAGTTGTACTTCGGAGTATCTACTGTCTGCAAGTCTTGCTTGTCTTCTAGGTTTTGGTCTCCGTGTATTATCTTAAGTGGGAACAAAATTTTCGCTCTTACTAAGTAGTGATCGGATCCACATGTTATTCCTCGGAGAACTCTTACATCATTCCACTGCAATACAGATTTTTGTTTACTAATAATATAATCGATGACTGATTTTAGATTGCGTGTTTGTTGAATCCAGGTATATCTATGTATGTGGAAATGATTTTTAAAAAAGGCAAAATAGAAGCTGGCGTCAATAGAAGCGTATAGACTACATTTGACTTCAAATTTAGTCTATAGGCTTATTTAATTCCTTTGAACATTTTTTGCCCAAGGTTAGAAGAAGCTTTTTTGGGGTTTTTCTATGTACTGATTCCGAATTTTGACTATTCTGGTGCTAAATCGAAATATTGCTGTTGATGGAAGGGATATTGTGCAGACTACATCGTATAAGTACCTAGGACATGAAATTCGGTTGGGCAGAGATAACCAGACATGTATTTAAATCGGATCTACCCATATGCCTCAAAAGGAAAATCTTGGCCAATTTGTGTTACCCGTACTCACTTATGGAGCAGAAACATTAACACTCACAAAAAAAACGGAAGTTAATAAGATTCGCGTGACTCAGATGGCTATGGAGCGCCAGATATTGGGCGTCTCTCTGAGAGACCGAATCCCAAACGAAGAAATACGTCGTAGAAGAAAAACAACAGACGCTATCGAAAAAATCGCGTCGTTAAAATGGAATTGGGTAGGATACGTCGCCAAATTATCAGACAACCAATGGATAAAACATATTTTAGCAGAGCAGAAGACGCCCATTAACTAGATGGACCGACGACCAATGACCGAAGCGTATTAGCAATAACTGGATGCAAGCGGCACAAGAGAGAGACAGATGGAAAGGGCCGAGGGAGACCTATGTCCAGCAGTGGACGCATATAGGTTGAAGATGATGATTCCGAATTTTACAATAAAAATTCTCAATTTTTCGGTGATCAAAACTATCAAAAGTTGTAAACATTTCATTTGATTCAAAAATTAATTGTTTAAAACTTTTGATCGCCACAAGATTGGGAATTTTCATTGTTAAATTAGAAATCAACGCATAGAAAAACCCTCAAAAACCCTCTAACCTTGGGCAAAAAAAGTTCACGGGAATCGAATGTCTTTTTATTTTATTTTATTGTTTATTATTTATGTCTTTTATGTTTATCCTTTTTATGTCTTTTTGTTTGGTCTTTCTTTGCCCCCCCACCCCAGGCAAATTTTCTAGATTCACCACTGAGAAGCAGAAAGATTTTTAGTTGATCGGTTAACTGGCCTAGTAACTTTGCGCAATGAGCATGATTTGGTTTCGAAAATTGTAAACATATTTTCCAATCATAAATCTCGAAAAGCACCTTTATTAAAAATATTTTCACTATTATAAATATATTCACAATTTAATAAATTTTTAATTTAAAATATTAATTATTATTTATTATTGACTATTTCTCTATTTCACTAGACTATTTTTAACTGATAAAATGTTATAACAACGCCACGTTTCCTACTGACAAAACTCTGGTACAAAAATGGCTGGTAAGAAATTCATCAAACAAAAATGTTTGCCCAGTTAGATTATTTTTTAAATTAATGGAAAAAAGGGGACCAAAGATTTTATCAGACAGACTTTTTCTTACCGTTCACCCCAACTGGAAGGATGGATCTTGGTTCAAAAACTGTCCATTTCCATATCTAAGTGGACAAAAATGTCAGCTGAAAAAATTGGAATAGACACAAAAAACATAAAATAACAAAACATTCTCATCGATCTTCAGTTGTGTCAGCCCAGCCTTGTTCAAGCAATTTGTTTCTGAACAGACGTTAATTGAATTAACAGATCACTAAAATGCAAGCTCTCTAAAACCATATCTGCAGCTGGATTCCAGTTACCACCAGAAGTTGATCGACTCTCAAAACAACAAATGAAGCTGGACCTTCGAGTTCCCAAATGCTACAGATCAATAATACACAAAATCATGCTCTGGTAGAAAAGAATGGACAAACTACTATCGCTTATAATAATTGTACATTTAATATTGTTAACAAATAAATAGAGATTATGTTTCGTTGACAGGTGCATTAATTGTCTCATGAAATAGTCTTGTCGAATATCATTCGAGAGAAAATTATTTACTGGCAAAATTGTCTTCTGGTTTTATTCAAGTTTGTTGCCTTTTGGCAATTTTCGCTTATGAAATTTTGACAAAATCACTCGATTGACGCAAACTGGTAAAACAATAAATTCTGAATATTATTGTAACCATTTAGACCAGATGAAGGAAAAATTCGTGAAAAAGACCCAGTTTGCAGAAAACAAAAATTCCTTTTTCATTAGGACAATGCACCATGTCATCCTCAACATCCATGAATTGGATGGTCTCATGCCAGAGTGAACTATGTGCATTTTATTTGTTTTAACTTTTTCATTTCCATTATGAGGCAAACTTTTGTTCTAAACTTATGCCAAAACGAACTATGTGAATAACAGAAAACATCAGCTGGAAATTAGTAAATTCTATTTAGCAAAAGGGTGGTAGTCATATGCCACAGTGAACCATCATCCAGTCCAAGATGGCTTCCCGTGCACATAGTTCACATCGTCATGACATTGTTGATAGAAATTCTAGTGAAGATGAACACGCTGATTTCAGTAATGGGTCTTCAGATGATTACCATCCAAGTTCTGATTCGGATATTACAGAATCAGGTAAGATAATAATATTTATTGCCATAAAACTTCATTATCAAAGTTTGGTTATGTTTTGGAACGTTTCTTTTGCCAAAGTGAACCATGTGCAAATTTATTTCTTGCAGTGTCCACTGGGAGTGCTAGTGAAATATGAGCAGTTATACTAACCTAAGAACATAGTACTTACCTATCTATATAAGAATGAAGCAATATATTCCATTAATTTATATTGGAATTGTAAAAAAAAATTAAAATCACATAGTTCACTTTGGCAAAAGAGAACGTAAATTGTCTGTCTTATGCATAGTGAATGTGTGTTTCAAAGTATTTTATGTTATAACATAAAAAAGTAATGTAAAATATTTACTTATATAAAATATTAATAATTTTGTGTTTTTACAGATGAAAAAAATACCAGAGGGCAGGAAGAACCTCAAGACAAGAAGAGAAAATCTGATCCTAAGAAGTGGAAAAAAAATATTCGCAAGCAAAAAAGGGCAGCTGGTAAAGAATATATCAATACTTCAGGTACTGTCATACACTCTAAATCTTTTAATGACTATTCCTGCAATTGCAAAATAAACTGCCAAAATAAGCTTACAGCACAGCAAAAAGAAAGTTTTTTTAATTTGTTTTATAACGAGTCACAGTCTTGGGAAACTCAAACAAGCATAATAAGTGGTGCTGTAAAATGTAGAACGATAATAAGACGTCGTAAGAACACTGATATTTCAAAAAAAAACAGGCAATCGTGAATTTTATATCCCTTCTGAAAACGGAGATATTAAAGTATGCAAAAAAATGTTTATGGGAATATTACAAATCAATAGTAGTAGAGTACATCGTGCTTTGCTTAAGAAAAAAAGTGGAAATTTAAGTGATCTTAGAGGGAAAAAAGTGCCTCATAACAAATCTTCACCGTCCACAATGGAGTCAATAAAAAATCATATACAAAGTTTCCCTACCATAGTAAGTCATTACTGTAGAACTCAATCCCAAAAAAAATACTTGGATTGTAATTTAAATTTGTCATTAATGTACAGACTCTATGTTGATAGTTTAAGAGAGAGAAATGTTGACAAAGTTCCAAGCCAATCGCTTTATGAAAAAGTGTTCAGACGTGAGTTTAATCTTAGTTTTAAATCTCCACGAAAAGATACCTGTCAAACATGTGACAGGTTGAACATTGAAATAAAGGCAGCTGAGGAAAACAAAGATGAAGCAATGTTAAAGACTAAGAAACTAAACCAGGAACTACACCACAGAAAAGTACAGTTAGCTCGCTCAGAAATAAATGAAGACGTTAAGATTAGTAAAGAAGGGAAAGCTACAGTAATTAGTTTTGATCTTCAGAAAGTAATGCTTCTTCCTAAACTAACCACAGGAGTTGTTTACTATAAGAGGCAGCTTTCATGCTACAATCTTGGTATACATAATTTTGAAAATAATGTCGGGACAATGCATGTTTGGGATGAGAGCACTGCCTCACGAGGTTCCCAGGAAATAGGATCATGTATTTTAAAATTCATAAATACCCATGATCATAAGGACATATTGATTGCATGGTCTGACTCATGTGGCGGCCAAAACCGCAACATTAATATTGCCGCGTTATGGATGTACATAGTGCAGTCCCCTACTTTAAACATAAAGGAAGTAGTTCATAAGTTTGCTGAGCCAGGACATTCATATCTACAAAACGATAGCGATTTTGGTGATATAGAAAAAAAGTTGAAATATCATCCTGAAATTTATGTGCCTACACAATGGCATAACATAATTTCAAACTCAAGAGTTAAAAAGAACAAATTTGAAGTAGTATGCATGGAAAAAGAGGATTTCAAGAGTATGGATGCATTAAAACAAAATCTGGTAAACCGCAAAAAAGACTCAGATGAACAAAAAGTAGAATGGTTAAAAATAAAACAAATGAAATTTACTCAAGACCATCCAGGAGTTATGGAATTTAAATACACACATAACAAAGAAATACAATTTTATTCAGTAAATCTAAATAAGAGATTGAAAGGCCGACCTGTAAACCTAGCTTCTTTAAACTTAAGCATTCTTTACCCCGAAGGAAGAAAATTAAGTCAAGCAAAACTTAATGATATCAGATCACTTTTGCAATTCGTACCACCATGCCATCACCAATTTTACAATAAACTTCAACAAAGTGAAGTATTGGAAGATGACATTGAAGAAGAGAATGACAATAACAATGAAGAGGAAAATGAGATGAACAATGCGATCTAAATATTGCTACTATTAGTTTTTTTACACATTTGTATAATTTAATTACTCATAATTCTTGAAAATTTAATTCTTTTGTATTGTTAGTTTTAATGATGTATTAATAAACTTGATTACAAACAAAAAGAACAATTTATTTATACTTCTCGTGCCAGACAGAACTAAGTGCTAAAAAGTTTGCCAAAGTGAACCATGTACTGCAAATGCTGACCAAACAGCTTTAAAAGTAGACAAAATCATGTGCTGTTACTAAAAGTCTTAAAGAAATGTTCTTTTGAATAGTCTTAGAACCTTTTATATCCTATAAGAGATTATAACATATTGCGTATATTTTATAACACCTTCATAACTTTAAACTGTCGTACTGAAAATTTTGAATTGTTGGAGCATCAACCGTGTTCACGAGATTTGGCCCGTAGCAACTTCTACCTGGTTCATGACTTAAAAAAATTCATGCTTGGATAGCGTTTTTTTTATCAAATCATGTGGTCATAACAGCTGTGGAATCGTATTTTGATCGACTAATATAAGCAATTGATTATTAAAAATCAAAATAAAAACTAAAATATGACATCAAAAAAAAATTAGGACCTCGAACAGAGATGTTCTCTCTTACCTACCTTGTTAACGTATAAGGGGAATATCAAGTGGGAATACTAACAATAAATTTGAATCAAACAAAAGACCTCAGAATATGTGAAGAGACTACAGTCCTAATTTTAGACGAGAACGAAAAATACAGAATAAGGAGGAAGGAAAATAATACGTACAATTCGATTTTTGGGAAGTATCGCACTTTATATAAATGAAGATGGATGTGGACCACACTTGCGCTTACTACACTTAATATCTGAGATATTTAAAATCTAAATTTGTAACTCTTCCACCCTTCAATATAACTTCAGTCAGTACAATAATAAAATTGTTGAAAATGTTTTTTTCATCCTAAAATGTAGTTGATAGATCTTTGTTAATTATCAAAATATACAAAGTAACTTTAATTTGTTATAGTCAAGTGTCCTTAAGTGTTTAAAATCGACAAGAAAATGTTTGTTCATAAAATAAAAAATAACTTACAGAAATGTGGTTTGTGCAGAAGTTTTTGGCACTTTGGTCAACTCTTGCTTAATACATTTCACTGATTTTTTGTAACATTGACACTTAGAAGGGCATTGCGTAGCTTCTCCTAGAAAAACTACCGCCAGTAGTACTATAAGTCCGTAATTACACCACATTTTGATTAAGTACAAGTACCAAAAGCAGCCCAAAACAATTTAACACATGACACCGACCACTCTTACTTTCTACTGAAAGGCTTAAGGCTCGTAATATATCAAGTAAGTTGATATGTATGGGAGCCGCCAACTGAGATTTGAGTGTGGCAAGATCGGTCGAGTGGATGTTTATGAATGCGAGATGAAACATGAAACAAAGATATCGAGGCAGGCTTGATAATTAAACCGTTGGCGATGATGCTATTTTTAAGACGTACAGGGTGTCACTTTCAAAATGATTTTCCAATCAATGTATCAACATCAAGGCATATCAAGGTTTATTATTTTTTTGAAACTCATAAATAATCATTTTCTGAACTGTAAAAAAAATGGTAGCGTAGTTGAAAAATATACTTTAAGCATAGATATTTCATTTCAAATGGTCACCTTCACCCAAGAACTCAATAACTATTTCTTACAAATATTTTATTAATTTATCATTATTGTCATCATGTCTTTTTAAATACTGACAAAATGGTTGCAGCTTCGGCATTCTTTGTTCTTCCTATTTGTCACGGGAAATCAATTCGCAGTGATATTTTCTCTATAGTATTTCCTCACTATTTTCTGTCTTTTCTAATCTTGTTTAGGTCTACCTACGACAGGTGTCCAGCAGATACGTCTAGATAAAATGATCGTTTCTGCGCGTAGTTCACGCCAGGGTAACTAGATGATTTAAAGAAATTATTGATGACACGCAATTCAGTTTTATTAAATATTTAAGGACAAAAGCAGTTGTGTTTTAATTAAAACTCCTTGTTCAAAACTATATGATCAGCGACAGGATGTTTTTTATACATTTCAGAGCTAATGTCAAACATGATCTACTGATAGTAAGTAAAAAAAAGGAAAATAACAATCTTCTTCAAGTGCCATCTCCGCGGCGGAGATCGGCAATCATCATAGCTATTCGGACTTTTGAGACGGCTGCTCTGAAAAGTTCATTTGATGTACATCCGTACCACTCTCTTAGGTTGCGTAGCCATGACATTCTACGCCTCCCTATGCTTCTCTTTCCTTGGATCTTTTACTGCATAATCAGTTGGAGCAAGGTGTATTTCTCTCGACGTGTAATATGTCCGAGATATTTCAATTTTCTTGTTTTAAAAACAATACTTGTTTTAAAATAACAATACCATACATAAAAGGATTATCAGAAAAACTTATATTAAACTGAAACTGTGGTTTATTCCCATTGAAGATAGTAAATAATATTAAAATGCTACACAAATATAGCTTCAGAACAATGTTTGTAAGTATCCTTCTTTTGGATTTTAAAGATATTTGTATGCTTCTGTTAGATAGTTACTTTAAAGGTTCTGTCTTACCATTTTTGAATTTTCTTTTTTTCTTCTGCATATTTTATCCTCCCTCCGACGTGCTGCCTCAAAAGTTGTTCTTCTTTCAAATTCCTCTCCTTTACATAAAGTTAAACTTTATGAAACAGTTTGTAAAATCTCTTCCAAAAGACGGAGAATGTGTCAAATGCTTGGGTAAAAAGTATTTTTAAGAGTTTTTGGATGTGGAAATTATAATAGAAAAACAAAAGGGACTGACATACGTTACTTTAGATTTCCATCAAAAAACGAAGTGGTCTTGAAAAAATGGATGATTGCATGCCGAAGACAAGATAAAATAAATTTAAAAAATGGTAAATATTTCTTTATATTAATAGTGTGTAAAAATTTGCATAAAGAGGAAAAGTTTGTACCAAAATAATTTCTCAATAACGCTTAAACATGTAAGGAGATAATTATGTTGTATTTGCTTAACCTTACATATAAGCGTTTATGCAAAATTTTTGAATATAGCATATAATATATAAAATAATATTTTAAATATCCTACAGCATGCACCTGTTCAACACATTTCGATGAAAATTGTTTTGAAATATTGATAAAACAAAGATATTTTTCAAATTTTATCATCATCATATAACGGGGGTCCTACGGCGATTGCCGCTTCCCGCATTTCAGCCTCCATCTTTTCCTATCTCTCCAATCTCCCTCTTCTAAGCCTCTAGATTGCATTGTTTTTGTAATTTCTCTTCTCCAGGAATTTGGTGGTCTTCCCCTTTTCCTTCTTTCTGGCAGAACATACATTAAGGCTTTCTTTGGCTGAGGCTTTCGGCAAATTTTATGCCGCTAAGTATTAGGAACCTTAAACCTGATGCTGTTCCTACAATAAATCTTCCAGACATACAACAACCCACCAACACTGATTCTGAAAGGTCAACACGTCTTGCGAAAGAAGATATAGTAAAGATGAAGATGGTAGTCTCTCACTCGTAGTTGAAAACACTTTTTACACTAATACCTGTACAAATAACGATGAGCTGTTAACAGAAAACAATGTTACAATTATAGAAAATATTATTTCCATTCCAGAAAACAATCCTGAAGCAGATATTATCGTAAATACTTCTGGGATTGACAGGTAATGTTTTTTGTTCGTGATGTTAACATTTTTTTATAATTTGTATTACTCATTTGAGTAATGAAAATGAAATTTTAAAACTGAAAGAAAACATTGCCATACTGGAAACCCAAAACACAAATTTATTGTATGAAATAAACGAGATTAGTGCAAGATATACTCATATGAACACAATGCTGAAAAAGATTTTTACTCCTGGTCAAATTGAAGACTTATTAAGGTCCGGAAGTAAAAAATTAACGATGGGCGCCAGAAGAAATAGCATCCGCGATTTCTTTACGTAACGTTGATCCCAAAGGTTATCAGTACCTACCTAAGGTCGCGTGGATACCCTTTACCTTCAATGTCTACGCTGCGAAATTGGGCGTCCACTTTTTCGTTAACTCCAGAATGTTTAAAAGATGTCATTACATTGATGGAAAAGATGTCACCAGATTTACAGACAGTCAACAAATTTTGTATATTATCATTCGACGAAATATACGTTTCTAATAGAATAGATATTGAAAAAAAAAGAACAGAGAAAAATAGGCCCACATAAAACTTGCCAAACTGTGATAGCACGAGGGTTAACTGGTCATTGGAAGCAACCTGTTTTTTATGACTTTGATACACCAATGACGAAAAATATTTTGCATGACCTAATTTCAAAACTTTATGATGCTGGATTTGTGGTTGTTGGTATCGTAAGTGACATAGGCACGGGTAATATGTCATTATGGTCAAATATGAACATCGGCTATGATAAGAATTGTTTCATTAAGCACCCACGGAATGATTTGTTAAAAATATTTTTTTTTGCTGATGTACCCCATCTTATGAAACTTTTAAGGAATCATTTGTTGGACAGTGGGTTTTGGTTAGACGGTACATTTATTGACAAACCTTGTTTAGTGAAATTGGTTGAAATTTCTACAACCGAACTATCAATAGCGCATAAAATTACGAAATACCAATTTGAATTGAAAGGTTCCCAGCTACAAAGAGTTACACCAGCAGTCCAATTACTGTCACGTTCTGTTTCTAAAGCAGTTGGATTTTGTGGTAAAAATAATTTAATGCCGGTGAATGTGCCTTGGGAAAAGGTTTCAAAATTTATATTATTAATAAATAATAATTGGTTTGATACTTAATTCACTATCAAAATTAACGGGAAATTTACCAAAAAAATGCTTTTGGAACAGATTTGGAAAACCAGAAACAATTATTGACAGAAGTATCAAGAATAATTGGCACTATATCTGTAGGAAAACACACATCTGCTATCCCATTCCAAAAGTGTATATTGCTAACAAATAGATCTTTGGAGCAATTATATGATTATCTTCATGTCAATTATAAAGTGGATTATATTTTAACATCATGGCTGAACCAGGACGTAAATGAGAACTTTTTCTCTTACATTAGGGGAATGGGGACCAGTAATGACCATCATCATCCCCTAGATTTTATGTATCGACTGAGGTGATAGATACAAGGCAAAAACTCAGCAGCTGTTTTTACAGAAAATTTAAACACTGAAGAACACAGAGAAGACTGTTCTAATAATGTACAAGAAAAAGAAGAAGAGGAAATGTTAATGCCATATACATTTATTGAACCACAGTATCCTGAATTATCGGTAAGTGCCGGATTGGATACAATTTATGTCAAGAGGTGGTTTATTAAATCCTAATGACGACTTACTTTTTGCTGCACAAATATTGGATCATGAATTTCATTCAATGCATGGGTCTTCATTATCACATGACATCAATTTATTTAAAATTTTAACTGCTAGGACCATGGCAAAATTAGAAGAAAATAATAATGCCATACCGTATGAAGTAGGGTAAGGTGGGGCGAGTGCGTACCCGGGGTGAGTGCGTTTGGACTAAATAAAAATATTTGTAACGTGAAGTTGGATATGAAACCGATTTCAAATTTAGCTCCAAGTATTAAACGAAACAGCTACACACATGAGTGGCAACGTAGTTGAATTCACGACATAGTAGCATACGTGTTTGTTGGTAGTTACGTTTGAGGTTATACAAAGAGCAGGTAAGTGTTTTTTCTAAGTCTTCACGTGGGGCAAGTGCATTTTGTGTGTAGGGGCAAGTGCGTCCTTACCTTAACGCACTTGCCCCGGTATAAAATCTGAATACATTTTTTTATTCTTGGGTAGAGATGGTCCGAAATTACGTCCGAAAGACGGAGAGAGGTTCGCAATATTCAGCAGAAGCCCTTAACAATGCCTCAACGAATATAAGAAATCAAAATTTCACTGTCAAGGGAGCATCGCGCACATACAATATTCCTGTGACAACATTACGGGATCACTTGAGTGGAAGAAGAGGCGCGAAGGGATCAGGACAAGGTCGATCTACCGACATTCCATTGGCAGAAGAAAGGCGATTGGCAGAAGGTCTTCGCACGATGGAGCAATGGGGATTCGGTTTGTCCCGTAAAGAAGTTTTATAATTAACCCAATAGTTTGTCCAATCAAACAACTTAAAAACTCAATTTAAAGATGGTAGACCAGGTGAAGACTGGTTCTTAAATTTTAAAAGAAGACATCGGCTGTCAATAAAGAAACCGGAAATAGTTGAGTTTGCAAGGAAAAAAGCCATGAATACTTTTGTTGTTAAAGATTATTTTAAGTTATTGAGCGAAACCATTCAATCTTTGGGA
This sequence comes from Diabrotica undecimpunctata, assembly GCF_040954645.1. Lineage (NCBI taxonomy): Eukaryota > Metazoa > Arthropoda > Insecta > Coleoptera > Chrysomelidae > Diabrotica > Diabrotica undecimpunctata. Next base: position 157,102,321 of record NC_092806.1, on the reverse strand, counting down.
CTTGCTGACAAACCTGAGAGAATCTACAATATAGATGAAACAGGATTTTCGAGTGACCCCTCTAAAAAAAAAAGTTGTTGGGAAGCAAGGAGCACCATGCACAAGAACCACCAGTGGACAGTGGATTAATCGTTTTTATAGGCAAAAATATCTGGGATGAATGGATGGCCGACGAACATGATGCCTTCCCTGGTACTGCTTATGCCGCTACTAAAAAGGGCTGGATTGAAGCTATTTTATTTCGCAACTATTTTGAGCGTACTTTTGTAAAAAATATTGGTCCTGATCGGCCTATACTAGTTATCTACGACGGACATTCAACCCACCTCACGACAGATCAATTACGCGAGATCGGAAGGAATCACCATCCTCAAACTACCGGCTCATACAAGTCACATTCTCCAGCCATTGGATTTAGCGGTGTTCAAAGCTTTAAAATCAATGTGGGACGAAGAACTTGTGAAGTGGCAGCGACAGTTTGCTGGTCGGAGACTTCCTAAAAAATCTCTAGATGTGACAGATGTTGCCACCTTTGAGACAAACTCGTGAGTATCATATTTCAACAATATGGACGTAGGATTTTAGCGAGCTACTCTCGTAACCTTATGATTTTTTTCTCTGTTTTTCAGATGTCCAGTATCTTTCGAACATCTCCTACTACAAACCGTAAAAAGCGGAACACCAACTCCAGCAAAGAAGAAGAGAATTGCAGCAGGCAGTGAAGTAATCACTGCCGGACCCAGCAAAGGCACCTTCCAATACGATGAGTCTGAAGGTAGCGATTTCGTGGGCCAGATTTGGTTAGAAGTAGAAGATGACGAGGAGGAACTATTTCTTGGTTCTCCGCCTGAATTTTCTGTGGGAGACTGGGTTCTGGTGGCTTTCAAAAGCCAAAGTCGGGACAGAAATGACATTTTATATATAGGCCACGTGATTTCTCTCACTGAAAGTGATACCCAGGTGAAGTTCCTGAGGAAAAAAACAAAATGCTTTGTTTTTCCTCAGGTGGAAGATAAGCAGATGGTCCGGAAATCATTGCAGGATACGGATTTTCTTTGGTAGAGCAATAAACGTTGACTTCAGCCATGATCTTGGTATTACTTCGTTTAAATATATGATGTTTTTGTTAGTCGTTGAGTACCGTCAGTGTTAAATAGCTTTATGAGTTCAGCATATGCATTGTCAGGTCCAGGAGCTTTGCCATCTTTTAGTTGTGATATTGCTTTTTCCACTTCATCTGATGTGATTGATAAGTGGTCATTACATATGTAAGATGGATGTTGTTCGGACCTATTATCATCAAAGAGTTCTTGTATGTATTTGGCCCATATGCATATTTCTTGATTTTTATCTGTGACGATGTTCCCCTGTTTATCTTGCAGTTTGCTAGTTGTGTTGGATTTTTGACGACCAGCTGCTTGTTTTACTTTTTTATGCATATTAAATGTATAGTGTTTTTGTTCCTATCCTATTATATCCTATTAGATATGACTCTATCTCTTTACACTGTGTTTTTAAATAATTTTCTTTGGGCTTTCGTATTTCGGTTCTTCGTTGTCTCTGAATATTTTTTTACATTCTTTTGTTATTCTTTGATTTTCTTTTTTCTACCATTAGTTGCAGTAAATTGTCAGTCATCCAACTTTTCCTCTTCTCTTTATTTTCTATTAGATGTTCTTCTCTGATTGTGTTAAAGGTTTCACATATATTCTGGAGTGATTCTTCTGGATCATATGTTTGATCCATGTTGCTTAGCTTTTCTGAAAGAATCCGTGCGACTGTCTCCTTTGTTTCCTTATCTTTTAGTCTTCTCATATCACATTTTTTGTAAATATTCTTTTTTATAATCTTTTTAAATCTAAACCTAAATTTACCAATAACAGGAATATGATCTGACGATACGTCAACATACTCTTTTTTAGCTGAATAAAATTTTTTATAGATGAATAAGTTCGCCTCTTGGTGTATGTGCGGTAGTTTATTATTTGCTCTGTCTACGATTTGTTTGTCTACTCTTCTTTTATTCTATCTTTCTCATCTCTCTCCAGCTCTCCCGTGTACTGCTTTTTAGTCAACCATTCTCCCGGATCTCTTTAGCGAAGTCCTTGATTAGTTTAGCTATGCAATCATATAAATATCAATGCAGTTATCAGGGCGTAACACGTGAAACCATAAGTGAGAGTTGAGAGTGAGAGTCTTAAACAAAAGATACTACCTCTATCTTCTTCTTCTTCATGTGCCATTTCCTCTAAGAAGGTTGGCAACCATTATGGCAATTCGCACTTTCGATACCGCTGCTCTAAAGAGGTCAGCAGAAGTGCAGTTAAACCAAGCTCTCAAAATGTTTAACCAGGAGATGCGTCCTCTTCCGCGACTCCTTCTACCCTGTATTCTTCCTTGCATTATTAATTGCAACAAGTTATAACGCTCGCCCCTCATGACATGTCCCAGATATTGTAGTTTTCTGACTTTAATTGTATTTAAAACCTCTTTATCTTTTCCCATTCTTCTCAACACCTCGACATTCGTGACTCTATCCACCCAACTATGATCTATTCTAATCTGTCCGAAACATCTTTCTTTAATGTCCAAACCTCCAACCCCTAAAATAATACAGAGAACACATAGCATCTTATCTTTAAAGAAATTGAAATGTCCCTGCTGCAGAGTACTTTTTTCAGTTTGTTGAAAGAATTTCTTGCCTGTCCTATTCTTGCCTTAATCTCTTCTGTGTATTCATTATTTTCGTTAATTATTGTACCCAGATATTTATATTTTTCAACTTTTTTAATTTGTTCTCCATGTATTGTTATGTTTTCTTGGCGCTGTTGGGCTTTTGTAATTACCATGAATTGTGTCTTTTTGTGTTTGTCTTCACTGACTTCTACCACTCTGTCAACCATTTGACTACCTATAAGGCAGCCAAAACTGTAGCTGTTAATAAAAGGAAAAATAAATAAAACACATTTAACCACTAGACAACATTTATTAAAAATTAATAGTCACCACTGGTTATAAAAAATATATATCATTTATTTACTATTTAGCACAATCGGAATACTGTAAGCAAAGTCTCGTTGCACACTTAAGGGAGGTATATAATGCGATCTTTATGGCAGCACTTTTAAAAATATAGACCAGACGACATTTTCTAATATTCTACTAGTTTAAAGTTAATCTGATTAAAGGCTGTATAAATTTATTACGTCTTAATCTTAAAACCTAGACAAATATGGTTTTTATAATAGATTTTCCAAATAGCTGCGAGAAGAGTAATGACTGAACACCGATTGAGCACAGTAAGAAGAATAATAGACTTTTTTATCTTAGTATATCAATATAATGTCAAACAGGGTATTGAAACAAAGATCTTATCACTGCGCAATTTGGTTCACTTAAATATGTCTGATATCTCTCTAAACATTTCAATTTACATTAAATCGGTTAGTCATTGAAATAAAATGCGATAACCAAAGTGATATAGTAATTCTTCTGTCCAAACAAGAATAAAATAATATTTGTTATCACAACACCCAATTGGTTGACGATTTCCGACTGTAATGCAGTCTATCTTAAGTTTAACTTCATACATGAACGAAGATTTATCAAAGTGTGAAAGATCCAGTGTCTACCCCATGTATTGATCGTGTTGTATAAAGTTACGGTTCAGTGACATTCAGAGACCATTCGTTTACGTTTAGTAAACGTGGCATGAAAATGCCATATGACGCTTCCGTGTTCGAAAAATGAGTTTAGTCAACAAAAAATTAGGTACTAGGCTGACTTATTAAATCATTGCTGCGGGCGGCATTACACAAAACTTTTGAAAAAAAATTAACTTGGCCGGTAGAAGATGGTTACCAATTGAGTACTGAATACTTTGAACTTTAAACACCCCCACTACTCCCACTTTGACGTCATAAACCTACGCATTTCATGTCAACATAGAGTAAGGGCCATCAAAGCGCTGACTCAGCATTTTATGGAATAAAGCTTCAGAATTAATGAAATATCAGAATGGGAGTGGTATGCTATAAATTATTCATCTTTTTACTACCGTGTTTTTATTACAATTTGAATGATTTTGGAATAATCTTTTAATCTAAACCAGTGAAGAACCAAAAGGTGTTTTCCAACATTATCTCAAGATTTTTTTAATCTGATCAGAGAAGTTTGGTTGGGGAACTTATCAAATTGGTGGTACAACTATGGAATGTTGAAGATGCCTATAGAAAAAAACTTAACTACGCAGTCCTAGCAGCATAACCAAAATATTACATTAAATTGTTTACGCTCTCTTGAAAGCTCCAACTGTTTTCCACTTAAAAATCATTTTTCTATCTTCATTTATGCGTTTACACCACAATTATTGATTTAAGTAGCATAAGCGTGCGTGCATAATTTTCTCTACATTTGTCATTAATAAGAACGAAAATCAGAGAAGCGAAAGAAAAAGAAGCAAGGGAAAGATGCGAAGAAATTGAGACTCTGCAGTCAAAGTACGATAGTCACAATGTACATAGGAAAGTTAAAGAACTCACAGAGGGACTAAGACGAACACAGAAAGGAAATATAACTGATTCTGACGGAAACATCATCTTGGACAAACAGAGTAAAATAATAACGTGAAAAGAATATCCAGAAAAACTATTTGAAGACCAAAAAGATAACACCTTTGAGCTAGAAGAAAAGGTAAATGATGGGCCAAGAATATTACAACAAGAAGTTTATTCCGCAATAACACAGTTAAAGGATGGCAAAGCGACAGGCCCTGATAATATACAAGCAGAACTACTCAAACTAATAGACAACGAATCAATAGCAATAATCACAAAGATATTCAACAACATATACAACTCTGGAGAAATACCAACAGAATGGCTGAAATCTGAGTTTATCGTACTTCCAAAAAAACCAGCAGCCAAAAATTCAAAGATTACCGTACTATAAGCCTCATGAGTCATCTCCTAAAATTGTTCCTAAATATAATTCATAAGAGAATCTACAAGCGGTGTGAAAGTCAAATTTCCCATAACCAGTTCGGGTTTACAAATGCTGTTCGTACTAGAGAGGCTTTGTTTTCAGTACAAGTCTTAACCCAGAGATGCAGAGACGTCAACTGCGACGTATACGTATGTCTGGTTGATTACGAGAAAGCATTTGATCGAGTACAGCACGCCAAGGTGATGCAAATACTAAAAGAAACAGGAATTAACAACCAAGATCTGAAAATAATTAGAAATCTAGTGGAATCAGACAGCAAATCTCAGAGTTGGAGGTGAACACACTGACTATGTGAAAATCATGCGTGGAGTGAGGTAAGGCTGTATTTTGCCTCCTCTAATCTTCAATCTGTACTCTGAAAGAATATTTATCGAAGCTTTGCACGAAACTGAAAAAGGTATTCTACTAAATGGTTACTGGCTAAACAACATCAGATATGCAGATGACACCATAGTATTTGCAGACAACTTGGAAAACCTACAAGTTTTTATGAACAAAATCACTTATTACAGTCAACCAAGTACCCAGCACATGAGTGGATCCACATATACTGCGATGGATCCTCGATGCCGGACTCGGGAAGAACAGGAGCAGGATACGTCTCAAAGTTCTTCAAAGGCTCTATAGCTGTGGGTGCCCCCCTCACCAACTACGACGGCGAAATTGCTGCTATACACGAAGCTGCAAAAAATCTTGAGAATTTCCAACACCCCCAAAAAGTTGCCTTTTTCATCGACTGCCAAGCCGCAATCCTCGCCCTGTCGACAAATCGATACACCGACTGTGCCAAAACAATATCTTGCCGCGTCCAACTATCGAACTTGATGGAAAAAGGGTGGCTGATTACTCTACAATGGATCCCTAGTCATGTCGGTGTTGAAGGAAATGAAGCGGCGGATGAACTTGCAAAAGAAGGCACTACTCTTCCACAGCCCCCTAGCTTCCAATCGTACACATCAGCAAAGTCCACCATTAGAAGAGGAATCAAAGCGAAGATAAAAGAGCAGCAAATACAAGCCGGTGCTGGAAAATCTTGGGCCCACCTAATAGAGTCACCAATCCCTCGCAACTTGCCGAGACCCATTAGTGTAGCCGTGTTCAGAACAACTACGGGGCATGACTACCTGGCCTCCCATCTACATCGCATCGGCGTCCACGAAAATGACAACTGTCCACTATGTGATCAGCCCCAGATGGATGCTGCTCACCTTCCAGAGTGCCCAGCCCTGAAAACAGACCCACCCGAGGAGGATGAAGATCGCCTATGAGAAACGGCTCGTCTATACTGGTCAGCGCGCCACCAAATGGCTAACATGCCAAGGGTGGGCGTTGGCTAGTAAGTAAGTAAGTACTTATTACAGTCAACAATATGGACTCAATATAAACGTTAAGAAGACAAAGCTTATGATAATTAGCAAGAAAAGGATAACAGAAGGTCAACTCTACGTCAACCAATCCCCTGTAGAAAGAGTGACAAACTACAACTACCTCGGCACCATAATAAATGAAGAATGCACCAACAACCAGGAGATTAGAGCACGCATCGGAAAAGCTAGATCCACCTTCAATCGGATGGGGGCCTTCTTCAAGAGTCACAACCTCTCTCTTAATACAAAAGTAAGAGTGCTGCGATGCTACGTCTTCTCTGTCCTTTTTAATGGTGTTGAATCGTGGACATTAAACGAGGATATGTGCAGAAAACTGGAAGCATTTTAGATGTGGCTATATCGGAGAATGCTTAAGATCCCGTGGACTGACCGAGTCACAAACGAGGAGGTCCTCAGAAGAATGAATAAGAACTGAGAGGTACTGACCACCCTCAAATCTCGGAAGTTACAGTTCTTTGGACATATGCGAAATTAATCCAGATATGCTCTCCTTCAAGCCATCTTGCAAGGAAAAATATTAGGAAAACGAGGTCCAGGAAGAACATCTTGGTTAAAGAACCTCAGAATCTGGTTCAATACAACATCTGTGCAGCTTTTCCGCGCTGCTGCAGATAAGATAAAGATTGCCATGATGATCGCCAACATTCGTAACGGATAGGCACATCAAGAAGAAGGTATTTGTTTCAAATTTGACATATGGATCATTTGACAGACGAAGAAAAATGGAGGCGGAGAAGGAGAAGTCGACGACAGACAGAAATTATTTAACAGATGACAATTTGACAGACGGAGAAGACGGGCTGACATTTTGACGGACGACAGTCGCAGACGGAAAAGAAGACCAAACATTTAACAGAAAGAAGAAAAATTGACACAGACCAAGAAAACACCTGTCTAATCTGACGGCAAAAAATCAAAGGATTCTGCTTCTTGTCCACGGTCGACGAAATTTTTCCTCAACCCACCCGTACTCTTCAAGAAAATCATTTTTTAGCAGATCTTCGAAAAATGAAACGACACAATAAGAAGAAAACATTATCTAACATCTAAATACTGTCGTGGCGGCTCTCGTTTAATACCTTTTTCTAGTTTTCTTCGTCTTTATTTCGTTTTCCTATGTTCTAGTTTCATTCCAAAGGTGAAATCTCATCATACTTGTCTAAGTCAGTAAATAAAACAGTGTAACAGTCGGTCTATATCTTATACATTACGTAAAAACATCTACAAATACTTAAATTTATGTAGTAAGCTGTAACATAACAAAAAATTATATGCTTCAAAATAATACAAGATCATAAGTCTTTTTAAGTATATGAATGTTTAATACTTTGTATTTTTAGGAACAACGATCCCTTTGAAGGTTTTAAAACATTTAAACTATTAATAAGTAATCATATAACTTAATATATCAATGCCACAATAAACTCAGCATTTTAAAGTAAAAATGTCTTGTGCATTTTGATATAAAAGGTACAAACAGTTGGAGAAAAGAATAGCACTGGTGGAAACAAAAGAAGTAAAATAGTGAAATGAACGAATGTACTCTAATGCGTCGTTATCTAGTATATTTCATGGGAATGAACCACAATTTTAATTTAACGTAAGTTAAATTCACTTTGACTTCACTCCCTCCTAGGTTAGCTTTCCTGATCGTGATGAGCTCATCTGGTTTACAGATGGATCCAGAATGGACAAACAAGCAAACGCTGAAGAGCCAGGTTCTCGAATTCTTTTTACCAGTCTTTTAGACTGAGACCTTGACGATCTTATTTTTGAGTCAGGCATCTCTAAAGGCCTTGGAAGTATCCAGAGTTAGTTTCAAGCTAATTTTGGAATGCAAAAGGCTCTAGTTGTCGTAAAATGGACCAACAAAATAAACTTAATATAGTTACCGAAAGACTTAGGTACAGTCGACAGGAACGAACGGTCCGATTTCCGGATAAGACGGACTTATCCACTCTCCCTCTGGAATTCGAACCTCTGATTGAAGTGTCCTTCAGTACCAGTAGCGGTAGTTTCAAGAAGCTTCTAACGCAGAGGTTCCAGGACTCTTGGGCTACTGATGGAGGTATGAGACAGGCTATACTCCATATAGCGAAGTCTTCCAAGATTCCCTAAACCCAGCTCCTCCTAGTTTACCATAGCACATGCTCCTTAGCTGCTGAGTAACCGTAATAGCTACACCACTGCTTACTCAGACGACATCTACTTAAATTGGTAGATAACTTAGGATCATATCCTCTGTCATTGCACAATACTAGCTTCCGAAGTTGACAAGATCGGTGTTCATCCAGCCGTGTAAGTTGAAGAAGGCAATTTTAAGGAAGCTTGTAGCTTTTTATAAAGTCTATTAAAAGATTAGACCACTCTGATAGTAGGATGGGCTCAAATTACTCTCAGGTGTGGATCCCTGCTGATCCGAAGTGAAGAATAGGGAGCTCCGAGAAGCTGGGATGGTACAAAGGAGCTTCCCTAACAGACCCAAGTGTCTCAGAAAAGATCCTATTTACCAATGAGGGAGCTGAATAACTAGCAGGATGTTTAACCTTACTGAATGAATTTAGGAGAAACTCAGGATGAAGTAAAATGAAAAGAATACCAAGGCAACAAAAATGGAGACCCTCTGTAAGAACTGCTATTAACAGAAGAATGAAGAAGGCAGAAGAGTATTAACTAAAAATAAATCAAGAGAAGAGAAAGTATATGGTAATGGGAAATGCGCATCAAGGGCATGAGGCTTAGTTAAAGTACAAATAACATCGACTGAAGGTGAACCACGTAAAATACTGTCAAAAACAGCAACTTTCGAAGAAAATATCTCGAAGATACACATATATAAGATGTAGCGGAGGTTTTAAGCACTTCAGAAGAAATGGTACATCAGATTGTAAATAAAGAACTCAGTATTTAAAAGCTTTCTACAATATTGAAGTTACATTTTTTGTTAAATGCTGTTGTAAACGAAGATTTGGCAATGAAAAAAAAAATACTTCATCGCCAGTCTGTTATGGATTTTACTAGTGAGAGAATCCACATACTCGTATGCAAAAATTTATTCTAGAAATCCATAAAAACGGAAACAATATTCAGTCAGCACTCTCACCAGACTCCTCTCTATCCTCGGACAAGTCTTAGAATACTCAAAGAGATACGTCATTGCCGTTATTTCTTTCTTCGTTCTTAGTCAACCTACAGTGTTATCAAAAAACTTTTCCTGCTTAGAATAGTAATTTCTCTTACTGGGACTGTTCGTATCATATACTGTTGACACAACGTTCCTCAAAAAAACTTAAAAAAAAATGAATACGGATCCAGTATAAATGACATAAAGTATTAAACGTTCATAGATTTTTGTTCGCTATGCTGTTAGTCTTAAATCTTAAACCAATAAAATTGGGTGTTAGTAACTATTCATAAAACTATCAATAAAATATTTGTATATAAACTTTACAAAAAAACAAGAGAAAATTATAACAATCGGATAGCGATTCATTTATTGCAACTAACTAGATATATGCACCAATTCCTTATACTAAGAGCACCAGAGCGAAAGTTTATGATTATAGATTAGTTTACATAACAGCTATCTTAAATCATACCTTTAAAGTTTGAGCCTTGAATCCTTTGGACTTAGTAGTTCAGGGAAATAAGCAAAAAAGTACTATGTTTGTGACATTAACCCCGAAAGGCAAAGTATGGTAGTAGGATTCTATATATCAGGAACCTATATGTTTCCTGCAGTCCATTTTTTGGACTTTGGACAAATTATGGTATAAAAAAACGTCAATTTTCATTTTTTTTTTCGGTTATCAGCAAAAAGTGAAGCAATTGAAACAAATTTGGGAGTAGGAATCTTATAAATCATATAAAAATCTTCAAAATGGTGATGTTTAAATGTTTCTATCCTTATTTGTTGCTTGGAAAGTTGCAAAATAACTCAGAAATTTCGGTTAATTTGCATCGCCCGTGTTTAATATTTCTCCCCCATAAATAGTGCAAGGGTCCAATACTTTGGTTTTAAGTCAAGCTTCGCCTACAAAAAACGTTTTAATCTCTGCTTCAATTGTGACAACTGTCAATTTACCTCCACCTTCAGTTAGTGCAAATTTAACCCCACTATCGCCTCCTTGCGGTGTATCTACAGTGGAATTGGCTAAAATAGCTTCGCTAATTCACGAAAACCAAATACTCCTCCCATAGCCTCATACTGTCACAGTTACCATCTCAGTCACCTTACGACAAAATGTTACTCACAGCATCCCACAATCTAATTCATTAGATTGTGGGACCATCCAACGTGTCTTTTCAAAAGAATGTAATATAGCCTCCACTTCAGAAGTCAATCTTAATTTAGTTAATGGTTCCACTAAAGTCTTAGGTATTAACTGATCATCTGATCAAGACGATTTTTCTTTTAAGCAGCCTGTTTGTAAAGAGGCGCCTCCCCTAATAAAAAAAAAGTATATTGCCATATGTTTCACGTATGTAGTCACGTAAGCTGTCACCTATTATAGTACACTCTAAATATTTCTTACAATGTCTCTGGACATTGCCCTTAGATTGGGACCTATTAATCTTTGACTGGAGATCATTGTTGAATACCTTCCAATCAATATCTAAAATTACATTTCCCAGATGCCTGACACCTCCAGTGCCTATATCGGAGGTGCAATTACATTGTTTCGCTGATGCTTTTCAGGACATCTAAACTACTTGTGTTTATATGCGAGTTATGTATATTAGTATATTAGTTAGATATATTAGGTAATTTGGCGACTAATAAAACCGGTCCCTAAGGTCAATCCATTAGGAAATCCGTAAAAATTTGTAGATCTTCCTCATTAAAGTGAAATAAACACTATTCTATTGAACACCCAGAGATATATACGAAAACATTTTCTTCCAGCTGCACAATAAAACTTGCAGATACATCTTAGAGACCTTTACATGGCAAAAATAATATTGATTTAAACTATTAATTATGATAAACTTTCGCTACGTGGTGCTCTTTTACCGCAAGAATTTTTCAAATTCTTACAGCTAAAACTTAACATCAAGTCTACTTACTTTATATATATCTAAACATGGATGGATTAGCATAAAAATTTTGATCTTATTTACACGAGTCACAACCAAAAAACAAAAAGATCTAAAACATATCTTACATATATATTAACTGGCGCAGTCATGGTATCGTGTTCAATTAAAATTAATCTAGTTTCACATTAGCTTCCTTTTTACCTTCTAGATAATTTAAAATTAAATTGTATCATAGCGTATTGCAATGCGCTGAAGAAGGATTGATTGGATCATATTGGAACAGGAAATAAATTGGGATCGGCCCCGATTTGGAACGCAATCTTTTAATATTTGTACCGCAGTTCATCACTGTGTGAATCTTCCTGTAAAGGTACTTTCATTTTATTTTTCTATCGTTGATCGAGAACAATAGAAAATTATAGGAGGGTAGTTTGTCATTAATCTAGCGTTCAATAGCTGACGTTATCTGAGAACGAATTGTTCTTGATCTTGATCTGTCAATAATCTGTGAAAATATAAAAAATGGGTTTGTTATCTACTATATTTAATGGCAATGAACCACAATTTTAATTGAAAATTCGGTTAATTAGTCCAGGAAAACAATTCACCTCGCAATTTTTTCGGAAAAGATTGATTTACTCGAAAGTTTGAGAATAAGTAGTGGATAGGAATCCAAGGATCAAAATGCTGAAAGACGCTTTTACTATGGGTGTAGTTTTGCCTCCATCTCAAGGGTGGAAATTTTTTATTATATTTTGACCGCAAAAATTGGTAGACAAATGAATTCTAAGCAAAAAATAGTCTATACATTTTTTTGATCAAATTAATAGTTTTCGATTTATTCGCTATCGAAAGTGTTAGTTTTATATCGAAAAAATCGATGTTTTTAATCAGTTTTTTGCTAATATCTCAAAAATTATTCGTTTTATTAAAAAAACTGTAACTAACGAAAATGTACCTTTTGAAAAAAAAAAACAAAATGTTTTTTGTTTTAATTTTCTTTAAGACTTATTATTAAGCGAGCTCTACTTTATTATAGGTTAGCTCTTCTTCGTCGAATGCTAAATTTTTGGAGTTTTTAAAGTCAAATGACGGGAAAACTATGCATTTTTCGAGGATGACTTATAGAAACTGATTTAATGTATTTAAAAAACTATCTTTAAAAAAAAAGTCCCTAGCGCAACAACTGAGTGACTTATGATGAAAAGAAAGTCGGTCCCTATTTTTTTCAGCAAGAAAGTAAGCGAAACAACCCCCTAATCACCACCCTCACTAAAATTAGTCATTGACCTGGTAATCTTCTTTATGTATGTATTATTAATAAATAAATACATTCAAAGAAACAGTCAATGCAGTGAAGCAAAAATGACGAATACCCAAACCGATCGGTTGGAAAGATGCACAAAACACATACCTCGCTGGCAGGAAACCATTCTACAGGCAAGATTACTCCAACTGAAATAAGAATTGATCAACCACCCACTTTATTCACCGGTTTACCCCTCCCCCGTGTTTATTCTTTGTGCATAAATTAAAAAAAACTCGGATACATGTGAATTTTTATTCAACATATTGTTAAAAAGCCACGATTTTTCTTCTTCTTCTGGATTCTTCCAACGTTTACTTAAATTATCTCGAATTTTATTATACAGATATAAAAAGACCGGTTTCCATTATATAAGTATTAAAAAGTGTAAACACATAAATCCATTCGTGTAACAATTGCAAAACTTGCCAAGTGCTATATATGTAAGTTATTATAATTACTATAAAAATATGATTCGCAAAAAAACAATTTGACATTTAGCATTAAAAATATCCATCTAAAGCACGGACGTCGAGAGCAAACGATGAGATCCATCAATATTATTCGTGATTCTATAATTTATTTACCCAAATCGATTATAAAAACTACAACAATAATTAAGGAATGCATCTTTTATATAGAATAAATACTCCATTAATAATTGGACAGAGATATTTTATTGGAATGCATATTTCCTACAACTTCTATTCCATGTCGATTTTAAATGGTCAATGTTATGCTGTCGCAGATATACAGATCTTCAAAAGAGTAGTTTGAGGTAATTCATACTATAAGAACGTTTGCACTACATAATCAAGTCTGCTTGATTGACCAGAGATCATATTTTATATCGGCAACACTGCTGCGCTACGTTATTTACAACAGTAATCAATACAATAGATATCATTCCTTCGACAGGTGAAGAGCTGGTAAATTGTTGGTACCATTAGCTTGCGCAGGACATATTTCTTTATTAAAAACATGATACATGAACGTCTTGTTTTTCATTCTACTGGTAAAGTGATGTTTTTTTAATTTAATCTATGCCCTTCAGGATCGATCACATCACATATTTATTACCAGTCACACAACTGATTTCATGATTTATTTAAGAATCACACAGAGCAAAGAAAGGGATGTGAATAACATTCAACAACAAAGTCGTCAAATTTGAACCCATAAACTCAAAAATAATAAATAGAGAAAACAGGAGAAAAAATTCTTATAGTTTTATGAAGAATATCAACTTTAGATAGAACAAACTAAAATATCACATAAATAATAATAGTGAGAGATGGAAGAATAGAAAAAGATCCAAACAGAAGCTTAGTAATACAGTAAAGCGACCTAGTTCTTTTACTAGGAGGCTATGAAAAACTGAAGACAGACATTTGAATGGAACAAAGAGAAGAACAAGCAAAAAGTCGAAGAAAGCAACTAACATATACTACACATTAAATAAAACATTACTCAGAAAGAAAGAAATGAAAAGAAGAGTTAAACTTAAATAAAGAGTTCATTTTTAACACTCTATAAGTAGACAATAGTATTGTTTGGACAAAGAAAAGAGATTTATAAAGTACGAAGAATCTCACAGAAATGTCATAAACATTATAATTATGTCTCACAACATTGGAAACATCTAAAAACATTATCTTTTAAGGTCAGTGTTTAATGTTAATGTCCAAAGCTGTTATATTGTGGTCATAGTTAAAAAAAAAATAGATACAATTTGAAGAATCTGTAACAGTATAAATTTTTCACTGCTGATTAATGACACACAGTAGAAGTTGTAGGAAAAAGTTAATAATACTGGTATTCCAAGGTCTAATTAACAAATTTAAAGACATGTTTTATGTAAGCTACAATTTTTGCATAAAAGGTTTGAAAAAGTAGTTCAGATATATCTTGTTTGTCCTACTTTCCTCTTAAATTGCTGGTATATCACTTGGTTAATTTGTTCTTGTTCTCTATATAAACGTTCCTCCGCATTACAGGGAGGTTTATATTAAAGATTGACTAAGAAATACAGTACATATCAACCCCGTGATAACTAGAAAAATACAAAATCACCAACATAATACACTTTGTTCAACAACTCTTGAATCTATGTATAAATATCACGTGCCCCCTGTAAAACGCTATCGACGCCTATGGTCAAAACAATTACGGTAAGATCTATATAAGCTCACGTATTGGACGTTTATTTAGTATCGACGTCAAGGTCAATGTATTTACGTATATTCTTAAGAAAAATATCTTTCACATTACCACAATTGTTGTTCTGTGAGTTGTCTAAGTATGTCTCTAGAAGTTGGTAGAATTCTCGGTAGATGTCGCCGCCTAAGGGGTACTAAAGAAGATATTTGTTTAATTTACTAAATAGTAACAATCTAGATATAATATTAACTGTCTAGTTTATACAATGTGTCACAAAAAGTTTTGTTATAATTTTTATAAATAAATATATCAAGCAATTATTTATTGAATAAATTAATAAGAAAAAACTTAACCTTTCTTATCAATATGGCAACAATTACATCAATAATGTAACTTCTTAAATCTATACACTGTCAACAATGTCAATTTTATCTTCAAACTTCATTTTACTGGCATTTCTAATACACACTATATATGTATTTTATCAAAAATATTTGTTTTTGTGACATGTAAGATAAGCTTTTTCTACTTCTTAATAAACATTTTTGGAAGACACTATATATTAAAAGGTTTAGTCCTCTGAAATATCATTAAAATAATTTAACATTACCTCTTCAAATGATCGATAAACAGCTTGGAAAATAGGCTGTTTTTCTGAATGGAAAAATCCCCTAGAGCCATGAATTACAGCTACACCTTCAGATTCAGCTGGTTTGCACACACTGGTATACATGCAGTGGTCCGGCCTGTAGTTAAAACGGCAGGAATAAATGTAGAGTTTATCTAAAATGAATAAAAAAAACATCAAAATGACATCTTTGTATTTCTTGTGAAATCATTTATGTGATAATATGTAGAATAAATCTTAAATAATGGGCAAAATTGTAACTGTTTCTTCAGAAGTGAATAATAAATGTAGCCATTTTCCTAATTGTCTACCTGAAGATTAGGGTACATAAGTGCTTCTTACTGCTATTTTTCAGTTCTGCCAAATTATTCCTGCTAAATAATATTAAGAGAATGAAAAATATTCCATATCACTAATAACACAAAAGAAAATTAAATAACACCTTACTTTACTTATATTTTTTATACTTACCAGGATGATAATGAAATATTATATTAATAATATCTTGGTCACCCCAAGTTATTTTAAGTTTGTATTTTTTGTAAATAGGAACCACATATTCCTTCCATTGGAAGGCTCTCATTCTGGTTAAATTCATCAACATAACACCTGAATTTACGCCTGAAACAACAATATATTGAAAAAAATGTAATTAACACAATAGCAAAAACAAAGGAAATAACAATAAAATAAATGGAAGATAACTGAAACTTAATAGGAAACAAGGGACACCAAAATAGGTACATAATTATCAATTCATAGAAACAAAATATTGTGACGAATTAAAGCATGAGATCTAAAGAGGCACAAATAGACAATTTACTATCTATAAGCTATTAATAAATCATCTTTCCTTGAAACTGACCTAATTTTCCATAGTAGGGATGTTTGGCAAATCTGTTATACCACCCTACATTTGGATCTTCATGTTCTGGAGCTAATGCAGCCATTTGACTAGAGTTAAACTTGTTAAAATGCTCCCAAACAGTTTCTACTGGTGTCAAAAATAAAGTATCTGTATCCATATATAAAATAGAATCTACATTTTCTAGGAGATTCTAAAAGATAAAATTGTTTAATCATAGTCTGTGTCACTGAATGTTCTTTACTTACTGGCAAGAATAATCTCTGTGCAGCACATGGTTTAAAAAGCTTCTTCCATTCCAAGGGATTATCTGAAGGAAATGTCAATGGCAAAACTTTAAAAGTGAATCCATTATTCATGAAAGCTTTCCATTCTCCTAACTGAAAATCAATATGGAGTATTATTATAAAGTGAACAATACAATTAAGCAATTAAAACATGTTTTAACGACTTACTTTTTCATTAAAACTATCAATTAGCCTCTCTTCGGATACTATAATAAAATTAAGCTTCTCCTTGCTGAACATAAGAGCAGATTTTAGCATATTCAGTGTTTCAAATAGCCTATCTCCACAGGCCACAACTGCCACCACAATATCTGACCTAAAAATACAAACATTAATAATTATTGAATAAAGAAAATATACTTATACGCTGTAGTACCTTTTAAAATATATTCTTTCAGTGGTAACTTCATTATCCTCCACCACTTCTTCAAAATCTTCCTCTAATATGTCTGTACTGTTAATTAGTCTTATACTATACAAGTAAAAAATAACTAGAGCTATTGAGAGTAGTATCCCAAGTTGCAATATAGTATACAGTCTCATGTTTTCTCTTGTTGAAAATGTTTTTCACATTTTGAATAATAAAAATGTAAATATAAACAATTACAAAAACATAACCTATTGATTGGTTGGTAATTGACAACTTAAAATTGTAAAACTGACGTCATTTCATTGACACTACAGCCAGTTTTTGTTGGGTGTTAGAACTACTATAAAAAAATATAATAAGCAATTAATAATATAATAGTCTCCCGTTTTATACAGCTGTCGCGGCTTTGGGAGTATAGCAGGGTAGTCTGCTATATCTAGGGCCTACGGTATACAAGGAAGGTAACATGGCCAGTGCTACGCTTCAACCGTATATTAATATTAATAAGCAATTTGAAGGTGAATATTACCCGATAATGGAAAGAAGAAGAAGAATTTGAAGGTTATATAATAAACGTCAAAAGTTAAACCATAACCTCAAAATTATGAAATAGAGATTTTATAGAATTCAAAAATGTTTTTACGCAAAAGTGGAAAGTTATATTGCTTCCTTCCACTTAGTGGATTATTTGATGCAGATAAAGTACAGAATCTAACGAAGACAGAGTTAAACTCAGATAAAACAAATCCTGAAGAAACGGGATGGGATAGACTAAAAAAAATGTTTCAAGTAGAGTAAGTACTTATGAAAATTGCTTTGGTTGGCGAATTGTAAGAACGTCAACTTACTGGGCATAACAACTCATTGGTTGTGAGTTCGAAACAGAGCGGAGATGAGAATTTTTATTAAAAAAAGTCTCTTCCTTGTCACATTGGTACTCACCTGATATACCACAGTTGTTAGATTCTTTGTTAAGTCGACGAAGCCGACTTTATTTAGTAACAAGGCAATTACTTAACATACACAATGTACAATAAGTTGACATGCCATTAATAGACTGGTTTATAGCAGTATTATGTAAAAAAGTACTTATTAACATTAAATTCAGACATACATCTAGAAGTATTACCTTAAGTAATTACTAGACTAAATGATATCAAAATCTAAAAAGTGTAACAATGTATTTGATTTATTTTTAGTGAATTTGGTAATGTTACAAATGAAGCACAGTCAATACTGCACGTAGGTGCCTTAAGTATATTTTTAGGAGCAATATATGGAGGTGTGATCAATAGTAGACAGGCCTATATGGAGTTTATGAGAAGTAATGAGGCAACTAGCTTCAAAAGTCATCTGGATGCAAAAGTATATCCATCAACTATTTAAATATTTCATCATGATAGCTTATTGTTTTGTAGAGAAAATTGCAAGATGCTGTCACTATAAGTTTTGGAAAAGGGGCCTTTAAATGGGGCTGGAGGTTGACTTTATTCAGCACTAGTTTTGTGTAAGTTTAAAATATCCTGAATAAAACGAAATATTCTTTAGATTTGTTTTAAAGGGCAATTTCAACAATGATTCAAGTTTATAAAGGCAGCTATGGAATCTCAGAATATACAATTGCTGGTACAACAACTGGAGCTTTATATAAGTTTAATATGGGTCCCAGAGGGTGGATTGTGGGTGGAGCACTAGGTAATGTTCTTAATAATAATAGATAAAAATATTGCTGTTAGGTATTGGTTTTGGAAAAAGTAATAGGAGTGGATTAATGTGATGCATTAAATAATTTTTTTAAGGGGGATTTTCTTAATTTATCTATTTTAATGCTCTGTGGAGTATTTATTGTATTAATTAGTTACCCATTTTACTTTGACTATTTGTTTATTGTGTGCCATTATTATGAGCATTTCTTTTATCATGCTTTTCACTTGTTTCTTAGTAGCAAAACTCTGCATTTTGCCATTCTTTCTTAAAATTTTCAATTGTATTCAAAATCTCTTTCATTTTTGCTCATTTTTCATTAGTAGTTACAATTGAAAGAAGAATTAAACTCATATTTATTCCCAATGTTGTTAAATGTTCATAACAGCTTTTTAAATTACAGAGTAATCTCAGGCCCATTTATGACTTATTTATTTTTACTTTTGTGGGTTGTGTTTGGCTTTGTAGCTTTTCTGTTCCATTTAAATACCTGTTTTCCTTCCTAAAATAATTTTTTTTTTTATTCTATATTTGCTTACTTGCCAATTTGGCACTACAAGTACAACTTTTTTCTTTTTTCAATGATTCTCTTCATATATTGTATTTTGTAGTTAATACTACTTTTCTTGCTTCGTTACCTAGTTATTTTATGAGCTGTTTGACCCAATCTTAACTTCTAATAATAATTTCAGGAATTTCTTATACTTAAATATGTATTTTGTTAATGCACACATGGAAATTTTTTGCTTATGGAGTCATAAAATAAGGTGTGTAATATTTCTGTGTAGGCAACACTGATGTTATGAATTTTCATATGAAGTATTTTTATTTTATTATTTGCCCATTCCTCACCTTAATGTTTTACAAGTAAACCTCAATATAATGTTTTTGAAGTCAAAAATGTGTAACCTATATTTTTTTTGCTTCTAGGTGGTGTGTTAGGTACTGTTTGTGGTGGAGTAACTTGTGGTATACTGAAACTGGCAGGAATATCAATGGAAGAGGCAAGGTATTGGCAAAAAAATTGGAAACAATCCAGAGTAGATTATTTTAATAAAGGTGTTAAAGAATATATGGCCAAGGAAGATTTTGCAGTCATAAAATTACATGATGATGCAGTAGGAGAGCAGGGAAAAGATATAAATGTGTTAAATGTAGTAGAAAATAAGGCAAAAGAGACTAATATAAGCAATAAATAAATTTATTTATAATCATCAGTGTTTTTTTATTTATGTAATCTGTTTCAAATTTTATTTTATTAACTAGCCTGGGAAACTCTGTAGTGCCTTTGAATTAATCAATTTTATGTCAAGTTACTAGCTAACTCTTTATAATAAGATAAAATTAATGAAGTTCAATAAAAATCAAAAAGGAGCCAATTTATAAGGCAGGAAAGCAACTATTTGCTGATTGATATCATCTGAATCCTTGAAATAAGAAATTCCTTATCCCTAAATTTTCTTTTTGAGTATTGTTGCATATATTATTCATTTTTCAATGTCTCAGTGAAATTCTTCTCAATATTTTCGTGGTTTCCATTGTTTTTTTGGCTGTGTCAGGCCTTGTTTCTGATGTACACATCGTTATTCTACTATATACTTCTGCTATAATTATATAACTGGGTATGAGGGCGTTCAAGTATTACATAATGCAATTTTTGAAGATTTTTGGCACCCCCAACTCCCCAATTGTGTTACGTAATACTGGAACGACCCTATTTAAATAAAAACCATATATTTATAAAAGCTTTCTTTATTTCTCATCTAGCACCATATAAAAATATAACCAATAATTTAAATAAAGCATCAAATATTTAGTAAACATAGTCTTCTAACATGTTTTGTCAAATAACAAGATTATAAATAGTTAAAAATAAGTACTAAATATAAATAATATTTAGTAATAATTAACGAATAATGATTATCCAGGTTAACAATATATTTACTTGTGACAAAATATTGTTAAGCCACTAATAAAATGTGGAAGCCAAACTTTTGTTTTGTTCTTGTTAGTACAGAAACTTTCAGGGCTTTCTAACAGATGGCAGCACAAATGTTATTTGAGAGACTAATTAGAGATTAGTCTTTTTAAAACTTGCAATTGTTTTTGACAATACTATGACTAGAGACATGTTTGACAAACATATAAGTAAAATAATTTCTAGCAACTAAAATACTGTCATATATTCAATAAATCTGGCATATATACAAGTTATTCAATAATTTGGAAGAAAAACATTATTAAGAAGCAAATTTCTATACAATAACCCTCTTATTATGAATTCACAATTAGTGTATGTAAAAAATTGTATATCAACCAAAAAATTGAAACAATAAGTACTTTATTGTACAAATTTGTACTTTTATGTTGTAAATATCATAGGAGGTTTTATTTTAATAACTTTTTCCTCTAACCTGCAAAATATTAAGCAATCCTACAAAGAAAATTTGTAGCATGGTTAGTGTTGCCATGCTACAATATTATGTATGAAATAAAGATTGCCAAAAAATTTAACCATTGATGTTTTTTTCCTGTAAACCATTTATCTCCAGTAGTACTGTAGGCATTTGGCGTATTTAACAACCCAGTTGGTTTTTGAAAAAATGCCAATTAAGAGCTAAATCATGCATCCATCTTTTATTAACCGAACCAAAAATACCTATTGGTTCTATTTTTTGGTCCTATATTGAGTAAAAAATCTTTTTGGTACACTTTATTTTTATGTAATATAATAAAAGTATTGGCAACATTAAAATTAATTAAAATCAGTCAGTGTGAGTGTATTATATTGATTAATAACACAGAAAGTTTAACGACGAAAATTTATCAAAATTAGTAAATGCAAAAAAAGTTTTGACATGGTTTTTAAAAAAGTAAATTTTCTTAATGGATTAGGGTATAGTGGTATAAGCCTTTTTCGCCTTGTGTTTATAGTGTGTGGTTTTTCAACATTGTGTAGAGCTTCAAACCTTAAAATAAATTATTTCATTCTCTGTAAATATCTAGATCATGTACCATTATATAAAAGTACATGGTACAGAAAATAGATGTAGACCAGGTTGCTGCATCTTTTGAAACATCAAGATCTTGAGAGATGATATGTGACACGTATGTAAATTACATACTAAGAGATAGCTACAGGAATAAGGACAATATGAGTGAGTGAAATTTCTTACGCAAGTAGCTAAGTTTCATAACAAATGATATTCATTACATTATGTTTTATTGCCTACTGACTACCTAAGTAAGTAAGTAAAGAACTTACAACTGGTGCCCTATCTGTGTTATGGTCAGATTCTCTTCTACTCACTCATCTCTGTAAAAGCATTTCTCACATTTAAAGCTTTGCATTCTCAAATTGAACAAAAAACTGAATTCTCAAATTGAAAGTTAAGATGAAAAGAGGACTTTTATTATTTAGAAAAATATATGTGGAAAAAGATAACTGCCCAAATTGGAAGAACATCCAAAAGAATGAGGTAGAAGACTATAGCAGAACAGTCAAAGTACAACAGAGAATAAATAGCAAATGTCGAAATCGAAGATGACTAAGACCATCGTTCTGATGAAAAACTTGTTTGCAATTTGAAGTGAAAACATTTATACGAGTATTTCTTGTTACTAAACTTACAAGATCATAGCCGAAATTTCATACAATTTTGAGGACCTCGAGGAAAAATTAGTCTTCAAAATAGATAAAAAAAGTTAAAAAAGCATTTTATCGAGTTTATTGAACAAAAAATGAGGCTATTTTGAATAATCAATCCTTCATTTTCATCTAATCATTTTCATCATATCAAATTTGATATAAAACTAGAATTTTCTGTGTTATCAATCAATGAGAAATAAATTGTAACTACATATTCTTCAAATATATTCTAAAAATTCCAAGATAACTAATTTTATATTCACTTTCAATAAATTATATAATAAAATACAGTAACTTACTTCCAAACATTATCAAAAAATCAGAGAAAACAGCCTTTTTATTTATTTCTTGCCTGATAAATCATTGAGCAAAAAATTTGACGCGGTGTGACTTGTAAAGGAACAAAACATAAAATAAACACTTTAAATCAGGCGCTCATCCATATCATTCGTTGTTGTTCCTGGTCATGCGCTTTGGGCCGCGGTTTGGAGGTCCTTTCGGCCTAGCGAACTGAGGTCTATGTAGGCTATTTGTTGGATGGAGTTCTTCATATAAGAATTTTTCAGTGAGTTCGTCTCCAGAATCTATTTCCACCTAAACATATAAAATTATTTCTTCATTACTAACTATAAAACACATTAGTTTTCAATTTAAGAATGCATAAAGAATCGATGGGGCATGTTGTCTAGTCAAACAGTCATTTTTCTAAAGGATGCTATTTTCTGGACGATGAAGTCTTTCATTTTTTAGTTTTTCTTTGTAAATGATAAAAATACTTGTCAAAATATATTTAAAATTAATTTTGGGAGACCTGTCACTATAACTGAACTTTTCTATACCTAAGCTCTTCACAATTTTAAAGAAAATTAGTAAAATTACTGTGATGAATACCATTTTTAATTCATTTTCCCAAAAATGTTTGTTAAAAAATTAAAACTCACTAAACTTGTCTCTAGCTCTACATAATATTATATATAATGGCTCTATATAATATACCTAATGTAATATTCTTGATGTTTATTATCCACATTAACAATAGTTAATAGGGATAATTAACTTAAAAACTGTTATATAACTGTTACTTTCACTACAAATACAAACCTTTTTGGCAATTTCAATTCCTAGATTTGATATGGTATCTGTTAGTGGATTTTTACAACTGGAATACAACATCCTTTCCTTAATAGGGCAATTATATCCTGGCATTGAGTAAATAAAAACTGAAAAGAAAAAATTAATATTAATAAAAGAGTTTTTCATGACCAAGTTTTTGTTTTATTTGTACATAAAGCATACAAAAATTACTATGACAAAAGAGTAAATGTAGGTCTTACATATATTTTTGTCACTTAATTTATATAGTTAATAGAATTAAAAAATGGTTCTTACCCATACTTTCTGTGTAGTCTCCTTCATGTGTATGTTTAAATATATATAAATGATACCGTCCACTGTCTTTTGGAACTTTGGATGGTAATTTTGCTAGTGATATATTTTCTGCAGACACTAAATGAATAGTTTCTTCTTCAATATCTGAAAATAAAACAAAGTAAAACATAAAAATGACAAAACACAAGAAATTTGTAAAATGAATAAATGAAAGTAGTGTGATCAAAAATTGATACTATAACAGTATGATGTAACATTGGAGAATATAAAACTTCCAGTATAAAGTAAAAACAACAATCAGAAACTGTAAAATTAGAAATCTGTTACAGTTTGCATCCTTACCTATTCTAAATTGCAAGTAATCATATGATCCACTAGCCATATCAATCAGAGCTTGTTTTGCAGTCTCAGTTATTGGAAAAGCTACACCCCCAACAGTCTGTTGCTTTGTATCAATATTAATATCAGTGTGCACTTCAGTTTTTCTTATTTCCTGCAATTCTTCTTCCCTCATTGATAAAGGTGCAGGGGCAGCAACAGATTTTTTGTGCTTTATATATCCATTTAAAGTGATGTCGCTCTATAGAAAGATAAAATTATTATTATTGTACAAATGCAGTGATTATTATGTTAAAAAATCAATATGAAAATAGTAAAATGCAAACAATGTAGTGCAATGATAAGTTTAAAAAGGCACTGGAATTCAATTTCTTGCTCAACAATCATTATCAAGGCATTTATTGGCTCCTTATTTGATTGACCTACTTTGAAGTGCATCTACTTCTGTCTTGTGTGGATCTATTATGCATTTCAGGATAATTCCCCATTGCTTGGACATAGAAAGTAATTTTATATATTTCCCACAGATGCAGTTACATCCTCATTGTTCTATTTTTGCTTCTAAATGAACTTCAGGATCTCTGCTGTTAGCTCCAGATAAGCTTTCAATGCTTCTAAGGTCACACATAAAGTTGTTTTGTAAAGATTATTGCAAGAAAACTAAATAACTAGTTTGAATTGCTTTGTATTAATATTAAGGGGCAACATAACAAGTCTCATCAATTCACATCTTGAGTTCATAAGTTCAAATTAACAGAAACAATAGAAATAAAAAAAATGGATGCAAACAACTCTTGTAGGAAAACATAAAGCTCTAATAAAAAAAACTCTTACACTGATAGTTCCATGTATTTCCTCTTTTATCTGTGCAGTTCCAAACTCCTGTTTGAGGGTGGCTTTTGTTGAGGCATACAGCATTTTCTGTCTTACTGGTGCTGTATCTGGTGACCAACTGATCAATAGCCATTCATGTCCTAAGGAATCTTTACTATCTAACCTAAAAATTATAGAATTAGGTAAACAGCATATCATAAATTTAGACATGATTATATGAGATAAATAAATGTATTTCTGCCACAAAAATGGAGTTTACATAGGTGATATAGGAACTATAGACTATTGATCCGATTGTCTAACGAACTACTTGCCTATATATGATGTAACAAGGCTGATTTTCTTCAAGTAATGGTTGTATGTTTGTATCAAAGTCTTTTTCCCAATTATGCTTAACACTTTTGCTTGCATCTAGAATCAATTGCTCTAAAATTTCAAAAATATCTTTAAGCATTAAAACAATACTAGGTGACAATATAAATCTTGCAGAAAAGAATTTGGAGTTGCAAAACCTTTGTTATTATGGGAAATAGATAATATAAAGGATTAAATGCAAATTAACTGAAAAATAATTTCTAATTTTTGATAATTAATAATCACAGTCAATTAAACTTAAAAAACCTACCATCCTTAATAGATACTTTTACCAATCTGACCATACCTTCCTTGCACTTGGCAAAGAACTTTTTCAATTCATCATTAGCTAAAAATAAAAACAAATATAACTGTTACTTAACAAACTCCGTAGTACATATATGTCAAAAATTAATAAACAAATATAATAAATAACAATCATTTATTATCGTCTATAGATATATGTTAAAAAGTTTATTATAAAAAACTATACTGTATGAATCACCGACATTTATTTATAAAGAATTATAATTAAACATAACAGAAATGGATATAACTTTATTATACCTCGAATCCCTGTTTGGTGAGACATTTTACACAGTTATTAAAACAATTACAATTTAGCTTTTTAAATTATTATTTTTTGTAATTAAATCTTCAGAAACACCTAAAAAATTTTGGATCTGTCATAAACGTCACCTCATTTATCTCTTTCTTGACCTTGAGTTGACACTAACAATCTGTCATTGCCATTTTTATGATATCGTCACATAATAGAGATAATATTTTTGTTTGATTTATAGCATATTTTGACATGTATCAATAAATTAATCCATCATGATTATTAGAATCGCTATTATAAGGTTTGTTAAATAGGCAATTTCTCTTTTATATACATATTTCAATATGAAACGTAAAATAGTGTTACAGATACTACGAAAAACTGCCTTACGCAAATGTTGACATATCATAAGAGAGCGGGACAACAAGAGATAAACTTCACTTTCATTTTGACGTTTTACAAGTATTAACTAGTTTAAATTTAGCACGTGTAAAGTGTATTATAATAAATTTTATTAATACGTTTAAGAGGTGCTAATTTAAATATATATAAGTTAGTGTCCCACTCATTTTGGAAGCTTCGATTTTTCTGCAAATCGTGTTCAATCCTTCTTATTGTGAGAAAACAACCATATCGAAATATAATGTCTGTAAAAAGTACTCGTCGTAGCTCTAGCAAGTCATCCACACCTTCCTCAATATTGAAAAGGCCTATGACTCTAAGAAGCCGTATCAGTGCAATAGAAAACACTCCCTCAAAGGTCCGATTTGTCTTACCTCACTCACAAAAGGTAAGATCTATTCTTGAAGAATTTTCTGCACAAGGATCTTCCAGGGAGTATGAACAGCTGATTATAATGATCAGAGATGCTACACTAACAAACAATGATATTTCGGCTCTATTGAAAGAAGCTACAGAATGTATAACACTTCTAAATCAAAATCTAAGATTATTTGTGGACGCCTTAGTTTCTGTAGAATGGATCGACAAAAATGAGAATGTGGTATCAGAATATAGAGCTTTCATAGTGGATCTATTGGCTGCTCATAACTATCACGCTAAGATGGTTATAGATAAGTTGGTTAGATTGTTTTTACCAAGTAAGTTTTTGAATTATTATTCATAGTATAACTTTCACATATTTTTTGAATTTGAATTCATTCCAAGATTGTATTGAGTTTAATGTGACATTAATTTTATAAACCCGAAATTAATATTCATAAAACAATCCAAATCCCAAAACACTATTGTGCAATCTAAAAATGTTGCACAATGTTATTTTAAAAATTGGCTTTCATTTTTTGATATTGCACAATGTTTTGAATACATTTGACAAAGTTTAATTGAAAGTAGGACTTATCAGAGTAATATAGATTTTGTTTCAAACTGTGTAATTTTTAATCAATAATTTAAGGTTTTTTTCTTTATGCAATTTATCCATTCTTGTTCTTCAATAATAATTAAATGCTTTTGTAAGATATTTAAAAGCTCAAACTTATTACATATTATACAATAATATTACAAATTTCTTTTTTTGTAACCTATACATGATTTTTTTTTTGTGATTTGTTTAATATTATTACATACCTAGCATTGCATATTTACATTTTAGTTAAAACAACTGGTTTATTTTATCTGCTCTAATGGGATTTTTTTTGTTCTCCTCTACTAAAAATAGTTGCCACATAGGATTTTGTTAAGAAATTGAAATAAAATGCACTTTTTCAACCAAAAATAACACTTAATGATCAAATTACCTTGTCAATGTTGTAGATTTTGTATTAAATTGTTAGAAAAATTGCTGAAAACCAAAATGTCTTATAATAGTTCAGTAACATATTGTCCATTTGTTGCTATAACATTATCACAATATATACTGTCTGGTAAATCATTTGATGCTCTCTTACTATTTACAAACTGCCAAAAGTGCTTAGGATTACTTCATAAATTATGATTTAGTTGATTCAGATAAGTGTTAAAACATTGTTTTTATAATTTTTACACAATCTTTCTAAGTTCTGAGAAAATCACATAATCATCTTGATTACAGGAAGCCAAATCATTTCTATGAGCCATTTTTTTCTGTGCAACTAAATAACGTAAGTTGGCATTAAACCATTTTGAATAACTAGAAGTTCCAAATCTTTTCGCTGATATAAACAATGGCAATGACATATAAGTATATTGTAAAATTCTGTTAAAGCATCATCAACATTTGACAAATTCAAATGGTCTTCCCATTTGGTATCATTAAAAGATAGTTATTGAGACCTTCATAGTATATTTTAACAAAATCATGGTAAAATTTAGTATATTCTAATCCTTGATGTTCATAAAACTAATATTGTAAGTGTAACTTATGTGATGATAACTATTTTTAAAAATCAGATACAATTGAAGTTTTTGCTACTTGTAAATCACAAACATTTGTAAATATTAAGTCTAAAAAACATTAGTTTCATTTGGAATATTGATCATTTGAAGAAAATTCAAGAAACCATAAGACTCAGTTAAGTACAATGCATGTGAACCTTGAGGACAATTCATCAGAATTATTTATCAAAGCACCCCTTGTCAATTTTGAATTTTTAATTCAGTTTATGAAAGTGAATGGTTCAATCATTCTGGATCTCAAGATATTACCAACTTAACAAACATCAATAGATTCCTTCATTCCCTAGCCTTCTCTAATGTATCACAAAACTATACAAACGAAACCTTTCACAACTATTATCAATTCTCTTCAAAAACAATTACTAAAATGAGCATATGGATAGATAAATAGATTTAGAGAGATGGCCTTTTGGCCTATTCCACTGCAACCTTTTCAGATCTATTGTGGTCCTCTAGTCTTAGATAACATTCTCTAGCCTGATCCTTTTTATAAAGTCTAGTAGCTTCGAGGCTGTACCTTCCATGTAGCTATTTGCTGCTGGATTTTCTTCTCCTAATGCAAAGAACCACACATTTGCGAGACAGTCACACTGACATAAAATGTACTCTGCTGTTTCTTCTTCGAGGTGGCAGAATCTGCACAGGTCATCATTTGATAATCCCACCAGCTTCAAGTGGCTAATGTTCTCTAATGAACTGTTTCGCCTATCTTTGTCCTGGTGAATTCCTCTACCATTTCAGAGATTTGTGAGCTACCCACTTCCTTGTAGCCGTTCTTGTTAGCATATGGAGTAGTGGTTTTGTTTCAAACACATAAACATTACAAACAATATCAGAAAACTGCAACATCATAATATATCTACATCCTTTTATATATATATATATATATATATATATATATATATATATATATATATATATATATATATATATATATAAATTCATTCAAGAGCTACCAAAAGCACATATAATGAAAAATTAGCCAAAAAATACTGTAACTATAAATTGATGATTGAATTACTTTATCTATACTTGATGTAACAAGACTGATTTTCTTTTTATTGTTAGCTATTAAGAATTTTTTACATATCTTTTATATTATCAGAGGCACAGATTTTAAATTTTGTCATTAAAGAGGATGTGAATACTTTTTAGTAATTTGAATTGTTTTAGGTCCCACGGAACCTGATTGGCCTGATGGAATACCTACAGCAGAAGACTGTGGAAAATATTTAAATCTACACACTCTATTTAATGTATTATTAGCTATAGTTCCCATGTAAGTTCCATCTTTGTTTTAATAAGCTTTTCTAAATGATAAAAAAATATACTAAATTTGCACAAATTACACCATCACACACACTATTCTCAACTCTGTAGCATACCACTACAAAATGCTACACACTGCAAAAGTTAATATGTTGGATTTTTGACTAAATGTATTTCTCTGCTCAGTGTGTCTTGTTGGAAAAATACTAAATAAACATAATACATATGTTTGTTGGTAGCATAAAATTGTTGAAACAAGCACAACAGTATGCGAACCTTAATTATTGATGAACAATTTGGTTTTTAAAATGGTAAGACCTCCAAGACAGGTGTCTTGGATGAATCTAGGGAAATATGTGTTGGATAAAGTTAATCATATTATCTTACCAAGAAAATTAGAGTTTTTATGAATTACTGGTGCAATTTTAAACTGGTTCACTAGCTTTCTTTCAAACAAATCCTTAATTGTCAAGGAGAAACGACCTAGGACCTTTTTTATTTAGTATTTTTGTTATTGATATTGGTAATTGTTTCCAGTATAGTAAATTTCTGTGTTTCGTTGACAATCTTAAATTTTACTTAGATGTGGCTAATGTAGATGATTGCTTATTGCTTCAGTCTGACTTAAATGGGTGGGTTAACTAGTGTGAGGTGACTGGCATGCAGCTTAATGCTGAAAAGTGTAACTGCATCTATTTCTACAAAAGAAAGGTACATTATGAACTTTTATTAGGAAGTCAATAAATTTATTGTATCAAGGGTTTCAGTAATTAAGGATCTGGGAATTAATCTCAAGTAATCTCTGTTGTTTTTTCAATATTGATATGGTTTCCAGAGCTCTGGGATTTTTGGTTTTATTAGCAGTTTAGTAGAGAATTTAATAGCATTTATGCAGTCCATCTTCTATATTGTAAACCTAAATTTAAAAGTCAGAGTATTTTATTATTCAGCATACTCTTCTCTTAATTGAATACACTTATTACAAAGAATCTGTAAGACCTATAGGCCTTAAGTTTTAAGAACACATTTTTATCTATACTTAAGATAGATTTTTATATATTTTTTATTGTAAAAAACTTATCAAATACCTAGTGGGTCACAATTCCCAATATTCCCTCTTTTGTATATTTCCTTGAGTTTTTTGTCCATTTTATCTCCGATTGATGAGACACTTAAATGAACTTCATTGTTGGGCTTTTCAAAATTAGAATAGATTTCATTAATAAGATTGTTCAGGCCACTAATGTAGCTTTTGTGAAATTTATTTAGAAGATTGTGGATTTACTAGTGAAAAGTACAAAATATTCTTAGTTTTTTCTTTGTTTTACAACTATCACAGCAATTTGTTCTTTATATTTTTGTATTTTTTTTTTCAGGTGTAAAGAATTATTTTATTCTTCTGTATGTAATCAATTTCCATATTATAATAGACCTACACATACACATGAATTGTATATTCATAATCTATTGTGGATCCTAGAATACCAACCAACACTAAGGCCTGAAATACTGAGACTTATCTTTTCAAAGTAAGTATCATTGAATTTTACCTAACTGTGTTTTGTTCATTCTTTAGTCTTTAGTTTCTCATTCTTTAATGCAAAATATACAGTGATTATAAAGTTAATTTTGAAAATAACATTACTAAAAAGCAAAATTATATAGGGAATTGTCTCAAATCTCATATTATAATTGAATGATTTCTAAATAATGTTCAAAACTTTATTATAAAAATATTTTAGATTAGTCATAATGGATGTAAATGCACCAAAAGAAGAAATAGAAAAATATCTGAATTCTCAACAAGATGAAGATATATTTTCCATGGATGACGATTCCAAATCTATTAGAACAACAACCACAGCCTTCACAAAAGTCGATAGAATGGCACTAGGACACACTCTAGATGTATGTTTAGATAAAATGTTTAATTATATAATAAACGAATGCCACAATTCAGAAGGTTTAAATTGGGAGAGTACGAAAAAGTTGTATTTGGACATGTTGTCCATATTTGACGACGTAATTTTGAAAACTTACAGCCTTCATCATGTACAGTATGTGATGTTTTTGATGAGCAGTTTCAAAACGACGATAGCCGAAGCTTTTTTGAATTATTTATGGAAGAAAGTGTGCAATCTGAATGTTGCTCCAATTTTGAGACAAGCTGCAGTTAATTATATTGCTAGTTTGATAGCAAGAGGAAGTTTTGTTCCATTAGGGTAAGTATGTTTTTTATTCTATGACTTTTTCTTCTTCTGTTGATTCTCTCATCCAATTGAGATTCTATGTTTGTTATTCTTGAGGATGTGGATTCAAATTTCATTACTTTGTTATTTAATTCTTCTGTTAACATTATTCCCATTCATTTTCTTTGGTGTGGTGCTTTTCTACCACTATAACCTAATGTGTTTGTATATCTTTTCAATTTTCCGATTGGTGCCTCTTTAATTTATTTGTATTTTGTTTTGTGTTAAGTTGGCTGTGTTTCTTACAATATATTTTTATCCTGTCCCACTTCCATAATTTTCCATGTATAATTATTTTTTGATAGCCTATTTTTGTCTGTTTTCCTTATTATTTTGATCAGAATTGAAATTATACTAATAGTTAAATGTTATTTTCACTTTAGAATGATAAAAGGAACTATGCAGCAACTAGCGGAATGGATTCACAGTTATATATCGGCACAAGACGGTTTGGAGTATGTCAATTCAGACCTTAGAGTCCATTCAGTGTTTTACAGTGTCTGCCAAGCACTCTTTTACATTGTGGCCTTTAGATACAAAGATCTCGTACATAGTAAGAAAAGTAAGTATGCATATTTGTTAAGATTAATAATTACATTAAATTAATTGCATGTAGGAACAAATTTGACATCTTATCTGTGCAGAAGAAAGAATGAGATAGCATTTAGAGCTCTGAACCGCTCCATGTTCGATTATTTCTACATTGACTGTACATGTACACCATGTTTACTAGGTGAAAGTCAAATTCGACTTATGAAACTCAAGATGTGCAGTCACTGATGTACTTTTTTGTACATTTGACAGATATTACTAGATATAACTTACTGTGCCATTATCTTTTGTTATTACCTACCAGCTTTCATCAGTCTGATGTAGAAAATGATGAAATTGCAAACTTAAACTGTTCATGCTTTGAATTCACAACAGAACATTGTAGCCTAGATTTAAATTGCCCTATACGAATCTTCCAAACATTTTTTTTATTATTTTTAATACATTATAATCTTATTTGTCTAGATATAATCTTTTTGGAAAGTCTTAACATGTCAAAAATGGTAACGTCTCGCTTAAATCCGTTAAGGGTATGTCAACCGGCGGTAGTCCAAAATTTTGCAGCAGTCACTAGAAAATATCAAATAGCCTATTGTTACACTGTAATGGAACACAACTCGAGGAACGTCCTGCCTACCATATACCAGGATGAAAAAGGAGCCATTGTTGTTTCCAATAACTTACTAGATGCTTATTATCCTTTTGATCCATATTTACTTGTAAGGTAAGAAAAAAGTTAATTTATTACTGTTTGGTTTTCTCTCGCTCGTTTCTCTCTCCTAAATAGTTCTTTACTGTTAGTCCTAAGTGTCCCTCTTATTCCTCTTTTTTTCTCTTCTCGTCTCCTCCAATCATTATCCTTGCTTAGTCCCGTCTTCTTTCCTTTTTTTCTGCTTGTTACATTTTCCCTTTTCTTTTATCCCTCTCTTTTGTCTCTCTTAACTAGTTTTTTGGTATTGTTTACTAATCCTCACCTCTTTACTACCTTTCTCTCCTGCCAATCTCCCTTTGATATCTCCTCCCTCCTGTCTTCCTTTTCATCTCATTTCACTTCAATCTATCTCTCTGAACAGTACACCCTTATTTCTTTTTTCTGCTCTTCATAGTTACTGTTTTCTTTCTTTTCTTTAACTGTTTTCTTATCTCCTAACTTGCTCTTTACTATTCTTCCCAAATCCTCCCCTTTCTCCCTTCTATCTTCCCATGTTCCCGTTGGTATTCCTCCTTTTGTCTCACTCCTCACCTCACT
The DNA here is from genome assembly GCF_040954645.1 of Diabrotica undecimpunctata. Taxonomy (NCBI): domain Eukaryota; kingdom Metazoa; phylum Arthropoda; class Insecta; order Coleoptera; family Chrysomelidae; genus Diabrotica; species Diabrotica undecimpunctata. The sequence continues at coordinate 157,068,729 of NC_092806.1, read as the reverse complement.
CTCACTCCAATTCTTCTCTCCGCGCAGTCATCCTTTTTTCTCCTCTTTAATTTCCCAATTTTGTTCTTGTTTAACAACTTGTTCTTTTCCTCCAAAATATCTTCTTTCTCCATTCTCATTATCTTCCCATTCTCTTTGTAATTCTCTCATTCGTGTCTCTTTCTCACATTGTCTCACTGCAATAGTAATTACTACTAGTAATCTACTACCCTCGTATGATTTTCTCTTCTAACTAATTTTACCTTGTCCTCACAAATCCCTCCCTCCAGTCCTCCTTTTCTTTTTATTATTATCTTACTATATCTTTCTTCCTTCTGTCTCGACTCACTTCACTTCATTCAATTGTTCTTTTCAGTCTTCTCTCTTATCTCTTTCTTTTTTGACCTTTACTGTTTTCTTTCTTCTCTCTCACACTTTTCTATTGTGTAATTTTCATCTACTTTAAATCCCACTCAACCTCTCTTTTTTAATTCCCTCCCTTTTATTTTTCGTTAATGTAACATTAAGTTGTATTTGTAGATCTGGCGCAAAAATCAAGTCGATATATAAAGAGTACGAAGAAACTAATGAAGAAATGGAAGAAATCGATATGAAAGAGACTGAAGCAGATGATTTTTTATTCAATGAGAGTGGAGGTTCGGGAAAAAACAAGTCACATCAGTTTTCTTATGGCAGCTCGCCCGGTTTTAAATTTAAATAGGAAAGTTCCTTCACTTTCGAATGAAGATCATGATAGAATCTGTTACAGAGACGTGATTTGTGAGGTTTCCTGACTGTGGTATTCTCTTTAATGTGTAAAGAGTGGAGTAGAAGTTGTTAAGATGTATAATGGAACGAAATGTTTATTTATTTTATTATTATTAATTTTTTTTGGTTGTTCATGTTTCGTTTGAAAATATATAAATTAAACATAAATAAGATTAATTTTATTATAAAAAACAATATTACTCATTTCGTGGATAGGATTGCTTCAGTTGCAGTTGTATAAAGTTTTCGACTCCTTTTCTCTTGTCTGAATCTAAATTCCGAAATTGGTTCGGATGCTCAGTCCTCTTCAGTTCCTTATTTATGTAATCAATAATACTGTTTGATTTATGTACAGACATTACTATGCCAGCATCTCTTTTCACAATTTTCTGTAATTCAGTCTTCCTCAAAGTCTATATTGTTTCACACTATGTTCCTCTTTCACATTGTGACATGTTTCGGTTTTCTAGTTGGGCTTCAAGAGATAGTGGTATAAGTTGAAGACATATCTTTAGAGAGAAAAGCGGGGTTTTTAAGCATGTTGTTAAGTGGTATCGCTGTATTGAGAAAGGCGGCACAGTAGAGTATGGGCCGCTTGGGCGCGACAGGCCGCCAGACAGGTCCAATCTGGACCTGTCTGGCGGACCAATATTCTTTTTGTTTAATGTTATTTGTAAATTTATTTAATTAAACTTAAAATATAATTAACAATGGCTAGCGCCGATTAGCAGATAATAGTCAAATTATGACGTCATCGGTTTCGATCCTGGCTAAGTTTATACTCGGCCTATACTTAACTTGGCGCTGATTTTCTCTCTCCCAGTCTATTTTCGTCTTTATCTAACACTGCTCCATGAGGCTTAACTAAGATCTAATCTAATATGTCTCTCAGAACAGAATTTTAAATAGAACAGCTAGGTATTTATCCCCACTGGTGAATAAAGAAGGTTTTGATTCCATTTAAAATTTTATTTTTTTTTAAATACACAGTAATATAAAAATGAAGCTTGCCCCAATCTAATTTTAATGACTACAAAAACCGATTTTACTCCACTCTTTTACAGAAGAGGGATCTGAAAATATGAGAAACTTCAGTACTAAATAATATAATTAAAAATATCATATACGACATCAGTTTATTTTTCCAATTAATTTGATAGCGTACTTGATGTACGTTTCTTTGATTATTTTGTTACTAAAAGTCCGTTTGTTTGTTAAAAACCTCTCGTTTTTAATGAGTTTTTATAGTTCTAGTGACTAAAATATTTTGGAAGTCGCCTTTTTCATTCATTAAGCAATCAAATGATCATAATACTCAACCATTGTTTTACTTCCCGTTAGAATGGTCTCCACAATTTGGTTGGGTTATCTTTATGCATGTTTAAAAATTATAGAAATGAGTTGAAACAGAAAATTGAATATATCTTTAAAAATCCGGCTCGGAGGACCACTGTTGAAGGAGAGCAGCGTAAAATATTTGTCGGCGACCTTAGGATGATGGAAAACAAAAATAGTTGTAAAACTAACGATGACTTACAATACTTCAGACTAGAAGAAGTATTTTTCCGGCGTGTTTCAGCTTATTTACAAGCTTGAAAGCGTAGGGTCGCTTCTTGACAAGTTCAAAACACTTAGTTTTTTACATTATAAATAAAGTTTAACTCAGTCTATACGATTATTGCTAGAATGCAATGGCTAGTAACGTTAAAAGTAGCCTGACTACTTTTTTTTATTATTACTTTAATGAACTTGAAATTTTCCCATTGCTCAAAAATCTTACAATTTATTAATCTTCGACATTTTAGTAAAATTGTTAAAATATGTTTTTCGTATTTTGACCCTATTCTTTCTAGGAAACTACTTTATTTTTAGTTTTAATTTTAGCTAGGTGTTATTATTTACCTCTTTCACAGCAGTTACTTCGACCGGTGACACTCCATTATCACAGCTATTTTCAAAACATTGAATTATTGAAAACACAAGTCCCTTACACCAACTAATGGGTTGTTTTAGCATTTTTTTTTTATAGAAATACAACAAATGCTTGCTTATTTACAGTATTTCAGTTTGTTTATATTACAAAAAGCTGATATTAGTAAAAATGCATATGACAACACTGTAAATAAGAGTGACAGTTTCTAACGTAAAGGTCCTCGTCAATATTTCTTAATGCTTCTTCAATATTTGATGTAAATTATTATTTTTTTAAGTACTAAACTTAAAATTGTTTTCTATAAATTTAAATTGATTCAGGCTATGCGTGATGTAGTCAAAATGGTTGCAAAATTGTCTTCAGGGAGTTTTTAAGCAGTTGGTGTAATGTACATTAAGCCAGTTAGCTGAAGTACAACCGTTTTATAATTGACGGCAACAAAAAAAAAACAGCTGGTTATACTGTAACTATGTAAGAATATCATTCTTACAGACTTTAATGACTAATTAATAAAAATTGAGGGTATGCTTGAAGTTGAAAGCTCATATTTCGTAATTTTATTTTATTTAACATGAATTATCTAAAAAAAACTAAGAACTACTTTTTTGTCTAATGTTGTATGTGAAATTATTAATTTTTTAGTTAGTATTCGGTACTTTATGTCGTAAATTTTATACACTTTATATAAAAGCGACTGTGATGTTTTTTTGTTTTAATAAAGCGTTTGACACTAAAGTATTTGTTTATTTAATACCTCGCATATAAGAGTATTTTTAACAAAAAGGACCGGTACTTTTTAAAAAGGCAAAAAGAACCGAGAAAAAGAAGAAAGATTAATATATACACTACTCTCCAAAATTAACGCATCGCCTTAAATTGAATCGATATATGCAGAAACAACACATGTCCAAAAAACGAATTTTTTAGGACTTGATGAAAGCAACTTTCCTCGTAGGAGACCGTCTCAGGACCAGCAACTTCACGTGGAGTCATACGTCGCCATGTTACCAAATCCACTGGTAACTTTAATATCATAATATTTAATACCACATAATGTAAACTAAATTTAAACAAACAATTTTTAACGGGTTTTTACCCACATATTTAGTGGCTCAATACATGTATACCCACCTAGTGCACTGATGATGGAATATGGATTTCAAAAACGTTTTGTGATATAGCCCGATTGGGTGTTTAAATTATATACCCTTTATAAAGGATTTTTAATAAAAATTTTTGTTACATATGGTATACAGCCAACTACAGGAACTTAGATTCCTTGTGGATAAGATATTGCAATTAGCCAGAGAACATCTCCATTGAAATGTTGATGGCTGGGAGCATGTATTGTTCACAGATGAATCCTGTTGCGGATCTAGACATTTACCTTGAAGGAGCAGGAAAAACTTCCAATGAAATAACAACCAAAAGATAAACTAAAACTACACAAAATACATAAATAATAGTTTTTCTTTAATTCTTGACTTTCGTTGGGAGGGGATTTCCCTTTTTCACTCTCCGTGTATCCGCATCTGGATGAATCGCGGTAAACTTATACAACTCAGATATACCTTATTTTACGAAGAGGTTCCTTAACACGTGAAAAGTATATTACAGACTTTTTGTTAACCATGTAGTTCCCTTTGCTCCTTACGTAGGAAATAATTTTCTTCTAATGCATGCCAATGCACGACCAAACGTTGCATGTGTAGTCCGTGATTCTATAGACGAAGTTGGTATACAAACCATGAACTGGCCACCTTGTAGCTCTGATCTAAATCCCATTGAGAATTTGTGGATATTGATCGTCAACTCAAAAGCCGACAACCATCACATGTCTCTCTTGACGACATAGAAGTTATCGTGAGAGAAGTTTGGGATGCAATTGATCAAGACTAAATAGGACGCTTGATTTTAAGTATACCTAGTTGCTGTGAATAAGTGTTTTTGAGAGAGGGAACTTGTTAAAGATTAATATCGTTCTGAAGCTATTTTCTTGTGGCATCTTAATGCATTAATGTTTTGTATTTTGAGGATGATTTCCGAAGTGGAAATCAAAACTTTACGAAGTTTATGTAAGCAGTGTTTTCTTTACTTTATTATATACTTTTAAAGCATTTAAAAAAACTTCAAAATGGTTTATTCTAAAAGTTAATAAAATTAATTTGTTGCTCTGAAAACTCTAGAATAAGGTCATTAATTATTTATGGTTTGTAAAAAACTGAAGGTACACATTAGATATTATAGTCAAAGTTGCATATTGAGCTTATTAAACCCTTAACATTTTTGATTTACGATTTATTTTTGTTTATTTCATTATATATGAAGATTTTTATGTTTAATTTAAACTTTTGGAGTCATGCTTTTAAAATTTGGCGAATGCACAAAATTTGTGGATGTACATCATTATTGGGATGTGCCAGGTAACAAAATCACGAGTGTTGATTTAGCACTCATTTAAAAACAAAACTTTAATTTATTTTTATTCTAGGATAATAAATAATTTTAAAGTATTTTATTAAATTAATTGATATTTTTTTTAGCAAAGCTGTTATTTTTCCGTTGTAGGATATGGAAGTCAATATTCAGCTATTTCTGACATCTTTATTAATTTTGTGTTTACTTTAGGTCCTAATTTCATGTAGACTGAGTTTTTATGAGTATAATGTGTTGCATATAATACAGGCAACCATGTTTATTATTATTTTTTAAACCCCCCCAACCATCGAGTTAGATTCTAACTCGATGACCCCAACAAACTTAAGACTGTGACATTACATTGCATGTATATTGTAAGTCACGATGGTAGGGGCCAAAAGTTGTAATTTGTGTTGCCATTCTACCAATTCTACTACTACCTTCGTTGATGTGTTTGGATAGAATAGGCTGTTCAGCACAAAAATGTAATGACAGAAGATTAAGTAATTAAACCTACATTGGTAACAAGGCGTTCCAAGGTCAACTCACGTTTTTGTTTGGCACCCTTCCATTTGGTGGCACTGCTAGTCTCGTTCCTGCATTTTGGTCGTGTCTTGTCACTTCCACGAAATTATATGGACGAGCCCTAAATTTGAGCTACAACTTTCGTGTATGCGCTTGTTATTTTAAAGAGAGGAGGATATAATCCAAGTTGGACTTAGGAGCATTAAGAGAACAGCCGTTCATAGTTTGTTTTTACCACGACCAGGCTTGTATTCACACTTAATTTAGCATTAGAATAACAAAACAATTATTTAAATACTGACAAGTTCTTGTCACATCATTAAGAACACTAAATTATACTACACTTGGCTTGTATTATTAATATTTCTTGTAACATTTTTATAAATAAAGATTTTATTCTTTAATTTTTTTAACCACTTAAAAATTATATACATATTATCGTCAAAGTATATTCCTAAAGAATATTCTTTTAGCATTAAACTGTATTATCGTATAAAATAAGGGTTTTTTGTTATTTTAGTATTATATCGATATTCGCTTACTTTAAAATAAGTACAATCTAGGTAATTTTACGTGCCTTTTGAATTTATCGCCATGCATATATATAGTTACGCACCCTGGCACTAGACGATGCACCAATCGTCCTTTTACTCTTTAACATTGGACTGGCACTGCTAGGTGGGAGTGTGCTGTGTGATAATTTTTACTTTTTAGGGTTATGTGGTGGTCAACTGAAAAGGAATTTTTGTGGTCTATATTTATTGAATGAATAATTGAAATAAACGAAAAATATGGCAGATAAAGTTCCGATAAAATTAGGGGGAACAGATTACACTCAAGTGTTTATTGCAGTTTTTGTCATAGTTATAACTTTGGGTATGTACCACAACATATGGATATATTTTATTAAAATTTATAACATGCTTAAGGCAGACACTTAAGAAATATGGTTACTTTTGAATAAATATGTAATGTATACTTTTATTTACTAAATTTTCTTTCAGTTCTAATTGCTCTTTACAAAAGAAGGAAGAGTTCTCGCCAAGGAATACTTTTAACTGGTATTTGTGACAGTGGAAAAACTTTAATATTTTCCCAACTAATTCACAATAAGCATATACAAACGCATACGTCGATCAAAGAAAACGTTGCAAACTATATAAGTAACAATGTAAGTAACTGTAGTTAGAGAATAATTATTAATACAATTAGAAATTGTGATTGTTCTCTATAAAAAACTTGATTACTTCTGTATGATAAGAAACTTTTGAGTTATTTAGTGATCTAACACATGATATGGGAAGTTATAAGAAAAATGTTCTGTATGTATTGGAATTTCACCAAATTCTCAGTTTTCTTTCCAATACATAAAACTTTGAAGCACTACATATATAGTTTTGCCATTTTATTTTTAAGTGATATAAATATTGATAAAACATTTCAGGAAGTTCTTAGAATCATTGATATTCCTGGGCATGAACGTTTAAGAGACAAATTTTTTGAACAATACAAGGAAATCACCAAAGGTATTGTATATGTTGTGGACTCCAATACTATTACCCAAGATATAAGAGATGCTGCAGAATTTTTATATAATATGCTAGTCGATCCTGTTATTATTAAAAATAAACCCAAATTGTTGATTTTATGCAATAAACAAGACTACACTTTTTCTAAGGGAGGATCTGCAGTGAAGGCTATTTTTGAAAAAGAATTGTAAGTATGTAGAAAACTTGTAGTAAGTACTGTATTGTTTATGTGTTTCTAAGCTTGTTATTTGAGTATATTTTATTGTGGTTACTGTTTATACTTTTTTTTATTGTAGAAATACCCTTCGTATTACAAAATCCAATCAACTTGAATCAGTGGATCCTAAAATGAAAAAAACAGCCTTACTAGGAGATCCTGAAGAAGACTTTGATTTTGCTAGCTTGCCATTGAAAGTTGACATTGCTGAAAGTTATGCATATCACAAAAACGGTACAGTTGACATTGAAGGATTGAAAAAATGGCTTGCTCATCATGTTTAACTTACTGATCGAATTTAAAGATCAGTTTTTTTAATTTAATTTTTGTTTTAGCAAAGATTTTGTACTTTTTTTAATTATTTATTGTTATTATGGTCCAAAATAAAAGATATGAGTTAAATATTATTTAATATTTTATTATTTTGAAATTAACTTATAATAAAGAAGTGATAAGCAAAAGATGAAATTAACTCAGTGTATGACATATTGCAGCCTATAATTGTTTTTCACTTCAATGTATAGTAATAATTTACCTGAAAAGGCCTAAACAATGTTAGGAAAGAGCACCAAAACTAGAGTCCATATAAAAAGACAGACAAAGAAGTGATACTTTGTAGGAGAAAAAGTTATTCTAGAATAATTTTTAAGCACCTTTTTAAAGAGGAGTTTTTTTAAGTGTTACCTAACCTAAATATATGAAGAGATAAGGCTAGATGACTCAAAAATGAATAACAATACAGAGTCTAGAAATAGAAATATAAAAGCAATGAGCAGCTTTGATAGAAAAAACTGTTGGTATGAGATTCATTTTTTCTTGATATGTCTTTTGGGCCAACAGGTCGAAATAAAAGGTTTATTAGGCTTAAGAATGGTAGATCTGCTGAACAGTGCTGTTCTGTGGAGCTTATCCAATATCGGGAGATGTCTTTGGCAAAATTCGGTAGATCATATGCAATGACGTAAATTATCTATATTATATACAGTGCGTGAACACTATAATGGAATTTTTTTTAGTTTTATGAGCTAAAACCTAAAATCAATCATCAATTACATTTTTTTGAGCCATATACACGAGGTTTGTCAAAAAATATGAACAAAAAATTCATATTTTTTGATAAACTGCCTATATTACTAAAAAAATTTAATATCTGATTGTATTCTAAGTTTTAGATCATTCAGAACTTTTTAGAAAGAATAACATTTTTCCATAAAACTAAAAATAGAAAAGTTTCCCATTATGGTGGCGACTTAATGGTTCAAAAGTTAAAGACCTTAAATAATTATGTTGAAATAATTATTAGAAATAACCATAATTCATTGAATTTTGTTTAATAAATAAAGAATCAATTTATTGGGACCAAATGCTCACATCAGCTATTATGATACAAATAAGGTTTAATAATATTTTGAGAAATAGTTATAGGTCATAATATTTACAGAAAGTTAAAACGTTCTGGTTCAAATAGATGTAACAACCATTATTTTTGCTAATGGATTAAGTCCAAAGAAAACCGACAGCACACACACCCTCATTTAGCTAATTTATCACTTGATACTTGAGATTCTTTGAGAATTGAAGAGACGTGTGTGAATGAATATGATTATGGAATGATGTTTATACAATATGTTATTATTAGGTATAAAATTACGAACTTGAATCTCGGGGTATTTCGCTTTCTTTGCATCTTTGCAAATATATTTTTAAACACTACAGGGAAGTATCAAATGAATTTTAATACAAACGTATTAAAAATACTAAGTATTAGGTTACACTGAAAAGTTTTTTGATGGTAACAGAAATAAAAAGATAAATTGTATTATCCCAATTTATTTTCAAGTCATTGTGATCTTTGTTTTAAAATTAGGTAGATTCAAGGGGCTGTTCGGTAGATAGGAATCAAATTCGGTAGATCTTTCTGAAAAATCGGTAGACGGAACAACACTGCTGCTGAAGTTCTTAGAACTCATAGAATATTCAATAGAAGATATGTAGAACAGGCACTTTTAAAGAGAAAGAAAACACATTTTTCATGCTTTAAAAAAATAGTGACAAAAACAGTAGGTGTGCCAATTATTTATACTAAAAAAAATTTGTTAGGCGAATGGATCTAGTAATCCAGTCATATTTCCAACCACACATATACAATAATTTTTAATGATTATTTGATTTAAACCTGTTACTTTGTAAATATACTATCTATAAATTACTTTTCCCATAAGGTGTTTAACCCAATAGATTAAAAATAATGTTTTTCTGTTTTGTATAGTCCCATATTTGTTCCTATTACTTATGCAACCAGTAAGACACACTAATTATTTAAGGGTGACAGTAATTTCAAGGCAAAAGTTATCAAACACTTAACGTAAGTAATTGAAAATGAATATAACCAACCCAACAAGAAACCCAGAAACAATGTGGGTTTCAATCAGGACGGTCGTGTGTCGATAGTTTCTTAACATTAAAGCAAATTAATAATAAAGAAAAAATAGAACACACTATATACAGTGTACCAGTAGCAAAACTGTGAGAAGCAATGGAAAGAACAATATATACAGTACATTCAACCAACATACACCTCTAAACGATTAATGAAATTCGCAGAAAACCTTTTGTTGTAGTATAAGCTATGGTAAACTGCACTGAAGTTATCCATAATCTTTTAATTACTTACTTTGTTTAGAATTTTAAATAAGTAATATTGTTTGGCTAATAATGAATGTATAAATATAATGGTTAACCCAACCATGAAAAACGGGTTAATGACACATATATTTATTTTATACTTAAAATTTAGCAAAGTGTTAAATATGATGGAGAACACCAGTGCAGTTTACCGTGCCTCTACAACGAAAGAGTTTCTGCGAATTCCGTTAATCGTTTAGAGGTATAAGTTGGTCGAATGTACTGTAGATATAAGCAATACTTACCTTAAAGCCAGCAACGAAATGTACAAAAACATACCAAAGTTGCCCTATGTCCCCTACTTTATTTAAAATATATGTGGAATATACATGAATAAACTGGCAGAAAAAATGTCACGGGATGGAGATTCCGCTCAATAACAGAAACATCTATGTTGTAAGAAGACTTTTACAAGGAAGGAGAGCAGTAACTAGATTGAATAGCATATGGTGGATTAAAGATATCAGTAAAGGAAGAAAAATTAGCATTTATAATACTAGAGATGGGCAGAATTTCATTACTGAGAAACAACCAATATTTTTTAAATAAAACTCTTTTATAATCCATGTGTTGGTACATATTTAATTACTTTTTATTTTACTTTATCACAACTTTTTAACAGTAGACGAAAACTACGGTTGTACAGTATTAGTAATTTGGTGCTTTAAACGTGCTTTTGTAAAATCCGAGTAGGTTAGTGATTATGTTTTCTTTGCATTCTTTTAAAAATTCGTATTCTTGTTAAGCCTTTCCAATACATTTCTCATCAAGATTTCAGGACACCGACTAAGAAATAAAGTTAAAAAAACATTTTTTAATATTTTTTTATTTTCTATGAACAGGTCGAGTTATAAATATAATTATAAATTTAACAAAAAAAATTCATAAATATGGATGATTCAGAACAGGCACATTTACACAATAGATTTCCTTTTAGACTTAAACACTGACACTTAATGTTGTTAAAATGCGTTTGAAATTGAACTGATCCAAGACAATATTATTTTAGGACAATATATACTTGGTTTTTTGAAAATTTGTAATTGTGTTAAAAGAACATACAAAATCCCAATATTCTACAAGTCTTGTGAAGTTTGCATGATCTTCTGGATTGGCAGACAGTGAATGTGATATCATACTACTATTTTATAAGGTGATGTTAACTTTAAATAAAAATTTTCTAGGGTAGATTTGCCTCAAATGGCAAGACAAGCTTTTGTGAAATTCAGACCGCTCCTATGTAATCAAAACCTAAATTTCGAAATACGCTACAGAATGGTCAAGTGCTACATATGGTCCATCTTGCTTTATGGCATGGAAACGTGGACTGAAAAAAACATCTATCAACAAACTTGAAGCATTTGAAATGTGGTCATTAAGAAGAATGATGCGCATACCTTGGGTGGATAGAGTTCGAAACGATGACGTCCTTAAGAGAGCCGGCGTGGAAAGAGAACTCTTTAAATTAATTAAAAAACGCAAGATTGGTTACCTTGGGCACATATTGAGAGGAGCAAAATATGAAATACCACAGTTAATCCTACAAGGGAAGATCGAAGGTAGGAGAGGAGCCGGCCGCAAACAATTATCCTGGTTAAGGAATATTAAAGAATGGACAGCAATACACAATACAGGCGAGCTGTGTCACGCCGCCAAGAACAAAATTCTAGTAATGAGATAGTCGCCTACGCACTTTGGTGTATGGCATGTTAAGGAGAAGAAGGGTAGATTTACAGATCATTCTAAACTTTTCAGGTTTGTTAGTAATTTATTTTTTACTGCCTGTGAATGACATGGCAAAAGACAGCTTTAAATACCTTACAAAATGAAAAAAACATGCCCTACTATTAAAATCAAAGCATATACCAATATTCTAAAAATTTTGTAAGGTTAGGTTAACAACCTTTTATACTCTCAGACAAAAAAATGTGATGGCATACTGTTATTTTATGAGGTCATGTTGATTCTAATTAAACTCATGTAGAGTGGTAGAGTAATCATAGACATATAATACACGATAGACTGATCGTTGCAATACCAGCCCGTTCCCCCAGTGCAACAGATAAAACTGACGCAAAGCAGTCCCTGCATCTCTTTCTAATTTGCTAGGTTTATCGACATCGACCACGTGACCTAGATAAACAATGAGGTCATTTAGTCGATAAACCCAGAGACTGCTTTGCGTCAGTTTTCTCTGTCGCACTGGGGGAACGCGACTGTGTTATAGAAGTCAGTATATCTTGTATTATATGTCGAGGGCTGAGAACCATAGGGTTCCAAGCATCGAGTTAGAATCTATCAAGAGAGCATCACGCGACTAAAAACAACCCCACTTCGGTTTGTTGTTTTTCGAATATTTTTAGTTTTATAATACTTTTATAGAAACTGTAATAATATATTGTGATAGTGCATAATAATGGTTTCTTGTTGTCAACGTAGTTGCAGTAGCAGAAGCAATGTTGATAAAAAATCTTCAGGAATAACGTTCTACAGGTTAGTATACAAATATGTAAACAAAGTAATGACCCGTACTTCAGAGAATAAATTAATAGTATTTGACTGTACTAATTTATCTTTATGTATAATATATCGTGTTTTTAGTGTTTACCGCGGGATAAATAAATCATAGTTTATTAAAAATGTATTGCACTTTTTTAGATTATGATTAAATCTTCTGAATAACTAGTCATATTTTTATAGTAGTTTTATTATTATTGAGTCCGGCCATGATCACACCGCCATATTGGTATCATCGTTAGCCACGCCTACCTACGCCGTTTTTAATACACACGTTAATATGCTCATAGCTTCTCCATAGATTCTAACTCGATGGTTCCAAGCGACAGTTTGTACAAAATTTGTTTTTTAACAGAAATCTATTGTTCTTTGAATTCTGCATAGAATGGTATTGAAAGTTCTGCCATTCGTTGACAGATAGCGCCACAGTCAACACTGAAATATAGTTCCACGAACTATATAGTGTAAATGCTTTAAGGTTAGAACCATATGGTTCCATGTACTATAGTGAGGGTATTGGTGAAAGTTCAATGTCAGTTTTATCAGTTAAAATGATCATTTTCTTGTTTTGCATTGTCATCTGTATCCAAAAATGAATCTTGGACGGATTATTGTAGCTCCGGTTCTGAACATCTACCGGAAAATAGCAGTGGAAAGAAATGGTAACCTCTTGAACATTGTACTTTACATTTCGGAAAAAATATATCCTTACTTTTTTAGGCAGTCGCTGGCTGCTGTTCAATTTCTTGTGATTCTGACACAAAGAATACCAGTTGTGATGAGAAACAACGGGTACTTATTCCTGAAATACCAGTAAAAAGAAGGTACATTTTTTTCATAAAAATATGAAACAATTTTAATACATCCTTTATGGGGTGGCAGGCACGCGTTTATACAAATTGTTATAACAAATAAAACAAAACAAATAAACAAAAATATATTATTGAAGTAGTTTTCTTACTGTATTGACCGACAAATAATTTTTAGGTTAAATGTCGGAACTGGAGAGTCCTCTAAAGCTTTAGATGGAAGTGTAGCAAGTCCAAGGGAAGGAGTCAATAACATTCATAATATTCTTGGCCCAAACAATCAAGTTATTGCCTTAAGAACGTAAGACAAATTAAATAGTATGTATAACTATCCTTTACATAAACACATTTGGTAGGAATAATGCCAGTTGTTGCGTAGTAGACTACAGTTCTACCTCAAGTTCCGAATCAGAATCTGAAAAAGCCCCAAATGAAGTTATTACAAATTATCCACACCAAACAAGGTTTGTTTGGAAAGTGAAACTGACATATGTCAATAAAATCTACGTCATCACTCCGGCGGTCCATTATAAAGAGTTGATCTATGGTATCTAAATTTGTTTCACATAATTTTTTGCTTTATATTAAGTTGTATACAAGATTTAGTTGAAATCGGTTGTATTGTTTTCAATATTTAAATTTTTCACGGAAAGGTACACAAACAGACACCACTTATACATTACAGGGTTAATAATATAAGATTCCAGTCTCATACTACTAATATAAAAATATATTTACGACCGAAAATGTCGTCATTGTTCTAATTCAAATAACGCCATTCTTAGCGTTTTCATTCAATTTCCATGAATGGAATTTTCCATGACATTTGCAGGAATAAAAAAATATGCAAAACTAATATTGGAAAAAGGCATTTTCTATTTGTTAAATAAATAAATTACATCATACACAAAAACAATATTATCCGGAACAGTCAATATCAGCTTCAACATGCCTCAATCACAGTGCTTTTATTTTTTTTTATTACCGTATAAATAATTTGTTTTAAAAATGCTATTTCGACTGCGCCGCAGCCTCCAGTTCCTGCTCGACGATCTTGCGGTATTCGTCGAAACCTCCCTCTACGCTTTTGACTGATCCGTTTCCGCACACCCACAATTCGCTGCAGACCATTCTTATCAGACGTTCGTCGTGAGATACTAAAATTACACCTCCCTAAAAAAATATTAAATCGTCAGTAAGTACTTTTTCAATATAAAACAATATTCTGGGACCTGTCTTTTACTATTAACATGTAGGAAAATTGCAGAATTAAATATTATTTTGGAACAAAAGTGTTGAAATATAACATTGCTTATAAAGAATGTTAAAAATTTCGACAAAAGGATTTAAAAATACTGTAAAAATATTTTGAGAGATAAACTGACTCTTGTCTTAATTTTTAATATTGTTCTGAAACTTTTTGTTATGAAAATCACACGATTAAAGATCAAAACCACTAAATAGGCAACTATAATTCATCATTTGAAACTATTCTTGAAAAACGAGCACTTAATTCATAACAAACGTGATACACATGCATTTTTTATGTTAATTCAACTTTGAACTTACGGTATACTTCTTTAAGGCTTTGCCTAGGGCTTCTATCGTTTCTATGTCCAGATGATTCGTAGGTTCGTCGAGAACTAGGAAGTTAGGTCGGCCCATGCACATCGTAGCGAAGGCTACTCTCGATTTTTGACCTCCAGAGAGACTCGATACTGTTTGGAGAGCTAAATCACCAGAGACACCAAAACTACCCAGTTGCCTTCTATATTCTTCGATCGGTTTACCTTAAAAACAATTATATAATAAAAAAAATCAGGTAATGAGTGTTATTGTAGAAGGTGGTGTTGAATTTCTTATTCTCTAGTTTTCCATGTTTTGACTTTAGACATACACCAACGAAAATTGAATGTATTGATCAGCCCAAAGATATTTCTAAAGCGATCTTGCACCCATAGTACGAAATTGTGTGTACCAAATCTCTTAATACAACAGGCAAAAATTTCATTAACTAATATTAAGGGGGTGATTAAGAACAGCATCAATAGAAAATAAAATCTGGTATTAGCAAAGAAAAAAGAAAAAATGGGCAGTAAAAAATTTGTTGCCGTTGTTTCAAAGCTTTCAGTTTTCAGTCAAAGACTCTTTTTGTGACAAATTAATTACTTGTAATATAGGGTAGTTAAGGTTAAAAACACGCACGGGGCAAAACTACGAATGCGTATTTTTTCCTAATTATCATAAATTAATTTTGTTTCTAATAATTTCGGAATTAAATATTCAATTCATCTAAATCTTGATTTTGTTTTCCAAAAACTACAAAAGAAATTCAGAGCGCAACCCTTTGACAGAAGTTATTTTGTGCAAAGCTCGTGAACTTATTAATAACGGCGTTTGTATACGCCAGACAGCAAAAGCTGTGGGATTTCATGAAGCGACACTACGGTAAAATTTTGAAAAAATTAAATGGTATCCAGTCTTTAGGCAGATTTAAAGCAGTTCTAACCAAGATCCAAGAAAACGAAATAGTTCAGAATTGCAAAGAACTCGACAAACGATTTTATGGAATGACGCTGAAGTTATTGCGTTTTTTAATTTACTCTTATTGTGTAAGAAACAGTATTGAGCATCAATTTTCACCTATAAATCAGTTGGCTGGTCGGGACTTCACTAACGTCGATGAAACGAGCATTCAGACAGTCCCAAACCATTTGCCCAAACATGTTGTCCCTGTTGGAAAGAGAGATGTAGCAAAAGCTGTAGCTGCCAAACAAGGACAAACAATTACGGCTGTTTGCTGTATGAGTACAACTGGTCACCATGTCCATCCATTATTCTTACTTGCTCGAAAACGGATGAATCTTCTTCTAATCAAAGACGGGCCCACTGCCTGCGGCATGGCGGTTAGGTTAGGTTAAGTAGAACAAAGCATGTTAATAACTTCAGAATATGTTCAAGACCATTTAAGGACTGCAAACCAAAGATAATTCTTTACAAAAATTCATGTTTCGCATATCTGTCAAGTTTCGGCTTTCGCTCACCAGATGTCAGCACTTATATATTAAACGAAATTAATTTATAAGAATTTGTGAAACTAATCTACTTAAATATTTGTAATAATCTTCAGTGTATACATATAGTCCATAGACATATAATACAAATATACTGAGCGCTGCTATAATACAGCTGCGTTCCCCCTGTGCGAAAGTCCCTGCATCTCTTTCTAATTTGTCGGGTTTATAGACCATGTGACCAAAATGACCAGTGGGAAGATTACGTGGTCGATAAACCCGACCTATTAGACAGAGATGCACGGACTGCTTTGCGTCAGTTCTCTCTGTCGTACTGGGGGAAAGCGTCTGTATTGTAGCGCTCAGTATATTTGTATTATATGCCAATGTAGCTGATAATAAGTTAAGGATAGGATTATTGATTAAGATTTTAAGAATGGAAAAAATTCAAAAGTCATTTTTAGATCAATTTGACATATAAAAACACACAATAAATTAAGAAAATCTAAGTAGTCACCCAATAATAGAAAGAAATTATAAATTCGGACTTCCTAACCGAATATTTAGGGAGAAACTGTCATGAACTCACGATACTTATAAAAATCATAAAACTTGAGTAAAAGAGAAGCATATATAAACATGCTGTTAAATACGTACCGGGATATGTTTGTTGTAGAAGTTCTACAGAATTGACGTTCATATCTAACTGGTCCACGTGATGCTGACTAAAATATCCAAATTTAAGATTCCGATGCACGTTTCTCATACCAGACGTGGGGGACAGTATTCCCATAATGATTTTGAGAAGGGTAGTCTTACCAGCGCCGTTGTCACCGACCTAATAAATGGAAAGTATAAAATAAATTCTTAAAACAATAACATTTAGTTAATCTCTAAGCTCATATCTCATGTTGTGAAAAGTAGGCCAGTAAATTATAACAACTATACATAACAACATACTGGGTGACGGCTTAACACCGTTATAGCATAATAGCAAGACGATTGACTATAATGTATATCAACACTTACGATACATATTCTGGAGTCCATGGTAGCACCGAGGTTAACGTTGCTAAATATAACTCGTTCGGAATTATACCGGAATAATATTTCGTCTAGTTGTAAAATGGGAGGCGACAGTGGTTCTGTCTCTGGTAATCTTAGTACAACTTCTGTTTCTTTCACAATAGGCTTCAATTCAGGACTGAAATAAATAATAACAATTAGAAAATGACGATCACAACTACCGATACTATAACTTTTGCAGTTATATGTGTTCCGGGTTTGAACAGTATCTTCTTTGCCGTGTCGGTTCCTCTCGATTTTTCGATACAATTATGTATAGATTCTTCAGGAGATGACTCCGATGACATCACTATGTTAATTCTTCTTTTCCTTGGATAGTACGTAGTGTGGTCTTCCGTGATGAGATCTTTGTATTAGGTTCATATAAACTCTTCAAGGAGGACATCTCTGTTTGTCGACTAGCGAGGATCTGAAAATTTTTAGTTGGCTTACAGGACAGTCCTTACAGTAGGGATCATGGCCTGCACGAAAAAATGTAAACAGGTATGGGATAATTCTGTACTTTGGTTGCATTGATTTCCTTGTGATGGCTAAATCATGCAGGAGTTAATGCTAATAGAGAAAGCATTTAGGCGTTAAATGTCCGAAAATCATTTCAGGTCATAATAATGAAAAGACCTTCTTCAATATAACAAAAATTATTATATTATAATACGATTATTTTAAGTAGAATATGTAGGAAATACTCTAAAAAAGTCTACGAGCCTTTCCATCAGAAGTATCTCGTATGTTCTACCAGGGTATCCAACAGTGATGAATTCATTATCAAAATTGCCCTAAAAGGCTCTTCTTCAAAAACCTCTCTTATGTCCTATCAGGGTATTCAAGAGTGAAGAATCCATTATTAAAATTGCTCTGGCAATAATATTTTATTTTTGAACTTCCATTTTCCTCGAACGTAGCTTGAAGTAAGATACAAGAGTAAAATGGGTCTGTAGGATTCAACATCGCTCACAGATTGGCCTTTTTTTGAGAAAATAGCAAAGCTTGAAAGCAGCATTGAAGTTAGTTATTAGTGGTAATACACTTTTTAGTTTTTTCCGTCATCTTCTGTGGATACTATTGGGACCGTGAGCAATATTTTGGTCGAAGTTACACAGCTCCCTGATGGTGTTTTCATCAGGCAAAGGCAGTGAACCTCTGGAGGATCAATTTTCTCTGCACGATCAATTGTTGGATATATGTCTGACTTGGATTTCGGATGTTTTTAAATTACAGGTCAAAGTTTTGGTTGTTGGGCGAACAAAGTGTGGCCAGGAGCTCATTTTTAAAAACTTCAGCTTTTTCCCGACTGGATGGAACAAGTTGATGGTCCAGTAGGAGGTGAGATTAAGGTTTTGTTTTTGGTCTGGTTAGGAATTTTAATTTGTTACAGAATTTACTGCCGTCCCTGTAGTCGAGAGCTGAGATAAGCGGTTGCATTCTGTTTTAATGAGAGAACCTCTAAATCTCTTATACTCTTGGAGATAGCAGAGGATCTCTTGTTCTATTCGGAAGTGCAGGAAAAAAAAGGCAGCATAGCTGGACTTAAAGAGGCTTCTTGATCTATTTGAACTATAGCTTCGCCGACTTTATAAGAGTTATTGTGTGCAATGCATTTTTGAAAAAGGTTACAACTGACTTCACGATAATTTGGCCGATAATTCACTAGACCTTACTATGGCCAAGATAAGACAAGAAAGGGAAAGGTCAATTGAAATATTGTAAGAAGACGCTGATCCCGAACCTAAGAGATTGGGTGGATTGTGGTCACAGAGAGAACACGGTTGTTTTAGAGCCTACCTCTCTAGGTCCGGAAAGGCTGACACGGATAAATGCTTTTCGGCGGATACCCGGACATTGTGACGAATACGATAATGAAGTACACCAGATGGATAGTGAAAAGGAGCAGAATGAAAAGAGAGACAGGTGAGAATTTTGTGACTGAATGTTAGACTAGTGTACACGACTATGTACACCTGTGACGTGATCAAGGAGAAAGAAGAGGAAGAAAGACAGCTGGACCATTAGCAAAGGTAAGAGCGATAGATGTAAGTTGAAGGTGATTCCTCTAAGTAAAAATCCAATTTTTGGGACCAAAAAAAGGAGAAACAACGAGCCTTCTGGCTGATAGTCTGTGGATAAATAAAAGTAGTGCTTTGGAAGTGTTGCTCGGCCTAACAGCGACCCTTCCGCTTCCGGAGCGCTGGATGACAGAGGACGGTCTGTTTTAGCAAGTAGGCGTTTGGCGTAGATGCGGCGGCGAGAAGGCGGTGTAAAGGACCTCGGGAACTATCGCTGGAACACGAAGAATGAATCCTGCACTAAGGGAATGATCCCGCAATCCTGGACTGAGATGTCTTTTGAAGATTTCAGACTCCCCCTCTAGAAAGACGAAAGAAAAACAATTGTGCGCCGTAAAACGTGTTGTGTGTTAACTTGAAGACTCTACTTTAACTGCAGTCATATTGTTAACATTTTTAGGGCTGTAGCTTCGTCTACAGTCAGCAGAAGCCTATAGTATTTGAGGAGTTCGGTGAAAAAACTAATCCAAAAATGTTTTCATGGAAATTTGAAAATTTGGTGTGACCTGTATGACGATACTCAAGTGATATAACATGTTTTAGAGTAAAGACGTTTTAGAAAGACGTTTGAGCACTATACTTGATTTTTTACGTTTATACAACATACAACAATTTTTGAAAAGCAAAATCGGTTGTAAAATCTTTTAGAAAAGTAATTTTTTCTTCGCATTTATTTATCTCATCATGGACCAAGTTTATATGTATTGAGAATAAAGCAAGATACTTTACTTATCTTGTACATTATTTCAATGTACAATTTATAACATCCATAAACATTTTACAAATATTCTTCGTTAAAAAAAAGTTGAAAATTTGAGTGAAAATTTGAAGGAAGAAGAAATCGTTGCTCAGGAATATAAGACACTGGAACATAACTGAAGGAAACAGTCTCATACACCAAGTTCACAATAGGCAAGACTTTGCCATACTTATAGCCAACCTCAATAGAGATAATTCATAGGAGGGAAAAAACTTTAAAAATTTTCTAAGGATTTCCTTTAAATTTTATCTAGAGTATGTGACGTCTAGGCTTTACACAACGTAAAACAAAATTAGCTAAGGAATTCAAAATATCCTACGCAAACAGCGACGATATTATGTAAATCACTGCTTAATTCACCCGATAATGAATGACACATTTTCATTTAATAAAAAACTATATATTTTATGAAAGGTGTAGTAACTGGTTATGATACTTACAGTTTTTCCAACATTTTGATTTTTGACTGCACCAATGCGGCTCTGTTTGCGTTATACCTAAACCTATCGATGAACTCTTGTACGTGCTGTCTTTGCTGCATTTGCGCCTCGTATTCTCGTTGTTGGTTCTTCAATTTTTCCGTTTTGGTTTTCTCAAATTGCTCGTAATTGCCCCTGAAATTGTATAAACACGTAAAAAAGTCGTCTTTTTACTTATTTTTGGTTAATTTTACCTGTAGGCCTCTATCCTTTGGGAGTGAAGGTGTAGAATATCAGTGGGCACCGTGTCTAAGAAATTTCGATCGTGAGAAACTACCAGTAACGTCGTAGGCCAGTTTTGTAGATAGTTTTCTAACCAGATAATCGCTTTAATGTCCAACATGTTTGTAGGTTCATCAAGCAGTAAGAGATCAGGTCTAAAATAAAGAAGAAATATAATTTAAATGCTCGCGTCATAATATATTTTAAGAGCAATGCTCGAAATTGGAAAATCCTAGCATTGTACGGAAAATCTTGTCCACTTCTAGCATTGTACCCCTTAACTGTACAATCTGAGAAATATACATAATCGTCGGGCTTTGTATAAAAGAATTGCTGTACAATGTTCGAATTTTAATAAGTAGCGATGCGTCAAATTTTGTAAGAATATGACAGATATCGATTCATGTCGATTTTTACGATTATTCCCCATTTGTTATTAAAGTAATATTTAATTATTTTAATTTATCATGCACATCTCTTAAAAATCTGAAATGTTTCACAAACATTTTCCCTCTATTATAGTGATGTACAGTCCATCTAATTTACTTACCTTTGCACGTCATTATCAGTGACAGAGATCGAAGTTGACATAGTTGCCAAAGTACGAGTATAAAAAAATCCTGAATCCATTTTAAATCAAATAGGTCACATAATTATTGCAAAAGTGAATTATACAACAAAACAAATTAATATTTAGTGTAAATAAATAGAAACAAAACAAGAGTTAAAAAATAATCTTGATAAAAACAATTTGGGCCGCTTGTATGCGTCGTATAAAGATGTAAAATGGAATACTTAAACAAAAACAACACTTTTTTCATTACTTATTAACATTAGTCAACACCGCAAGTGTCCAATAAGTGTTACCAATATATGCAAAATATCACCTTCGTTCGATTACAGTTACAGTGTGTTCCGAACAAATGTTCTTCATAAAAACGCTTTATAATGCATTTATACAAATTAAATGAAACACATTATTGTGTATTTCTTTAAGTTAACATTAATAGAAATCTTTAAATATTATTTCTACGCGTATATAATAAAATATGTCTAGTGGCTGTAATGCTAGTGTACTCGGCAAAGTGATTCTAAAAAAGAACACACCTACCGCCTAAATATTTCGTGTTGGTATCATGTGACCTCACGGGCTATGACGCGGATGACGTACAACGATAAGTAAATTAGATGAAGTATATCTATCTCTTGAAGCTCTAAAATGTTTCACTAAACTCCATTCGCTTAGCTGGGGCATATTTTGACAGATTCATTGTCGGAAACCTACAACACAACAATTCCTACTTCTCAGTATTAATAGCTGAAGTATCCTACTATTACAGACTTCTTTCTTTAAAAAAAGAAGAATTATTCTAAATAGTCGAAGTGTATACAAAACCCATCAAATTTTGGGTAGTATATATTTAAAACATATATATTTAGTTGTTATAATTTAACATAATTATTTATTATATGGTGCAGATAAATAAATATTGATTGTCAGTAATTCGCAAAGTTCTATTTTATTTACTATTTAGTTTGTTTACTATTAATATTGGCTATGAGTACGTGTGCTTGGTTGTATAGTAATTTCCAGCCACTTTTAGTCTGTCAAAAAGTAACTACCTTCGCAAAAAAATAATTACTAAATTCACTAGACAGTTGGGACTGGGAATAGTGAACCGAGTTTAACATTATCACTTTATTGTAGAACAATTTCTTCTTATTATTTATATTTTAGATTGACCCCGCATTTTATCACATTTTTGATTTGAAAAAGAACAACTCTATATAAATATAAATAGAAAATATAAAAATATCAAATAATTAACAATAAAGGTTTGATTTTTGATATGGTGTGCCGCTTGTCAATAATAATCGATTCGAATCGATGAGCGTTTCGATAATCATTTTGAATATTGATCATTTCGGACATTGTACAGTTTCTGGGTACAATTCTTGAACTGGACAATAATTTCCATACAATGCTGAGATTGTCCAATTTCGGGCTTTGCTCGTAACATATTCAACTTTAAAGTATATTATGATTACACAGTGCACAGATTCTAACTTTGCGCCACACCTAGATAGATACCCATCGAGCAAAAAGACAAAAGAGGGAATGTAAAGGTAGTGGGGGCAAAAATATTGTTAGACAGGAAGTGCCATCTTGAGAGGCCAAATTAAACAAGGAAAGAGAGTCTTTCCTTGCTTAAGAAATCAAATTTAGTTGGGTTATGTTATTATTTGTCCCAACTGTCACATGAAATCTTATTTATATTGAAGTTTTTTAACAATTGTTTCACATTTTAGACTGTTATCGTTAATATTTAATTAAAATTTTCTCGTCCAAGACACATTCTGAAAACTATTTTATAGCTACTGTTAATAAGTGTCGGAAAATTTAAATTTGGCGCATTCGCATTTCCGGATATGTCGGCCATCAGAGGCCACTTTTTTGGTCGCCTTTTCATAACGATTAGATTCCCTCTTTTGTCTTTTTGCTCGATGTAGATACCACATGCGCGTCTAAAAAGATTATCCGTTAACATGCTACTCAATGCAGAATTCGAATGAAATTATTCTGTATTTTCTCGTTATTTCGATAACTTTCTTTCCCAGACACCGACTAAAACTGCGTATTTACGTCATTCTCCAGCGGCAACCTTTTCTACTCGGGGCCAACGAAAAAGACAGGCCTTGTGGCGCGATATAATCACGTAGCCAACTTAATCCGACTTCGAATAAAAGTCGATGTGAATTTTTTAGGTTGATGTACATACTTTATTTTTGGTGCAGCAAAAAAGTGGTCACCATCTTTATATTAATGTTTTTGTATTAATTAAGATATTATGATTTTGTAAATATTATTTGTATTGATAAGAAAAATCATTAATCACAGTAACATGTTATGGATAAACATTTAATCAACGTAGCAAAAAATAATTACTAAATTTACTAGACAACTGGGACTGGGATCGGCGAACCGAGTATATATTGGGGCATACTTTTACAGGTCCGATATGGCCGGATAAGAGCGTGTTTGAATTTTTAGTAAATTGGTTGTCAAATAATTAGTAAAGTTAGTAGCAAGTAAGTATATATAATAGATACTGTTCTCTTTCTCTTTTCGTTAATGAAACTGTTGAGACTGGTTAATGCTCATGCCAAAACAAAAAAAAAAAATAGTGTCCAGTTATTGTAAAAGTAAATGCTCATCTATGTAGAAATATCTATAAATTTTAATACATACCTAGAGAAAAGAGCACGAGCTAACGCCAATCTCATCCTCCACCCTCCAGAAAATGTCTTGGTGGCGTTCTGTTGCATTTCGGACGTAAAACCTAAACCATTTAAAATAATAGAAGCCCTGGCGGGAGCTTTATCGGCTTCTATGTTTTGTAATTGATTATACACTTCTGTCAATTGACTATTTAGTTGTGGATCAATCGATCTATAATAACAGAAAAGACTTTAGGCTCATTTACAATGAAAAACTACAAAAGTTTGACTAATTTTAAGTTATAAAACACAACAAAGTTTTTAATTTCCACAAAATATCACCAAATTGACATGTTTCGCTGAAACAGCAGCTTCTTTTGAAGCATTATTGCTCTAAACTGTTTTTTTGTGCAAACAATCTGTACTTACCTAATTGATTATTTTTAGAACTGTTTTTTCTCTATTTTTTTCAACCGAAGTACAGTAAGAACATACGCTTACCTCAGTTGTCTCAATGCTTCCGATCTTGAGCCGTATAAATACAGTTTGTAATAAATCTCTTTAGATTTATTCGTCCATCGTGAGCAGAATATGCGCCGGTTAGGACCCTTTTTACAGTCTGAATTTCTTAAACTTCTTGATGATGAATCTTTAAGAATACTATGTAAAATCTTCAATAATATCTATGACACAGGCAATATTCCAAAAGATTGGCTAGTTTCAGAATTTATTACGTTACCAAAAAAATAGGGAGCGAAAAAGTGCGGAGAATATAGGCTAATTAGTCTAGTGAGCCATACACTAAAACTTTTCCTTAAAATTATACATCGCAGAATATACAAGCTATGCGAAGATACAATACAAGACACACACTTTGGATTCATGAAAGGCGTAGGTACGAGAGATGCACTGTTTAGTCTACAGGTATTATTCCAAAGATGCAGAGATATGACTAGCGATATCTACATCTGCTTTGTGGATTACCAAAAAGCATTTGATACAGTTGCAACACCGAAAACTGATGGATGTTCTAACAAAAGCCTAAATAGATGATAAAGACTGACGTATAATACAAAATTTATACCGGTACCAATCAGCCACTGAAGAACAAATCTTGGAGATAAACCGACGGAAGCAATCCAGATTCTGCCAGGCGTTAGATAAGGATGTATACTTTCACCTATATTATTTAACGTATATTCAGAGGAAATATTTGGTGAAGCCTTGGGAAATTGCGAACATGGAATTCTTTTAAATGGAGAACGTCTAAACAACATCCACTATGCAGATGACACCGTTATTTTTGCAGACATTTTACACAGTTCACAGCAACTAATAAACAAAGTAAATGAAGTAAGTGAAAGATTTGGACTACAAGTAAACATATCAAAAACTAAATTTATGGCCATCAGCAAAAATAAAATTAGAGACGTCCAACTGCTTATCAAGAATACACCAGTAGACCGAGTAAAACAGTTTACCTATTTTGGAGCAATAGTAAATGAACAATGGGATCAGTCACACAAAGTACATGGTAGTCAGTAAGCGCGAAATATTAAATACACAGCTTTTGGTTAACCAACATCCAATTGACAGAGTGAACAGCTACACATACCTTGGTACCAACATTAACAGCCAATGGGATCACTCCAGTGAAATAAAACAACGCATAGGAAAAGCGAGATCGGCGGTCATAATGATGAAGTCTCTTTTCAGAAGTCACGATTTACCACTTGCTACCAAAATCTCTCTCATTAGATGCTATGTATTTTCTACGTTATTATACGGAGTAGAGGCCTGGACACTTTCCGAAGCTTCTTTAAGAAAACTCGAGGCGTTCGAGATGTGGTGTTACAGACGTATTTTAAGAATTTCATGGGTGGATCGTGTAACTAATGTTAAGGTCCTACGTAGAATAGGCAAGGAATGCGAGATTATTAACATCATCAAAGAGCGCAAACTAGAATATCTTGGCCATGTTATGAGGAACGAACAGAGATACGGCTTGTTGCAACTCATTCTTCAGGGCAAGGTACTTGGAAAGAGAGGACCAGGGAGAAGAAGAATATCTTGGCTTCAAAACCTGAGAAAGTAGTTTAATACATCGATAACGGGACTATTCAGAATAGCAGCAAGCAAAGTT
Source organism: Diabrotica undecimpunctata (assembly GCF_040954645.1). Taxonomy (NCBI): domain Eukaryota; kingdom Metazoa; phylum Arthropoda; class Insecta; order Coleoptera; family Chrysomelidae; genus Diabrotica; species Diabrotica undecimpunctata. Next base: position 157,042,363 of record NC_092806.1, on the reverse strand, counting down.
AGGATAGCCATGTTGATTGCCAACATCCGGAACGGATAGGCATCGTAAGAAGAAGAAGGGATCAGTCATAAGAAGTAAAATGTAGAATAGAGAAGGCTAGAAGTGCATTCAACAACATGGCCAAACTCTTTAAAAGCCACAACCTTAATCTGGAGATAAAAGTAAGGCTCCTACTATGTTATATCTTCTCGATATTATACTACGGAGTTGAATCCTGAACACTCACTGAAGCGATTGAGGAAAAACTTAAAGACTTCGAGATTTGGCTATACAGAAGAATCCTAAGGATACCATGGACGGACAAGATAACCAACGAGACTGTACTAAGAAGAATGGGGAAAGAAAGAGAAGTGATGTATACGATTAAAAGGAGAAAGTCAGAATATCTCGGACACATAATGAGAAACAGCACTAAATACAGTTTACTGAAAATAATCCTTCAAGACAAAGTATTCGGAAAGCGAGGAATTGGGAGAAGAATATCTTGGTTAAAAAAACCTGAGGAAATGGTTTAAAGCATCAGTTAATAAAATAATTATAGCTAGAATGATAGCCAATATTCGAAACGAATAGGCAGCAAAGAAGGTCACTTTTACTCTGTAACAATTCTTCTTCTTTCTAATCTGTCAAGTGTCAGCGGTCACGCGTCAACTCTTGTCGGAAATTTATCCCTACCTCCTATAAGGCCTGAAATTTATTAAATCACTTTATTATGCGTTTAGTCCGTCCAGTGGCATTAATTCTGGGTTCCATTTGTATGTTATTCTTTCTACAGCATTTCTAATCCCTGTTATGGATGTTATAATTAGACTTGGAAGTCTACCTCTTAGGGTTAATCCCAACACTTATAATTTCATGGCTCTGCGAGTCACTCTGATATATCCCACTCAGCTGTAAGTGTTAAAGTTTCTACGCCTTAAATCAATACTTGGAGCACACATTGTTCAAAACCTTCCTCTACATATATATGGGCATATGGGCTAAGCTAATTCTATTCGTCTTTTAATTTCGCAGGTTTGGTTATCTCTCGTAAGTTTGTAGCCTAAATATTTATAAGGAATTATAGCCCAAGACGGACCTGTACATTATAGAACCGAGAGTGAGTCATGTCCCGATCTACATGTAATCTAAATTTGGTATCTTGATCCTATAAGAGGGATTTTTAATATACTCTGTTCTTCGCATCCGGGAGACTCACCAGGGGCTTCAGACACGCTGGCCTATACGGGCTGGTAAGTGAATAAGTTTGAGGTATAGAAGGGATAGTACTGGATTTGGACTTCATTCTATTACTACTTTCAATCAAAATTATAATGACGAAATGTCAGTTTGACGTCGCAAAATTTATTTATAAATTAAGAAATGAAATCTATTTAAATCCATAATAAATACCGAAACGCCAAAACAACCTTTTTTCATACGTTTCCAAAATACTAAACCGTCTCTAACGTGTATATATCCGTGCCGTGTCCGTTCCGTGTTCTGACAGTGCCCGGAAGAAAAACCAATAATGTACTCTCTTATGAGTATATTTATACATTGGCGTTTTCCGGATGGGGCCCTTTCGTGCCCGGCCTGAAATTAATCCCAAACGATATTTTTGTTTTCGGCACTGGCGATACACGGATCGCACGGACTTGTATAAACACGATTTTATAGTTTTGTGAACGCGAGTGCTGGTAAACAGACATGCAGGAGATGTTGTGCAGTTAGTATTGTTACGAACATACTCTCGGCATGGCCCAGGTAACCGTTGCATTGCATCTCTAATACACTTCTCGAAGCATCGAGGCGTATCGAGTGCGAGAGAGAATAACCGGTCACGTAGGCGAATTAGAGGTGGGACAACGCCAGAATATTCTCGAACCTAGTAACTGTAGTATATATAGGTAACAATGTTAGAAGTAGAGGGAGTCGTTAAGGTACTACCGAACTGTAAAGTTATAAATAAATATATGTATATAAATTCGAACCGCTCGTTTTATTTAATCTCGCTACAGTATGTTATGATTTTTTATATCTATTAAAGAAAAAAGAAAAAAGAGTACAGGACATTCAAAAATATTCGTGAATATATATATATATATATATATATATATATATATATATATATATATATATATATATATATATATATTTATTTATTTTAATTATATAAATATATTAATATATTTTAAAACCTCCTTCGGTTTGTATACAACGCGGTTGTATGGAAATATAAAATTAAAAATACCCGGACTCGGCACTGACACAAAACGGACACGGCACGGATATGTATAAATTGACCTTAAATGTTATTTACTTTCCTTATAGTATACATTAGACAAATTTGTTACTATTAACTATGCAACCAGTTATACATTGCAACCAGTTGCACAACAACTTTTAACACAGTATACTGTGATTCTTTAGAGCAGAAGCGCAGAAGCTGATGTTTCAGCGAAATATGTCACGATATACCAAGTAATCGCCAATTACATCAATAGTTTGAAAAATATTGCATTTAAAATTATTTTTTTTTACATTACTTTAAATGTACAATACAATATGTTAGTGGTTAATGGTTAGAGGTGGTCAATGCTAATGCAAGACTTGGCACCCACAAAACAAATAATCTCCAGATTAAGTATCATAGTAGTGTTTTGATAATTCCAAGAATTACAACTGATTTAAAAGCTTAAAAAAAACTCAAGGATACTTTACCCACTATTAATTGCAGCACTAATTTCTTTTTCCTTTTTTAACAATTCTTCGCGCACGGTATCACATTCTAGTACACTATCTAAGGCTAAAGTATCATCACCTACAACCTGAAATTAAAATCAACAAACAGATAAGCTTAAGAAGACACATTTTGTTATGTACATATTTCGACTACACAAAATTAAAAGTAGCACCACTGCTACGTTAAGACGATTATATCGCCACGTGTTGATATTTTTGGTAAATGTTTATAACTTCTTTTTATATATTTGACACATTTAGGAATTGAATGATAAAATTTGACTTACTTCTTGTTCCACATGAAGAATTGATATGTGGGAGGGTATTCTTAATTGGCTGCCAGAAATCATCCTTAGGAGAGTACTTTTTCCTAAACCGTTTCTACCTACAAGACCATATCTTCTACCACTAGCAAGAGTTAGATCAGCTCCTTGCAGCAAAACCCTTAAACGATAAATAATTAGCATTTTATAGTACTCTTACAAGGATAGTATGTTGATGGAGTTAGATAAATCGGACAGACCATCATTAACATGAGACATAATTAACAGATGTAAATATCTTTTGACCAGAAAGAGAAAAAATATTACTTGGAAACTTTGTTTTGTATGGAAAATTGGTCCCAGAACAATAATTTAATAAACAAAATTCATCAACTTTTTGTGCTAGATTTTACCAATAATGGAAGAGTAAAAATTTCTATTGTGTATATAATGTGTATATCAGGAATAGTGAGAATTTAGGTGGCATAAATGCCAACTGTCATATGTCACCTGTCAAATGTAAATAGATAATTTACCAACTGTAGTTCTTTCTCATTTAGCTTACCTATCTCCATAAGCAACATCGAAGTTTTCTATTCTTATGTCCTGTGTCCTATTGGTACCTTTGGCTTCTAGTTTGCTGTCCTTTTTGCTGGTAACTTGCGATGCTGTAGCGGTCTGTAATTTGGGCGGTGCTATAACCTTTATTTCTTTCGTTCTCTTGTCTAATTTTTCTTGTAGCTTAGCTTCGGCTTTTTCTAATTTTCTTGCATCGACTTTCTATAAAAAAAACAAAAAAAAAATATAATCGACAATCGTGATAAAGTTAGGTCATTATAAATTATCATTACAGCAGTAATTTCTATGATGGTTCCATCCATGATTCTAACAACAAATCAATCAAATATAAAAAACTCCCCTTTATCAATGATCTAACTCATTCTGTCATATCCATATTCAAATATGTTCCTAATATTAGTATAGCTAAATACAAAACCATGAAAAGCAAATAACTATTTTCAAAAATCAAAGACCCAGTACCATCCTTATATGGAAGTAATGTTGTTTATGAAATACCGTGTTTAGGATGTCAAAAAAGCTACATTGGTCAAACATTATAGTGTCTAAAATAACGCATCACACAACTTAAAAGTAATTGCCACTTGGGAAAAATACTTGTGCATTAGTTGAGCACTATAAAAACACCGGTCATATACTAGACTATAACAAGGCTCATATTTTGGCAAATACTGATAACTACAAAAGTAGATTATTTCTGGAGATATATCACATTAACAAAAACACTAAAGAAATAGCGAAATAAATAGAAAAACTAAGATTTTTATTAGAGACCACTATCTGATAATTCCTACATATTTATATATGTTATGTTAAGTTTTGGATTAGATATTGCAAATACGTAAAAGCGCTAAAATCGGGAACATTGCCACGTACGAGTTAATTGTAATTCTCTGATCCCCTCCGCTCCAACATCTAGACTCCCAGACAGAAAACGAGAAAACCATTTAGTAACACATAACAATACAAGGGATATGTAACCTCGTCTGTCGATTTTTGTTTTGCGTACGTACACTCGATAAAAATACACTGACCATTACAAGGCGGTGCATTTGTATCGGTTTTTAATAATGTGAACAATTTTTGTGGTTGAATTAAAAATAAAAGCGCATTTCTTTAAAAAGATAAAACAAAAAATATACTCTTATTGAAAATAAAAAATAATTCCTAATAAAATAAGAAATAATTCTTTATGCCCTACAGAAATTATTCAAATATTTGACCTTCTACGGCTGAACATTATCCCAATCTGTCATAAAAACTTCCGCGGGCAGATGTAAGAGTTTCTGCAGTAACAGAATTGGAGACTTCTCTAATTCAATTTCTTAATTCATCCAAATTTTGGGCTCTAGGCTCTTGGAGATAACTCGACTCGGGAAAGTATTGTTTAAGTACTCCCTAATTATTCGAGCGTTGTGAACTGAACAGCCGTCTTGATGGAACCAAACATTCTCCAGATTTACACCAGGAAGAGTGAGATTAGCGGGAAGAACATGATTCTGTAACAAATAGAGGTATACTCTACTATTCAAGTTGAGCTCAATAAAAAATGGACCTATTATGTGGTCTCCTAAATTGCCAGTCCAGACGTTAACTTTTTGAGGACGTTAAGTTCGGTAAACAACACTTCTGTGCTGGTTTTCCCGGGCAATGTTATTAATGAAAATGGTTCTTCATTATCCTTCGTTATTAGAGTTTCACAAAACTCCATTCTTCGAAAGTAGTCGTCTGGATAAAGCTGCTGCGTTTTCGAATATTTAAAATTCTTGTAACCGTGCTTTTTCCATACTTTCGTTACAGTAACATTGCTAACATCTAACTCCCTACCAACGCTTCTACTTGAACGTGTTGAATCTATGCTTTGGGGTTTATCTAACGGAGGTTCGTGGAAAGTCGACGGTGCGCAGTGTTGCCATTTATAGTGTGTATATATAATTTAAAACTTTATTTTAAAATTTAAAAATTTTTTTTTTAAATCAAATTAAAGCTAATTTTTTTCTTAATATGATAATATAATATTGCACTATTCCATTTTTATGGAACTATCTCGAAAAAAATAAAAAATTGGTTGCTATGCACTTTCTGATGAGACCATTGACAGAAGCTTTGAAAATGGTTTATACAGAAAACAAGATTTGTTGACATTTTAAAACAACCATTTTTTATGTAGATTGATGTTTTTGTTAGAATCTACAGATTAATAAGAATTTGGTAGGGTTCATTTTGATAATCGTTTTCGTTCTAAAGCTGTGTGAATATTGAAAAGAATAAAGCAAGATGAACTGGTAATAATTCATAAAGAAACGATAACCTTTTACTACATTACTGCCACACACAAAGCCATGCTATTTAGCTCGTACAAAAATAATAACACAGATAAAAGCAATAGTTGTGAATGACTCAAGTCATTAAAAAATAAACAAATCAGTCATTAAACGCATTTATCACGTTTCTTATGCAACAGTTATACTTTTTACAATAGACTTGTACATGAATATACGAGATGCAGACCTAATTAAATGAAATATATACTTGGACATGTTTATCTATTAATGAAAGGTCATTAAGTCTATGACTACAAAACTAAACAGAAATATCTTTATTCGGGAGAATTAATTTCGGAAAAACTGCCAAAAATATTAATTTGGAACCATCAGGCACAGTAAATATAATAAAATTTATCATAGTCTGTTGTTTTTTTTAATTAATGAATACTTTTATTTTTTAATTCTCAGCAACAGGTCCGATTTACATGTTGTTTTAAATATTATTATTGGGTAATTTCACACCACGTGAGTAAAGTTAGGAAGACGATCGACTTTGATTTGTCTAAAATTTAGGAAAATTATTCTATATAATAAAAATTAGCACATTTTAGCCCGATATAAAAAAAGTTATTCTACAGCAATTTGGAGCAAAGTTAGTTTTAAATTCACAACTAATTTGTTTATGACAATTAAGAATCGTAACTAACGCCATTTTAAATATAGATACAATTTTCGACATGAGGCTCGATACTTAATTCCTAAAAAGACTTATTAAGGCCCAATTTTGGACTCAAAATCAAAGCTGTATTTTGATTTTTACAAGACATAAATAATTAACGATTTTGCCTTATTTTGCAGTTTTTAGAGCAACAAATTAATTTTACAACTTTTAGAATAGCCCTCACAAGAGAACCTGTAACTATTGGAGAGTGCGTTCTCGGGTAGCCAATAGAGGAATGCCCGACCCGGTTTACTGGTGGGAAGGAGAGAAATAAAATACCTCCAACGGACCAACAAGTAATTCACCGAATGATTGCCGGTGAAAGCAGTAACCTATTTACTGTCCAGTGGTCAGTATGTAGGTGACAAGAAATCAGTCACGAAGGTGGTTGAACTAAGGAAGATATCGGGAAACCACTGCATTAAAGGTATCTAATGACATTTCTGGTACACAAACAAAGGCCCTTAGTCCGCAGTAGCCTTTAAATAGTTAAGAGGGGCTAAGAATCCCCTCACTGGAAAAGAAAAGCAATCAATCAACGATGAAAATCGCCATTTGGAACGTAAACAACATGTTTGAAGGCAGAAAGATTCTTAACACTATCCAAGAGATGGATAGACTCAACATTGGTGTCCTTGGAATTAGTGAGATGAGATGGCCAGGCTCAGGAAAAATGAAAATATGTACTAAAACTATTTATTGTTCAGATAACAACCACAAGCAGCATTGGAATGGAGTTAAACTGTTCTGATATCTGATCGCAATCAGCCTTAAGTCTGATGATGCAATTGAACAGTCTTATGAAAATCTACAAGGTTTATTATAATTAATTAAAAAGAGATGAATAACAATAATGGGAGAGCTGGTTTTGACTGGTTGTAGTCTTTTTTAAAGCACCATCCAGACATCAGCGCGAAAAGGTGAAGAAGTTTCTTTGGACAGGGGAAATAATTAAAACAGGAGGTAGTTAAACAGTACTTCAGTCTGCTGCAAAGCATTTTAAGAAATATCAGTCAATTAATAAATAAGCTAGGACATATTATCAACTTAGACGAGACAGGTTTACAATTAAATAATAAGCTGCTGCAATGCTGAGGGCGTATTTTTACCTCCGTATTCTATTTTTAAAGGAAAAAATAGAAAAGAAGAAAAAGTGAATGAAATGCCATCTGGAGCAATGTAATGTCCGAAAAATCTGCCTATGTTAATGCAGACATTTTTTTACATTGACTGAAAAATTTATTTATTCCTCAAAAACCTCAAGGCAAAATTTTGCTGATATTAGATGGACATATATCCCATACAGCATCAGTGGAAGTATTATAATGCCTCGAAAACAACAAGATTATAATGTTGTGCTTACCCAGTCATACCATGCATTTTCTGCAGCCATTGGACCAAGCTTTTGTTAAATATTTTTAAAGGCTAATTTTTACTCGAGATGTCAGAACTATATCAGAAATAACCCAACAAGAAAAAATACATGTTATCAGTTTGGTGAGTTATTAGAAATGCCTGGAAAATCTCAGCAACAGTGAAAAATGAAACATCTAGATTTGTTGCCATAGAAATTGTACCCTTTGAACCCAATAAAATTCCAGAACACGCTTTTTTGTCCACAAATGAGAGCTCCGCAGATGTACCAAAAGTTGAGTGAACAGCAGAAAGTTCACTTACAACGCAGTAGTTCATACATGGATCCATGCCATCGTACACAGTTTAAAAAAAACTCAGCAGACCTTCAGTAGAAAAAAGCTCCTTCCTAATCTTCCAGAGAAAACTGTAGAGGTGATGAACAATGCCTCACATGATGAGGGCAAAAGAAGTGATTCTGATACAAGTGTTTAATTAAGATCAAATTAAGACATGGTTGTTGGAGAAAGATATCTTTTTTGAAGAAGATTGAAAAAACTATTGTAAACTTGCTAGTAAAGAAGAGCAAAAACTTTGGGTTATTGACAGGTTGATGGACGATACTGATCCTATGCTAATAAATGTGATAGGTATCAGTTATAGCAAGGATAGTGATAGCAATGACAGTAATAGCGATGAAAGTAAGAGCGATGAAAATCAGCAGACACAAAGTGCCAAATCTGAAAAGTATGTAACTCATAGTCAGGCAAAAAATTAAAATTAAATAATAGTGAGAAAAATTTCAAATAATATAACATCATTTTTAAGGCACTGCATGTTATAAACAAGGAAAAGTTTGTATGTAAGTAATTGTTGTTATTATTTACAAGCAAATGAAATAAAAGTTGGACTTGGTTTTTTATCTTTAGTTACATCTAGTTACATAGTTTGATCGTTCAAGGAAAAATAGACAGCAGAAGGGGTCCAGGGAGGAGAAGACACTCGTGGCTCCAAAACTTGCGGCAATGGTTCGGATTATCATCTGCTGAACTATTCAGATCTGCCGTAAACAAAGTCAGAATAGCCATGTTGATTGCCAACGTTCGGAACGGACAAGGCACATGAAGAAGAAGAAGAAGTTACATCTTATCTAAAGTGTTAATAAGCATGTAATGTTAAACAACAGTAAGATTTAACCATTTTTATCAGACCTATAATAATTACATACCTATATCTGTCTATTAAAAAAACAAGTATTTATAATGCATTATTCTATATTCAACTATATGTATCCGCTTATTAGTGAAATTAAAATAACTACATCTACACAGAGCTGAATATGGCTTTAATTAGGATGGATTTCAGAAAAATGGGCATAAAAAAGAATAGTGTAACAAGGAAAAAATACAGAAAACAGACTGCATAAATGTTTTTTAAATCTCTAGTAAATCTCTTAACAAAACCCAACAAAAGACAGAGATGAAGGCAAAAGACAAGAGATGAGTCAATATAAAGTCCTAGATTCTTAATTGCTGAAATTCTTGATACAATAAATTCGCTGATTTCATAATTGTGGTTCATATGTATATTTCTTTTGGAGAAATAAATCCAGTTATACTTTTCAGTATTAAGTTTCATCCCATTCACCTCACACCAGTCAACCAACCTATTCATGTTAGACTGAACCAATAAACAATCATTTGTCTTAGTAACATTTAAGTAAAATTTAAGAATGTCTGCAAAACACAGAAACTTAGTACATATACTGGAAACAATCATCAATATCATTAATAAAAAAACTAAATAGACAAAGTCTAGGTAAAAGACTTGAGGCACTCCAGATAAAACTTTTATTTCACAATATTGAAAACCATTCACCTTGACAATCAAGAATCTATTT